>NW_008238321.1:8624878-8629649 GCF_000691975.1 Corvus brachyrhynchos | reverse complement strand
TACAAGTCTGTGTCTACAAAAAAATGTTGGGTTTTATTTTCCTCCCAACGCTGCACTGAAAACAAACATCCAAACCTCAAACTTTGCTACAAAGCACCATTGTCTCTCAAAAACAGCTCTTACCCATTTCTATCCAGTCCTGCCTCCCCGTGCTGCTCCTGCCTCTCTGCAGGCTCAGGGAGTGTGGTGGGATCAGCCTGGGAAGTTATTTTGTTCCCACCAAACACCTTGGCTAGCGTGGAGTCCTTTTATTGCCGGGATGTCATTCACACTGTGCTTGTTTAACACACATACCAGCTGCCTCTTTTCATGCTACTGGTCTGAGAACGAGGGCTGAGCTCTTCCCAAGTTCACAGGAAGATGGGCTTGTTTGGGGACGTGGGATGTAAATCCCCTTGAACACTGCATATATTTGCATCTGCATCTGGTTTTATCTCCTCTCTCACACTGCAAGATTCCCCTACCCTGTCACGTTGGGGAAATTCAGTGCCTCCCTCAAAGGTTGAGTTTGGGATTCTTTTTCTGCTGTTGGTGACTGGTTTACTTTTCATTGATTTTTAGGGTCCTATAATGACCAAACAAGGACTTGTTTCCATCAAACAGCATGAGTGCTGCTCAACCACCACGTGGCCCCCAAACCAGCATCATCTGGAGTGGCACCACCTCCTCAGGCAGCCACAGTGTGGCACATGCCTGGTGCAAGCCCTTCCTCAGCCACTGTGACTGTTTTCCCACTTTAGGACATAACAGAAGATCCTTTCAACAACATTTCCTTTGAAAAATAATCCATCTAGCTCTGTTTTTGGAAAGTGCTCCATGCTCTGCACAGGAAGAAGTTAATTACTGTCCGGGGGGTGAGGGCGTGTGTTCTCAAATGTTTTAAATGTTTAATTTTCTTGAAAGAAAAACCATCTCTGATCTCTGTTGGATCCTCTCCCTGTTTATACAGAGGGCTTCTATTAGCAGGGCCAACAGTACATCCCTGACCGCCACGTCCGTGTCCTTTTCTTCTTCCCTCAAAACAGGAACCCCTCCCGAGGGGGTGTGTCCCACCTCTCCGTGCACCTCTCTCCAGGGAGCGGGGAGGGCCCGAGCCCTCCTGGCAGTGTCTGCTCCAAAGGCTGCTCCATCCAGACCCTGAGCTGTGGTGAAAGGATCTCTAACTGACGCAACTTTTCCTTTCCTGCCCATTTTCCAGGAAGATGTGGAAAGCGTGCGGTGGGTGACGCCCCTCACAGCCCCTTCCAGCTGGGAGGACAAAAATGTCACCGGGACCTTTGCTGGTGGGTTCAAGCCAACCCCTGCTCATATCAGCTGGGGATGGGATGTGATGATGAGGCATCCACAGCTATTTCAGATGAGGTTTTCAGGCAGAGGGTGTCCCACAGGCATCCCTGTCTCCCCATCATGGAAGAGTGTTTACAGTAAGGACATCAGTAGCTTTGCTTAGTCCCAACCCCCTCTAATGGGATTTGGGGTCTCTCCTACATCCCTTTTGCACCATGGATGGGCACAGGCTCCCAGGCCCACCCAGAGGATCCCAGTTGTTGGTCCCCAACTTGTTGACGTCCTTTATGGGGTGCTGAGCATCTCTGGCATGGAGGCCCTGGAGAGATGAGCTCTGTGGTGGGACAGCCCTGAATGCCTGGCCATGCACTGCCTGCCAGGACACCCAGAGCTGCCCATTCCCATGGAGAATTGATTTGCTTTTGTTCTGCTGCTTATCTCAGCCCTGCTGGTGCTGCCTCCAGTGCATTGTCAGGGGTGCTATTTTAATGCTGATGAGAGGATAATGAGAATGACCATCAGTGTAGTAATACCCATTTGATTTTTAATTTATTACAGTAAGGAAGAGGTGACTAAGAGGAAGGGCTGGGGACAGCGGTCAGGGTGACCTAAGTGTGCATGCTGTGACATTTCCAGGTGTGCTAGAGACTGAGGCGGGCAAATCCTGTGGGGCTCTGGATTTCAGAGGTTGTTCCACAAAGAGCTCAAGGCTGTGGCTGTCACCTTCTTGGGAGATCCACCACATGAACAATTGTGTGGGGTGAATGATGGTCTCAGGATCTGATTCACTTCCAGAACATCTGGGCTGGTGTTCAATGAGTGGGGTCCTGTGGGAGAGCAGATGGACATGGTTTGCTCTTTGTCCACGTGTGGACATGGAGGGGATTAGTTGTGGGGCTGCTGAGAAATGGAGAAGGTCTTTGGCACTCATTATTGGGCTGAAGCAGGGGGGATGTTGGACAGGTTGCGGTGAACAAGTGGGACCCTGAAGGCTCTGCAGCTGGGTCTCATGACTCCATCTCCTGGGATGACTTCCAACCTTTTCCATCCTTAATTTTCAGCTATCAAGTTCCTCTGGAGTGCCTCTCCCAGAACATCTCACACCCGTGTCTTGTGTGCTCAAAAGTGTCCTGCAGCAACCAAAGCCCATAGCACCTTTTTGCAGCAGGCTGGGAGCAGAGTTCAGCTCTGTGAGCTGAGGAGCAGCCTGAAATTGCTCCTCTCTGCTGCCCTTCTACAACATTATCCATATTTTGGTCTCAAAACATCCATCCTGTGTTCAGGATAAGCCAACCTCTGTCTGCAGCAAGCAAACCAGGCTGGTGCACAGACTGCATCTGTGTCCCATCAAGAGTGTGTGGATGGCAAAGAAGGCAGCAACGCTGGGGGAGAAATGGGAGATGGAGAGGATGGAAGGGAGAGGAGACAGAGCCATGAGAGGGCCATGCTGGGAAGGCTGTGGGCGCTGCGTGTGCATCTGGCCAAGCCCACGTGCTGCTCTTCACACAGAGAACTGCTGTGGCTGGAGGAAGGGGCTGCCTGGGGAGCACTCAGCCTCGCCTCTGCTGGGTCAGGGCTCCTCACAGCTTTATTTTGGCTGTGGGGGCGGCAGTGATGCTTTGCGGTGAGCTGTTGGGTGGCTGGCGGGGCTGGAGGAGCACCAGAATGACTTTATTTTGGAAATATGTCCCCAGGGAGCCCTCAATGTCCCTTGGCTATCCCAGCTCAAAGCCGGCCGAGCCGCTGGGACCTGCCCTGCTCGCGATTGCACTTGCCCTGTCTCTTACCGCTCTGCTGGGAAAAGAGCTGGCGAGAAAGGGAGCCAAGCCCGTGTGCACTCGCGTTCCCTTTGGCACGCCCGAGCCAAAGGCTGGTTTCTTTCTTCCGTTCTTTTTTCCTTTCTTTCGACTTTCTTTCTTTCCTAGGCACATTTTTCAGGTTGACAGCGTGGCAGAGAGGACAAAAACGTGGTGGGGCTTTGGCTGGGATTGTGGAGGGGAAGCAGTGTAGTGGTGCTTGGCAGCACCGTGTCTGCTGTCGGGCCAGCCGGGTGCCAGGCAGGAAAGGGCGTCCCCAGCCCTGCTTGGAGCAGGACGAGGAAAGGAAAGGGATGGGGACAGAAAGGGCAGAGTGGCGCCCGGGGAGGGGTCACGCCAGGTGGGAGAGTGCCCGGCTCCCCCCAGGCAGGTTGTGCCCTTCAGCCTCACTGCGGGCTGCAGAGCAGGGCTGGGGGGACAACGCGCTGTTGGATCTGCCCCAGAATAAACAACCTTCTGCCACTGGAGAAAACAGCTGGCCTGTTTTCCAGGCGGACCGGGAAATGGTGGAGCCTTTTTCCTCTGGCCATGTTCCAACAGCGAGTTGCAGCAGCATTAACCCACTCTGGCTGGATGGGAGCGGGGAGCTTGTCCCAGGACTGGCACTGGATCCCCAGGGATGGGATGGGGCTTCTCCCATCTTGTGCTTTGGCACTGTCACCACATTTCCTGCTCTTACCATGTTGACCATGGGTCTCCTTGGATGCTGTTGAATAGGGACCCTCTGCATCAAGTCCTGCTGCTCTCTGGAGGTGCTGGTGACCTGTTGGAAGAATGAATGGAGCTGGAGATGGGTCTGGATTTTCTCACTCATCTTCCCACACACCAGGGGCGAGGTGGTATTGCAAACCATGGGGTGGAAGGACAGCAAAAAGAAACGCACGCTTTCATGAGGAACTTATTTTTAAGGAAGACACCCAAAGAACAACCAAGTCCATCACCTAATAGAATTATTGTTGCCAAAACCAGAGATTTCCCCCTCCTGACAAGACATGGCAGCCCCGTGAAGTTCCCATGTGTTTGTACTCCAGAGTAGAGCCAAGCGTAGCACAGACACGTGAGCGAATTGGCCACAGACCCCCAGGAGTCAGCCATAGGATGCCTCCCCACGGGAGGACCAACTTAGTGTAAATATTTAGTAGCTCCAGTAAATATTTAACTTCTCTGACATGAGTGAGGATGGAAAAAACAGACCCTGGCGGGCAACCTCGCAAAGCCCCTGGGTGAGAGGCTTCAGAGCACTCTTCCCAACTCTCAGCCCATTGTATGGGCTTCTAGGCGGGACCTGGCTTTCATTAGAGTGTGTGCAGAGCCTAACACAGGGAGGCTGTGATCTGGAATCAGACCATTATAAAAATAGCATGCCCTTTGCATGAGTCAAGAAACACCCGCTCCCAATTAAACGGGAACGTCATCCATCTGGGGTTCAGGCCGGCACTTCAGCTGGCTCATGCTCGGCATTGTGATCATCTCTTTGGGCATTTCCAGCTTGAGAGAGCACTCCTGGGAGGACAAGTTTCTTAAAGGGTGGGCACAAATTGTGCAGCAGAGGAAATTCTGCTCTTCTTTGCTCTTGAGGCTGCTTAACGCAGACGTCAACATTCACAGAGGAGTTTTTGCCCTCCCCAGCTGTGGATGGCACATGGTGATTGTGGTCAATGCAAAAT
>NW_008238321.1:8622114-8624862 GCF_000691975.1 Corvus brachyrhynchos | reverse complement strand
TGCCTGGAGACAGAGGAGACCTGCACTCCCTTGCTCCGGACCCATGCAAGCCAACCCTCTCATCTCACACACTGAACCTCAAAATTTGGTTTTCAGCATCATTTCCTCTCTTTTTAGTTGAAACACCACTGGCTGAAGGGATGTCCCACATGTGCGAGATGCTAGAAAGCTCTTGTCCCATGTATCCAGCTGCCTCAGTACAGTGGTCTGGGATTTCAGGAACTGGCAAGTGGTCACAGAGCCCTGTCACAGCTTGTTTTATTTTGAAGAGCCAGTTTTGTGCAGCGAGACCTAGAAACGCTGCCATCTGGTCGGATGTTTCTGCGCTAATATTAGTGCAGCTAAATATTTGCATGTGGGCCTCTTTTAGCACTGGGGCTCCCAGAGGAATATGGGCCACGTTTCTGGGGTTTTTAATAGAAAGCAAGAGAGGCCAGGAAGTCAAAGGAAGAAAAGGTGTCAGAAAACACCATGTCAATGGAATGGGGCAACGGGGGCACTCCAGCATGGAGAAGAGTCCTCCAAAGGCTCTGTGTGGCCAGTTCCAAGTGATGCTATGGGACTAGTGTCGTGCCACGTGGGTCTGGGCTTGGGTGAAGCTCTGCCTCGTGTGAGGGAGGAAGCCTGACAGGTCAGCAAAGCTAAAACCACTCAGACTCATCCTTCCCGAGACACATTGCCTGATACTGGTTCTCTGAACTGTGGTTTCCTGATGCAGCTGTTTGATAAATATTTATCTCTGCTCTATTGCAAAGCAATTAGGACAGCCTCAGAAGTGGGTTTACTGAAGAGGCACCACAAAAATAAGACAATTTGGATAATGAATGTATCTATTTATTTTCCATTCATAAGGGCTCTCCTGAAAGCTCCTGCGGAAACAGGCATTTCCCAAAGCTTTGTGTGCCTGTACAGTGCTGCACAAAGGTTAAAATCCACACCTCTGTTGTCGCTCACCTCCTGCTGGTTTTACCCCAGTGTCCACACACTGAAGTTGCCAGCTTGCACCAGTATAAGGGAGAGATGGACAGCCTTTAATCAGACCACTGGCTGCAATTTGGGAGGCTCCAGTGTCCACATGTGCATATCCCTGTGCAGGCTGTTGGGTAGCACTGCAGGTGAACTTTTGCTGCAGAAATAAAAGATGCTGCTGTCCCAGGAACAGGCCTGGGGTTCTCATATGAGGTGCTTGGTCATGGGGAAAACAGTGGAGGGATGAAGTCTCCAAATCAAGCTGTGAGACCATGAAAGAGATGGGGTTTAGTCTCCTACATTAAGCTCATTTTTATCTTCTTACTTTCAACTTTGCCCAGAGAAGGTGGTGGGGCCATTCCCAGGCTGCAAACCCTGTGGAGTGCTGGGCAGACGCATACAGGTTCCACTAACTGCTATGGGGTCAGATCAGGGGTCAAGCCCCAGTTTCCTGCTCATGTCTACCAGGAGCCTGATCTCATTCCTGTCCCAGGCCACTGCTGCAGGGCTGCACCAGGACATTCCTCAAGTCCTGCTGTCAAACACGGCTGTATTGCACCCATTCCTGAGGATCAGCCCTATTGTCCCATCCCTGGATGAGGTGTGGAGAGACCAAGGGGTTTGCACATCCTTCGTGGAGGGACTGAAGGGTTTGCACAACCTTTGTGGTGCTGCCGGCAGAAAAAGGAGCTGGTTTTATGGACTTGTAGCACAAACCAAGCGAATCCTCCACGTGTCATGGCCAGGAGATTAACTGAGGCCCAACTCTGGGAGGGGCGACAAAGGGACAGAAGAGGTTCCTTTGTGGGATTTGGGAAGAGGCAGCCCCTGCACTCTATTTTGTGGAGTTGCCGCCTCTTGCATTGCTTTCTTCCCCTCTCCCTTCAACAGGTTGCTCAGCACAAGCCTCCCCAGCATTCAGGGCCATCCCACCCCCTCCCCACAGCCCATCACCATCTGCTCACCACAGCCCAGCACAGCCCAGCCCCGATGCCTTGTCCACTGTGGCTCCACAGCCCTTTGTGCCATTTTATCCCCTCGGTCATAGCTCCTCCACCACTTGCCCCTCACTCCCTCCTCCTTGCCTGTAAAGGCGAGAGGTGGGAAGGGAAAGGTTTCCCCAGCTCTGTGCAGAAATGTTCAAGTGTGTCAAAAGACAAAGCCTGTCCCCTTTGCAACCCACCAGCTGCTGCTGCCACAAAAGCGGGGAGAGGAGGGGGGCCAGGAGCGTGGGGGGCACTTTGTGACCCGAAAGGAAAAACCTTGAGAAAAGAACAGAATAAATATCCCCTCCTTCCGCCCCTTCTTAACAAGAGGGGACAGAATTAAACACTTTTGTTAAGTGAGGGGCTGTCCCCCACACCAGTTAACACAGCTCCTGCGCCCTGTCCTGGTGTCGGACTTTAACTCACTCTGTGTCGTGTCTTTCTCTTCACGGGCAGAAAATTCAATTAGTCTCGAGCAAATGCCCTCCTAAAGGACACAGAAAACGAAAATAAAGAGGAGAAATCTGCTTTCATCCTGTACAGAAAGAGGCTCTGGGGGGGAAAATACAGATTAGGGAGATAAAGAGGCAGGTTTAGGGCTTTCAAAAGGGTTCTCTCTCTCTCTTCTTTTCTTCTTTCTCCTTTCCTTTCCTTTCCTTTCTTTTCCTTTCTCTCCTTTTCTTTTCTTTTCTTTTCTTTTCTTTTCTTTTCTTTTCTTTTCTTTTCTTTTCTTTTCTTTTCTTTTCTCTCCTCTCCTCTCCTCTCCTCTCCTCTCCTCTCCTCTCCTCTCCTC
>NW_008238321.1:8617290-8621989 GCF_000691975.1 Corvus brachyrhynchos | reverse complement strand
CTTCTCTTCTCTTCTCTTCTCTTCTCTTCTCTTCTCTTCTCTTCTCTTCTCTTCTCTTCTCTTCTCTTCTCTTCTCTTCTCTTCTCTTGTCTTCTTTTTCCATCCTTTCTTTTCTTTCCTTTCTCTTTTGGGCTGCTTTCTTAGTCTTTCTTTTTTAACTCCTCACCTATCCTCTCTCCCTCTCCCTCTCTTGCTCCTTCTCTCCTACAGCCATCTGATGACCAAAGCCTGATCCCACACACCCCACTGCTGAATCAACCCAAACCCCTGTGTAAGCAGAACTGTGTTTGTCTTGCTGTTTGACTCCAAACCAGCCCTGGGTTTTTGCCTGTCTATGCAGCTCCTCCATGCAGGTACAACACTACCCCACTGCCAGGAAAAGGGAAGGATGGATGTCAGGAACACTTCCCTGCTGGGCCGACCCCCCTACAAGCCACTGGGCTTGGGGATTTCTGTAGGAGCCCTGGCAATTAGTGGCCACTGGAAACCAAGGGGAGCATTTCCAGTGGTTCTGCAGCAAGGAGCAGCTCCCTGTGTGCTCAGGGCTCGGGTGCTGCCGGCCGGGCAGGGCGCCAGGGGGGCACGGAAGGGCTGGTGCCTCCTCCACGGGGCACTCGGGGTTTATCGCGCACGGTGAGAGCAGCGAGCGTTTCCCGGCGGTCGCGCTTCCTGCCCTTGATTGCAGATGCTGCTGTCTAATCACCGCTTCCTCCCCTGCCTCTCCTCTGCACCAGGGCTCAGGGCTCCCTGGCAGCCCAGAGCAGGCTGGCATCATCCCATCCTCTGTGTTCACCTCCCACAACTGGTTCCCCGCTGTTGTTCACCTCCTCCTCTTCCAAGAAGTTCCTCTTCGTGTGCTGGTCTGGTCCTTGGCTGCCAATGCTCTGGAGCAAGGGCTGGTGCCTGATATTGCTGCATGCCAGAGATAAGAGCTAATCTCTGTTTTATGGTCATGAATAAAACTTGCGGATCAGAGTCTCTGTGCGGAAATCAGGACCATACAAACCCTCACGGGAGGAGGGAGGGGGGCTGGCAGCACATCCCGTGTACTGAAGCTGTTGTTTTTGTGTGAGCCTGCCCCTACAGTGTACCAGGCTTCACTGGCAGGGAGGTACAGCTCAGCAAGCACTGGGCAAGAGGGGCCAAATACACTGGTGGACAGAAGGCTTCATTTTTTGACTCATCAGGGGCTGGGCATGGGGATTTGACCACTGAGTCTCTCCTGAACACAGCCTTCTGGAAGGTAAGAGGGGGAGACAGAAAGAGAGGCACTGTGCCAGATAAGAACCTGATTTTTTACTGAAATAGC
Organism: Corvus brachyrhynchos; assembly: GCF_000691975.1. Lineage (NCBI taxonomy): Eukaryota > Metazoa > Chordata > Aves > Passeriformes > Corvidae > Corvus > Corvus brachyrhynchos. The sequence goes on along the minus strand of NW_008238321.1, from coordinate 8,620,680 downwards.
TCACAACACCAAGATTTTAAGGCATTGACTGTGTCTCTCAAGGTCAAGCTTTGAGAGGGAAAGACTCCACAAACAACGCAGGAATTGCCTGGAAGTGAGAAAAGTTGGCTGTCCTTCCTTCCAGCTGTTGCCATCTCTTTATGTGCACCCAACATCAGGCAGAAAACTTGAGTTTTTAGCTTGCATCCTTCTTCCCAATATCTCTCCTGCAAGCTCCCTGCCACACAAGCAATAGATATGCTTGACTGTTTCTGCTGGCACGGGCTTCATTGCCCAGAGCACAGGGGGTGATGGACTGGACTGCTTTCAGGTTGCTTTTGGAAATGAATGTGTAGCTATGGCCTTCCAACCTTTGCCAGCTGGAAGGAGGATGAGCCAAGCAATCTGAAGTACCAGAGGACAAGACTGTGTGGGATGGAGTGAGGAGATGGTGGAGTCTCCAAGAAAAAGGGTGGACGAAGAAAAAGTAGGAAAAGAGTCAGACCGTAGACTCAGAAGGAGAAAATCAGTTTGGAGTCGGGGGTTTGTGTCTTGGTTTTTGCCTGTGTGCAGGCTTCCCTGAGGTTATCTTGTTCTGGCTGAAAGCTGGAGGGGGGCTGGTGAAGGAACTGTTCAAAACCAGTAGGGTAGTGGCGGAGCGCTGGTTAATGAGTTACTCGCTCGTAGCCCCGAGCTCCTGTGAACTGCTTTCATCTCCGAGCCAAAGGAAAGGATGGATCATTCTTCAGCAGCTTCCTCTGCAACATCTGGGCTCTGCAAGAACCGGCTCTGGATCTCTGGGAGCAGCACAGCAACCACAGCCCTCCCGGGCATGGGATGCTCCCGCTGTCCAGCACCGTGGATGCATCCAAGGGATCTGCTGGAATTTGAACATAGTCTTGGTGCCACCAACAGCTGTTGTTCTGGCCCTGATTCAAGTCTTGGATCTCTCCAACATGGACAACCCAGTGTGCTCCAGCCCCCTGTGCCCCTGCTCATGTTCCAGGCTGTGCACTACCCATGGCTTAAATAGTTTAAAGAGAGTGATGGCAGACACTGCCTCATGGCAAATTCCTCATGGTTATCCATGAAGTCATCATGGCCTCCTTGCCCACTGCCCTGGACTCGTTGTCCTGACGTCCTCTATTCCCTCACTTTAAGTTACATTTTTTGCCTGCTCTCCCTCCCCTAAACAGGGCTACCAGGCTCCATACTCCAGAGAGAAATTCCCACTCCTGTTCCCTTCCTGGTCTGATGAGACAAAGTAGAAAAAATGGTCTGAGGGGAGAAGAAAGGAGCTGGTTTTGAAATGAATAGAAGCTGCTGGTCAGGCTGCCACTGAACAGACAAAGGCTTTCCAGCGTGTAGCTGCTTGTCTATGCAGGGAAATTAATTGGAACAGCTTTTCCAAATTAGCTGCATCTGATGATGATAAAAATAATAAAAACAAATAGTGGATTAAGTTAAATTAGGAAAAAGCAGCTTTATTCTGGAATAGGCGTGTCCACATTCCAGCATATTTTATTCCACAATAGCAGCTTTGCTGTGCTGCTCTGTGCAGACAAGCCCCGACACCGGCCCTGTGCACGCTCCCGCTCCTCCTCTGCAGGGCAATCCTGCCTGCTTGTTCTCCCCTCCTGCTGCCAGAGGCTCCTTCAGACTTTCTGCTTCAGGCTTCCATTTTTCCAGCACTTTTCCCTGTTTGAATGTCCTCCAAGAACCTGGTCCAGCCTGTGGTTTTGGTGTTTCTTGTCCCAGTGAAATCTGCCCCCAGCCCTTTCCAAACATGTCTGTGACCCTGCTGCCCCTGATCCCTGCAACAATCCCCCATCCAAATTTGAACTAATTCCCACCTTGAAAATTCACTTGATTCCTTTTTTCCCCTGAAAGTTGGCTCCTGGATTGCACAGGCAGCTTGTCTGCCTTCAGCTTAGCTCCTAAGTGACTTCTGCACACACATACAAAAATCCCAGATTTATTTTGGATGGGGAAATATGAGAATTTGGCACACACAACCAAACTGCGACCTCTCTGACCAAGCTGCGTTTGCAGAGCCTGGTTGCTGGATCTCATTTCATTGCTGCCAATTCCATGGGCTCAGTCTGCAGTGGGGTGAGCAGGAGTGACTCCACTGACCGTACAGAGCTACAGCATCTTATATCAGATTAGGATCTTGCCCTTTCTACTAGAAGAAAGACATAATTTTAATTATCTTGACATGTTTATCGCTGTGAGCCTGGGCCCGTTATCTCCACGGGTTCATTCTCAAATGTGCAGAGCTGCAAGAACATGATTGTCTTTTTGTAAAATCCCGCTTGAGGTATTTCTGCAGCTGCACTTTGTGTCAAAGGATAAAAAATGTGCAGGGTGACTTTCCTCGCATTGTTGAGCGGGAGTAGCTGCTGTTTGCTTCGAGCCATTGCCTACACAATGGGGCTTCAGCTATTACAGCTAATTTATGGGTCTGCATGTGTTTACCCTGTCAAACTGTCTTGTGGGGAGGGTTTAAAGACATCAAAAAAGCGGTTTGTGTTAGTTTCCCTAAAAGTTGCTTCGCTGTGTGGATTGAAGTGCAAGAGCTACTGGCTCGCTGTGTGTCAGGTTGACTCCTGACCCCACACAGCAAATCCAGGACTCACCCCAGAGCCACCCATCCACTCATGGGAGTATGTGTGATTTAAAGTTGCCCATTGTCACTCAAACCCAGCTACCCCATCTCCCTTGCCAGTGTGCCCATAGTAAAACCCCATTGCCTTTTTAATTCTTTGATCTTTATATCATCTCCACAAAGGTTTTCTTTTTTTCATTGACATTTTTGATGTGAATTTGAAAAAGACTTGAAAGTTCTGCCTTGTGGTCTGCTGAGTTACCTGCCTGATTCTGCATCCATCTCACTCTTAGACTGACCAAAGTCATCCTGCAGATTTCCTTCTCCCTGCTTGACCAGCTGGGTAGTTTGCATCAGACGTAGTAAATTCCTTGTGAATTATTATTTGTGTTTATTATTTGCTACACCAAAGGGCCCAGGCATCCTAGGCATGGGGCCCTTGACCAATGCACGGAAAATATTCTCTCTTTCCCACCAAGTTTTACGATCGAAGAACAAAACACAAGATAACTGAGGCTTGTCAAAGAGCCCCAGACCACAGTGTCAGCCAGCCCTAAATAGTCCCACCATCATCATCAGGGCTAAAAATAAGTCTAGTGAGGTTTATTTTCATTATTATACTGCCAGAATATATCTTCTCTAGCATATGACCTTGCTCCAGCCCCATTCCCAAAGCTGCCAGGAGCAGCCTTCCTTCTTCCTCCTCTTCCTCATCCTTGTCCCACCATTCCCATCCCCTCGGGGAGCCCCGCCCGCCGCTGCCGCCAGCCCCGGGGTCCCGCAGGTTGCAGCAGCCGCCGATG
>NW_008238321.1:8589891-8617149 GCF_000691975.1 Corvus brachyrhynchos | reverse complement strand
CCAGGGCTGGGCCCCGCCGGCCCCGCTCGGGTGGCAGCTTCATCCCGGCCATGCTCGTGCTTTCCTGGATCACACGGCTGACCCCCAGGGCCGGGAGCGTGCTTTCCCCAGACAGCAGCTCTCGCCACATTTTTCTGACAGGGTCTGTATAGGTCAAGGCAGAGCCCAGTCAAATCCAGCTCCAGCAGCATGGGAAGGAATAAGGCAGCAATAACCCGTCCAGGATAATAGCTCTGCCCCTCAGCAAGCCTAGGATAGCATGGAAGTGGCTCAGGAAGTGGCTGGAAGTGGCTTTGTCCCCTTCACACCTGTGCTCAGCCATTTAGGACAACTTCTGCATCTATTACTCCTGTGTTGGTCCATGGAGACCCATCCTGGCCTCTCAGCCCGGTGCTGGGGGATGAAGGACCTTGCTCAGGTAGGTGCAAAGTGCTACTGGCAAAAGGCAGAGCAACAAGCGAGGGTGGCAATGAGAAATTGCTTGTGGTCACAGGGAATGTTCAGGATCATAAGAGCACACTGTGATCTGTAGTTATCAGGAGGAGGTTGGGGAATCAAATACAGCGAGTAGGTTATGAAAAGGAGAAAAGGAGCAATGTGGCCAACGATTTTTAATTTTTCCTACAACAATCAAGGGAAACTTATCTCCAGACTCAGGGTGCAAGTTTAATTTTACCCTTTGCTCTCCTTCCCATCATTCAGTGGAGCACAATGGTAGAGACGCAGCCTCGGACGTTTCTCCTTCTGAGGGATGCCTGCTTGCTCTGGTGTGGCAAAGCCCATATCCTGGGATAAATGCCCTAATCCCAGGGCTGGAAGAGGAGATTCCCGTGGTGGGCTCCTGTCTCCTGTGCCCTTTCATTCACTGTTATAAGCGGGAGTATTGCAAGTCTCACAAACAGTGTACAGAGCTGCTGTGCCAAAGAACTGCTTGGTTTATGTACAGCAGACAACAGCAGAGACAAAACTAAAGCTCAAAGCAGGGACATGGCATGCCCAAGTCTGCTGGCAAGGAGGGACAGGGGCTATAAGTCACTCTGCTGCAGTGACAAATCCGATGGCAGCACTGAAGCAGAGCTCAGCCCCTCACAACTTCAGGGATGATTGTCCAAGGGAGCCTGGGGATGCCGTGGGGGGCACAGAACAACCCTGCCAGCCCCAGGGCTCATCCCACGGCCAGTGCATAGCGTGACACCGTGAGAGGGAAGCCGTCAAGAAGCAAACCCATTCTCTCTTCGGAGCAGAATTGCTTTCATAGCTATACCCCCAGCACTTCCCAGCCTCTCTGTCTTTTGCTTAATTAACTACAGAGCTTGTATGATTTTCTTTTTTGTGTAAAAAAAAAAAAAGAGAGAAAGAAAATCAGAGAAGAATGCCATTTTTGAAAACGCCCCCCGCCTCCGCGGGATCGCACGGATTTGCAGCCCCACGGCGGCTTCCGCCCCCGCCCGCCCCCGCAGGACCCCGGCGCTGCCCGGCTCCCCCGCACACAGATGTGGGCTTCCCCCGGGCCCCCGGCGCTGCGCTGGGAAAGGCCAAACCTGCCACGGTCCTTTCACAGCTCTGTCAAGAACATCACCCCCCCGCTGGGGCATCCCCCGCATCCCGCACCGTCCCGCAGTGGCAGCCCGGGGCGGTGGGAAGCACTGCGTTCCCCGCTCCATTTTCCTCAGTAGGAAGGATTCCCGGTAAATAAACAGCAGCTGTTGGTGAACTGGATCGGAGGCTTTTCCCCATTCTCTGACCGGAGCTGTGATTGCGTCCAGGTGTGGGGAGCCGGGGCCGGAGGCTGAGCACGGAGATGCTGGGACAGATTTGGCATCGTTCAGTTTGAACAGTGATGGGATGACTCAGGGCTGCCCTCAGCACTGAAAGACAAGACTCTGTGGGGTGAGAGTGACCGTGCCTCTAGCCCCGGAGCTGTCTGCCATAGGGAGGCAGTTTTGGGGAGCTCACAAGGCTGGTCTCCATCCCCAGTGTCCTCTCATTTACCCAGATTTCACGTCCCTCTCCCCAAGACAGTGTTGCAGGGAGCTCTGCAACACGGTCCCCATCACATCAGGCTGTACCAAAGCCTTCAATCTTGGTGGAAACTTGGCTTGAGACACAGGAAATCAAACTCAGTTTCACTTCAGTTTGGTGGTTTTGGGTTTTTTTTTAATGTTGAGGTAGGTCTACAGACCTGAGATCAGCTCGAGTTCAAGGGCCTTTGCAGTCTGGTCTTCATCCTTGCCTGGGCAATACCCTGGGGAGTCTCGATGTTGTCCCTGGGGCAGGTGGCAGCCCCAGAGCCGTAGGGATGCTGATTGAGCTGTAGGGATGCTGATTGAGCTGAGGAGCGAAAAGGTGCATCGTAGCTCATCCTGCATGGTAGCTTTGTGCTGTCCCATGGGCACCCGTGAGGACCCACAAAGCCCACGGGTGAAAGTGCAAAGCTGCATTTTCAGTCACTGGGGAGGGAGCTCAGTCACAGGTGAAAAGGGTCACATCCCATGGCTGCACTGGATGCTGCCTCCTTCCCAAACACCCACGAACTGCCCACCCTGATCATGCTGACTCCTCCATTAGGGACTTTCTCACACGGGTACAAGCCAGAGCTGTTGTCTCTCTGCGATGTCAGAGCTCTCACCAAACCCCAACAAAACACCTCCCCATGCCCACTGTCCTCCTGCCGCTTAGGGACTCTGACGGCTGCACTCTGCACCCGCCCTGGCAATGGCACGGCAGGCTCGGCCATGAATCACTGTCTGGCACGGACAGCATCCCTCTCCATACCACACCTGCCACGCTGTGGTTCGCCCTTCCCCTGGACAAGTTTTTCCCCCTCCCTTTGAGAGTGGCTCTTTTCAGCTCCCCGTGGAAGAAGCCTGTTCTCCCGGTGATGGATTGCACCTGATTTCAATATCAATGAGTCTCTGCCTGCACAGCCCCAAGCAGCCTGTTTAGTCGAGGTTTGTTAACAGGATCACTCTCCTCCTCACATCCCTCCCTGCTGCTTCCTACTCTGCACCGGGGAGGCAGTGGCTGATCCATGCTTGGGAATGGATTTTCCTGCCAGTCAGGCAGGCAATGCTGGTGACAGGGCAGTGATGTATCAGACGCAGGGATGGCCTTGCAATGGGGTTTGCCAAGGGCTGTTCAGTCGGAGAAGGGTGGTCAGTATGGGGCATCCACTGCTGAGCATGCCACCCGAGGAGATTGATGTTGCCATGGTGCCTTCTCTCCCTCTCCTGATATAAAAAAAAAAGAAAAAGAAGAGAAAAGATGATCCTTTCTTTTCTCCCGGGCTTTTATCTCCCCCTCTAAGAGTGTTGCTTTGAGTCCTGTGTCGAAGGCATGCATTGCTAAAGGAGCCAGAGGGAGCCATAAATTCAGGCGACCCTGAGCGATGCCTCTTGCCCCACACCCCATCCAACGAGGGGCCTTTGTTCTTCCCACTGGCTGCGATTTATGGTTCTCAAGCCAGGGTTGTTCCCAAGAGAGCTGTCACCCTCATCCCCAAAGACAGACAAGCCACCAAAGAGGCACCGAGTGTGTTTTGGCAGTGCAATACCTGTTCCAAAAACAGCAGCCTTGCTTTGAGCCAAACCCAGCCTGAAGAGATGCCCACTGCTCTGCATGTTGTATGTCCCACGGGGATAAGAGTCATGACTACAGCCTTCTGCTAACCAGCTTTTCAAAGCTATCCTGTGGTTTGGAGATCCTCAGCTCCATTCCCACCACATGGGCCAAAGGGGTGTCAGCAGCCCTGTGAGGTGCCAGCCTGGTGAGCTGTGAACAGGCTCCTGACTGCCAGGCTGCAGCTCATTGGGAGCATCCTATGGGCTTCTTCAGCAAGAAAAATCCCCTGCCATATCTTATCTGGGAGAGCAAAAAAGGCAGAAACTCTACTGATATCAACCTCCCGCACTGAAAAAGTGCAAGTGAAATCATCCCCAAAAAACACATCCTTCCAGATCATCCTGGCTGCCACATGTGGTCAGATCAGGGCCCAGATGAGAAGAATGGAAAGTCCCATGGAAAAGGTGAAGAAGCGATGTGAGTTACTCATCCAGCTCTGGCTGGCCCAAAGAGCAATCCCCTGGCTCTCCATGTGAGTGCAGGACACTTAAGTCTGTGCCTGTATCCCTGGGGATCTTACAGAACTGCTGAGCCAGAGTCAGCATCTGTTCCCCCTCTCCTCTCCCCTCCCCAGAGTTTAGTTAGGCTTTATGTCATGGAGAAGAGGAAAAGGAAAACAGAGGGCGAGGGGAAGCAGTGCAAACTGTAAAAACAGTGAAGGACTCCTCCAGCACCCCGGGGAGCTCAGGAATGGGAATGAGGGTCTAAATTTTCCAACAAGAAAACTAAACTCTCCTGATGAGCCAGGGAAGTGCGTCCCTCTGGATGAGGTCAAGACAATCTGAAATTTTGGGCCTGCCAAACAACTTGTCTTCCTTTGCAATCCCCTGCCTTTGTCCTTTTGATGCCTAGGTTTGTGTCTCGCATATCTGTGATTGAGTTTTGGGCTTCTGTGGTTGTTTCTGTGCTAACGCTGCTCCAGGGATCCAGGTGAGAGCCTGTGGTAATGCTGGCATAATGGCACAGCTATCCTGCACCAGCTCTTACCAGGACCTGGCTGGATAAATCTGACCCCATAAATACCCTGTTGCCCTGCTTTTATTCATGAACTAACATCTGTTGTCACACAAAGCACGGCGTGGTGGCACAGTTGATCACATTGCCTCCAAGCCCTGTGGTGACACCCCATGAGCCAAGGACACAGCTTGGCTTCCCACTGTGGTGCACGTTCACTGGGGTCCCTATGACAGCAGCTGGGGTGGCTGTCCAATCTTGGCTCTGGTCCTGCTGACAGAAGCCGAGATGAATTTTCCTCTCTCCATGGCTCACATGGTGACAGCAGCTGTGAGGGCACGGGGACTTGCCTTTCACATTGGTCATCACTCCTTCTCTTGACTGACCAAGTCAAGACTCTACCCGTGGGCTTCTCCACCCGGAAAGGATTTTGCTGACTTTTTATTGAGGTTCACTTTCAAGACTGGGGCTGAGCAAGCAGCTGGGGAGGTGCCAAAGGTGCTGCTTCGGAGACCCGCTCCCCGCCGGGGCCGCGGGGGCTGCTGGCAGCGAGAGGAGCAGCTGCGCACAAGAAGTTGCATCACGGAGGTGGATGTAGGTGGGGCCGGTGGCGGGCGGTTCGTGCCTTGGGGCTGCTCTTGGCTGCGGTGTCTGACAGCTGCTGGCAGGTAAGGGCTGGCCGGCAGGATCAGCGCTGTCTGAAACGCAAACGCGCACCAGAAAAAGGAGCCGGAGGGCAGGGATGGGCAAGCACGCTGGAGTCTTCTTGACAGCTGGATTTCCTGTGCCTGCGCCAGCTCCCTGACGCAGGTCTCTCCCCAGGCCCCGTGCAGCTTCTGGGGCCGCTGATCCCCTGGATATGAGGGACTGGAGAAGTCCAGGATGCAGCGAGGGGTCTGCAAACCTCTCACTGTACAGGCAGCTTTCCCCCCAGGGCTCCCTGATGGGAAGGGACTGCGGGGAGTAGCAGCTTTAGCCCTCAAGCAGAGATTGAGCGTGATGGAAATACTCCAGCAGGTCTCCAGTAGGAAGGTAAAACTTCTTCCAAGCCCAGCTCCCTGCAAAGATTTCCTGAGGGCTCAGCTGGAGGCTGTCTAGGGATCTAACCTTGCACGGGCGAGACGTGCAGCTGCCTCCTGCACCCACTCCACTGCCTCCCGCCAAGCCACAATCCCCAAAACAGAAGTAACTGGGATCACACGAGCTGTACCTCTGTGGGTTTTCCAAGTGAACTCCTGGGAAGACTAAATAGTATTGATCTCTCCCCTTTCTTCTCCAGAAATTCCCTATGTGTATGGGTTTTTCCTTCCAGCCTGCGCATCATCACAAGGAATCTGGTTTTGGTAGCTCCGGCCTCCCCAGTCCATTTGTAGGAAGTATGAGCACAGCTTGAATGATGCTGCCAAGTTGTACCACGTGCCCATCAGGCACTTTTGGCAAGTTCTGGAAGTGAGTAAAACGCGGGACTGACATGCATAGAGACATCCGTAATATTTTCCCGGGCAGCTCTGTGGCATGCAGGGCATCAGCATTGTGGTTAATTAAACTGCAGTCTCCACAGCAACCAGGCAGGAATAGGAGGAATTATATATTTGCTTTTATTTATAGTGGCAGCCTTCATCCTGCGATTAAATGGGAACCAGCCCCTCTCCCCTCACACACAGCAGCTCCAGGGCAGCTTCTGCAGCGGGAGAGGGAAGAAAAGGCTGCTTGTTTCTTAAGATGCCCTTTGCTATTCAAGTTTCTTCTACGTGGTTTTATTCAGCTGCATCTTACACCAGGCATCAAACAAGCCCCAGACTATTATGTGCTGAAAGTTTTCCCCATGGAGCAAGCTGCTTGGATCCGCCTTGTGTTTTCCAGTCCATCTCCCCAGTGAGACATGCAGACAAGTTAAAACAGGCAGATTTCGATAGGGCCCAGAAAGAGGGTTGTGAAGGATCTGCCAGGCGTGGAAGGGCTGCCTCCCCTTGCTCCCTGTCCTTCCCAGTGGAAATCAGGAAGGCTGCTGCTTCCCCAGCTTCCAACATGCGGGTTTTCTCCCACACCAGCACCCCCAGGCCCGATGCCAACAGGCCAGTCCCTGGCAAGAAGGAGGAAATTTGTCACAGTGGTGGCGGGGTGGGGAAGTGATGGAGGTCTACACAACAGGGCTCCAAGCGAGGGTGGGGACTTCACTGCTAATGTGAGCTGAAGTCTGGTTAGGCAAGGGCTGCTCACAGCCCCGAATCCCTGAGAGTGCTCCCTCCCTCCTGGCCCCAAGGCACCCCCAGGGCTCAGGAAGAGGGGCAGGGTTGGGGCACCTCTTTCCCCAGGGGGAAATTTTTCTGTAGCTGGAGCTGGAGAGTATCCAGTGGCCAAGAAGATCCCCAAGGGTAGATTACTCATCTTAGTGATGAGCTTTTTGGTTTTCTGGACTGAAGCTCCAAGAATTTGCATCCAAGCCTGGCAGCAGCATTTATTCACTAAATTACCCAAAAAAAGGGAGTTTGCGGAAGCAAGAGGTTTAGGTGAGAGGTTGGACTAAAAATGGAGGAAAAAGGAGAACAGACAGTGAAGGAAAAAGGGGAACAGAAAAGGGGAACTTTGTGGGGTGAAAAGGCATATTTTAGGGTTCTTTGGGGAAGAGGACCTTCACCTTTATCCAGACCAACCAATTACACTGTTTTGAAAATTTCTGCTTACAGAAGCTTGGCTCTGGAGCTGAGCTGCCTCTGGTGAACAGGATTGAGTTCACTAAAAAATGTGCCCTTTTGTGGGGAACCAACAATGTGCAAATCCAGGACAAATGCAAATGCAGGGCTTCAGCCAAAACAAGGGAGAGGGATCATTTGGAAGATGTTGAAACGTCTTGTTTCAACATTTTTTTCAGAACAAAGTGTGCTTTTTTTTATCTTCTTTATTTCAAAGCAGCTTTTCCTATTTGAACAGTGCTGCGAGCCAAAAGCAGAAGAAAGGTTAAAAAGGTGCAAAGGGAAGGAAACATTGTGGATTTGGTTGGAGGGATGTTTCAGGTTGAGCTGAAACAACTTTTTTTTGACATCTTGCCAAGTTTTTTCCACTTGGTACTTTTTTGGCGCAGACAGCAAGCAGAGAAACCCCATCCCACAGAGCACCCTGCCAACCAGGGATGGAGTCTGCCATGCAGCCACCCCAAAATACCCTTCTGCTGCTTAAAATAACCCAGTTTCTTCTGCTCTCTGCCAAATTTTCAGGGCTGTGAGTGCAGCATCGCTCGGTCTCTCTGCCTGCTGAGGAAACACATCGGGCAAAGAGCAAATTCTCCCCGGGGTCAGAAGTCCCCCCGCGTCCCCGAGGGGAGCCAGCTGCTCCATCCCAACCGTCTCCCACCTTCCCGCACCGCTCTGTTTTTCCACTGGAGCATGCGAAGCCGAAGCGGACGAGGAAGAATTCGGCCCTTTGTGTGAGCTGAATGCGGGCCATGTGTTGCGCTAATGCTGCCGGTGAGCCCACCCCGAGCTGCGCATTCAGCCCTAGATTAGCGCAGCTATCAGGACACATTTAGATATGGACGATTTCCTCCGCCGTCGCCGGCGAGGGGGGACGGAGTGTGGGAAAGCTCTTCCCTGGGCGCGGGGCCCTTCTCTCGCCCATCGCGGCCCAATCCCAGGGCCGGGGGCCGGTTGTTAATCGGATTCCCACCGCGCCAGGCGAGATACAGCAGCGGCGTGTGACCTTCCCGGAGGTGCGGGGCGGCTGAGGAGCCCTGTGGGAACCAGGGCGAGGAAGGCTCTGCTAGAAAGGAGGAGACTTTCCAGGGTTCAGTAGTCAAGGTCTTTTCCAGCAGGCCACTGTGCCTCGCAAGCTCGCATCCCACCTGTGATGTCCCCAGCTCATGGCGCACCCCCACAGACAGCCCACCAGAGCGGAGCAATGGCTCCTGGTGGCCTGGCTGTTTGGGAATTAATTTAGAGGGGCAGAAAACACGTGGGGGAGGGAGGGGAGAGGCAGATACCTCACTTCAGTGGAAGTGGCATCACCCTGTTTCTGTTAATAGCTTGAAAGCCTCCCAGACCAGGCAGGAGAACTGGATCCAGGCTGGGGCAGCAGCTCTTCACCTGCTGTCACGGGCTTCACAGCGCTAAAGCAGCGTGCAGATGGCACATCCTCACAGTCCTGACCTTGCCAGCTCTGCCCAAAACTGAGGTCCTGCATGGGAACACCCTGCCAAGTGGGACTGATGTCTCCTTTCTGTTACTGGAGGCAATATGTGCAATACTGAGGTTATGTGATTTCTTCCCCATTAGCAGCATGCCAGGGGCTACCAGACAGGAGTTCTGGCTCCCTCCCTCCCCTAAACGCGTGCTGTTTGGGGCAAACGTATGTCATGTACTGTTGTAAACGGATGGAATTGAGAGCAACACTGTGCAGGCAGGACTTCAGCTGTGACCAGGAGGGCGGACCCAGGCTGGGCCAGGCACCCAGCTCCCCGCACTGGGAGCAGTGGCTGTGGAGGGACTGCTGCAGGGACGGGCTGCAACGGGGCCACAGCCTCAGAGACCTGTGGGCAGACACGGTCCCTCCTGTCCCCTCCACCCGAACCGAAGCACCTGGAGCAAGCGTGGGCTGCCTTGACTGATGCCCCAGGTACGGGGACCATCAGGATGGTGTCAGGATGGTTCATGGAAACCTTGGGGCAGGCTTTGGGGGATGGGGCTGGGTTGGCTCGTGGGAATGGGCTGCAACGGAGAGCAAGCCCCTGCGGGGACACTTCCAAAGCGAGTGCCAATCCTGCCACCTCCTCCTCCCACCCCCGCGGCGCCTCCGCACCCGCTCCCGTGCTGCCTGCGGACCCCCGCCGGGAACGGGCTCTCATTCCCCACCTTCCCAAAGCGGGGAGGAAGGACGGCAAACTTCACACCAGAGTGTCAGGCAGGCTCCCAGGACACCTCCACAGCATCCTGCCCCTCCACCCCCGTGCCTTCTCACCCACCTCCTGCTCCTCCCTCAGATGTCGCTATAAAGACATCAGTGGCAGTAAAGAGGTTAATGCGTGTGGGAGGGGGAGGCGGGGGAGAGGGAAGCGGTTCCCATGAACCGGGTCCAAGGCTTATACAGCCTCCTTAGCAAAGCAGAGCATCTGGCCCTGGGGTTCATTTGCCCCGGAGCAGATGGTCCTGTCCTCCATCCATGCGGCCGGGCAGGCGGGCGATGGGCTCTGGCCGATGCTGAGCCCCAAAGAGCCTTTTGTCACTTGGAGATTTCGCAGGAGATGAGGCTGAGCCGCACGGGGGGGAGGGAAAGGGGCAGGAAAGAGGTGCCTGGGAGAGTTCTGAAACTCTCAGTCCGAACAGGCTCCTGTAGGTGTTTCTTCTGATATAAAATCCTCCAGAGCTCAGTGCTGATCTCTTAACACAGAGCCCACATCTTTAGCTGTGCCCAGCTCCAGCTCACTTCTACCCAGTGTCCCTCACTCAGAGTGGCACTGGGACCTTCTGGCCCTCACCCTGTTGAGTGCACGGGCATCAGTGTGAAGAGGAGAGATGGCTTTGGTCAGCCTGCCTGGGCACGTTGTCTTACTGGAAGGAGGCTTGGCACGTTCAAAGCCACAAGTCCAGCTCTGCCTGCCTTGTCACACTGCCTGAGGAGGCTCAGCTGGGACAGGCTGGGAGCTCCTGCTTGGAGAGGCCTTGGGGAGAAAAGCCACATCTTCTATCACCCCCTCAGGGCCATGGTGCTGGTCTCCCAAAGCCTGAGCATGCCCTGAGGCAGTAGTTTGGGGATGCCTTCCCTGCCCAGAGCAGAGAGTTAGAACCCCCAAACCAGCTGCTACACTCATTGTCTATGCTGCTGAGCAAGGTGTTTGGTGGAGAACACCCTTGCCAAGGATGCTGCAGAAAAGATTTATGATGGTTTAAGGATGTAACCAGAGCTGAACGTAGTGGGTTCCTGGTTTCCTAAGAGGAATCTCCCTCTAGTACATAGGAGGTTTCTGTGCCTGGGGCTGCTGGACAAGGTTAAAGCACAGTCCTGGAGCAGGACTTCAGCATTATATTCGATGTACCAAGTGTGAATCATGACTCTGGTTTGCTTCCTTTCATGTGTGACATCTCTCTGTGGTGTCTGGAGGGAACTCAGGGCTCCATGTCCATCTGCATTGGAGAACAACCTCCTTGCTTTTCCCCTCTGAAGAGAGAGTTGAACTTCCTGATTTATCCATATCTAGGCTTACAATCTCTAACAAAACAGTTCTGGGCCATGTCCTCAGCAGCTGTGACATGATTGTTGTTACCAGATATTTAAGCAAACCCTCCCTCCCTTTGCTGTCCAAGGACTACAGCACTTTCTCATCACTTCTCTTTGTGCTGGAACAGGATCCCTGAGACAGCCCCTTCCAAATTTCTGTTCCAGGTCTGAGGACCTGCGATCCTTCACTTGGATCTTTCCCCTTCCTCAGATGACTTCACACTGTGGCACTGCTTCTTTTGTCTTCTCACCAGCCTCTGAAAACCATAACACATCCCCAGTGATGTTGGATGTTTTGCAATGGTTTTTAAAGATATCCCACATCACTGGGGACTTCTGGGACCTCCTCTGCTCAGGAGGAGGGGGAATATCAGCTGTTCTGGCTCCTCCAGGCTTTCTTCTGAACCTGGCCCAGAGACCCACCTGTGCTGCTGCTCCTCTGGGTGTATGGAGGTGGAAGGAAAGCTGAACTCAACAGGGACGCCAGATGGACCTCCATCATCCCTGCTCTCCTGTGGAAACTGGATCTTCCACTGGCCCTTTGCCAAGAATAAAGAGACTTGATTAAACTGTGATTTTGCCCACACTCTCCTCAGCCCTCCAGGTCTCTGAGCTTCCAGGACAGCTGTAAGTTATTCCAGGAAAGTTTATATCCTCCCATCCTGCTGGGTTTTCCTACCTTGGCTCCACCACGTCCCAAAGGGAGGACAACACTAGCACAGACCTTCCTCTGGAAGCCTGTTTACTGGAGGATGGGAGTAATTTTCCAGATGTGCTGGAGGGAAGTTTCTTTATCCAGGGACCTGCCCATCATGTGTTTTTATCCCTGCTAAGGCATCTTTTCCTCACATGGAGGATGCTGGGCAGCCAGCCCAGCTCGCATGAGCCTGGACCTGCTCCCAAACACCTCTGCTGGGGCCGTGTCCGACGGGCTGCACGCTCCTGCACGCGGCACAGGCTGTGCAGCTGAGGGCAGCTGTCCCCACACAGCACTGGGAACACCAACCAGCCCTGCACCAGGCTCACTGCCACCTCCCCAGCCGCTGCATGGGCATTCCTACCCACCTAAGAATGTTCTTCCCCATCCAGGGACACGGCAACAGGTCCCATCATCTCCAGAAACTTGTGTGATTTCCCACCCGACTCAACGTGCTCAACCACATGGAGCTGCAGAGGCTGCCTCGTGGCCTGGCAGTGTATTGCTCTTCCCAGAAGAGGTAGCCAGGAGCCAGCTTGGTTTAGGGAGCAGAGAAGAATAAAAGGAAACACAACGAGCTGAAGTGCAGTAGGAAGCGAGTGGCCAAATGCGAAAGACAACAGGGGAAAGTCAATGGCAAACAGCTGTGGTGCAGATGCTGAGCAGAACCGAAAGCCTCGGCTCCGTGGGCAGAGCATGATGAACCAGCAGATGCAGCTTGGGATGAGTAAATTGGTTCATCGCTGAGGGAGAAGGTCATTTGTCACCTCAGGCAAAACCAGTGTGTCACAAATGGGAAACTGCAAATTCTCGGTGACATTGCACCGTAACGCAGAGAAACCACAGACAATGCTGAGGAGAGCGGCCAGGACACTGGAGGAGCAGGCATTGGGCAGGAAGAGAAAGGTCTTGACCCAACTACATCCCATGTTTAGGTTTAAGCAAGTAAACAGTCACATTCATTTTCAAGTGCTTTAATGTTTTATTAGAATTTTAAAAGTGCTGAAAAGTCTGTGAATCCAGAGCAGAGGCTCGGCTGAGAGAAGAGGGAGGAACCGATCAGTCAGCACGAGAAGGCTGGAGATAAGGGATCAGTCAGGGACTGGTTTATATCAGTGAGGCTTCACTGAGGTTACACAGCTCCTCAGCATGAGGAGCCAGAAGTGGCTCTGCATGGACTAAATGCAGTCAGTATCTGTGCTAAATCAGGCGTTTTAATGGGATCAGGGAGGGATGAGTGCTGATTCTTTGAGGAGAAAAGACACTGCACTCTCCTTGGACTCGTCAGAGCTCTAGATGTCCCATCCGAGGACAGGCAGGGTCATGCAGCAGCCAGGCCCTGTCTGTGTTGGATGGATGTCCTCAGGTGGGACACCTGGCAGAATGAACTTGTGCTGCAGCAGAGGCCGAGGACCAATATTCCTTCCTGTGTCTCTGGGAAGCATTTAGCATCCCTAAAAATCCCTAAGTGCAGAAGACAGTCAGAGATGGGTAAGCATCTCCTATTTTGTGGGCTGTAGGAGCTTTATACCCAGGACCAGCTCTGCCTGCCTGTGCCAAAGGGGGCATGGGAGGAAATTGAGACAACTCTGGGCTTTCCTCTACATTTTCCCACATGTCACTGAGTTTTTGAGGTTATTGCTACTACCCCAGCACAGAGCAAAGGATGACAAGTGTTGTTATCCTTGTGTTGCCTCCTCCTTGCACATCCAAGGCACCAACCCAGCTTTGTGCCTGGTGTACCTGTCACTGCCCATTCCCTGCTGGTGCTTGTGCGTGTGTGTGCCCCCCTCCACGGGCTCAGGGGTGCTTGCCAAGGGCACAGGGCTTCCACCCATACCTGCTCTTTTGTGGACATCCGAGCACAGAGGAGAAAGCGCCGGGCAGCAGATGTCGGCGCAGCCTCCTCATTAGAGATCGGTCCCTCCGGAGCACGGGAGGAGCCGCCCCTGGGGCAGGTCGGGAGCGCCGGTGCCTTTGGGCATTGTCCCCCCGCTCCGGTGCCGGGCCGGGCCGCGGGTTCCCACAGCTGCGCCACAATGGAGGCACAACAGGCTCCTCTGGGGACAAAACCTAATCTGAGAGATACCGGCGCTGAGAAAGCTCTTCCTAAAAAAGACACAGTCAAAAGCTCCTGGATGCCCTGTGTCCGCGGATACCCGATATGCCCGCCTGCGGTATGATTACCTGCAGGCAGGCTTTGTCCGCTCTGGCTCCCCTGAATGTCACGCTTGTTCCCGAATACCAGCGGGGAACAATGTGGGGGCAATGCAAGGAAAAGCCTCCTCTGTCCCTCCCAGTCTGAAAGTAAATATCAGATGCCTGTGGTGAAGGGGAGGGAGGGGAATGGTGAGAGTGAGACAAAAAGGAAAAAGCCTGGGGTTGAGAAGTGCCTCGGTGAAACTGGGTCATGGCTATAGGGTGACAGGCAGAAAAGGGTCCCTGTTCTTGGGGAGGATGAGCAGGTGCCTCTGCCCAGGGGCTCCTCACTGCTGGTGAGCAGAGAGGGCTGCAGGGAGCCGAGGAGAAGAGGAAACACAGCCATATCTGCCTGTCCCTCCAGCTGCCCTGCACTGTACTTCATACACAGTGAAGTGCTTGGATACTTCCAAAAATCCTTCCTGGGCTCCAAAAAGGGCAGTCATGGTGAGATCCAGCAGAGACTGGAGGGCAGTGAGTGGTGGTGGGGGTTGGCTCCACTGCTACCCTCCTCACGCTGCTGCCACCATGGCAAGAGACACCACCTTCATGGGGACAAAGAAGCTCCATGGGGTCTCCTGCAGCATCTTCCAAGTTTGCCCGGCTTCCAGACCCTTCACACTGCACATGGATCTAATAGCCTCTTCCCCACAAACTGCCTGGACATGAGCTGGAAACAATCGGATTTTCCGTCCTTATCTTCCCTCCGTGCTGCTGGTGAAGTCAAGTCCTCTTCAGCCCCCTCCTTCCTGTAGGCCACACATGGATTCTTCCTCTCTCAGCGAGTTCCCTTTGTCCCTTGGAGGGGATGTGTGTCCAGCTGAGTGTGCTGCTGGGCCAGCAGACTGGTCACTGGTTGTCCCATGTCCTGTCCCAGATGGGGAGCTGGTTGTCCCGGCATTCCCATGGTCCCTGGAGCTTGGGCAGCGCAGGCAGGAGCCAGGCTTTATCAAAGACTTGCTGGAAAGGCAAACAAACTCAGTCACGGATGCGGTCACTATTCGCTGTGCGTCCTCTTTGAGCAGCTGCAGGACATCCCCATTCTCTTCCCTGCCTGAGGCTGGAAGGGAAAATCAGCTAAAAACGCCTGTTTATGTCAGCATGGCTGTCCTTGACCCCGGCAGCCCAGGGACACTGACCCCAGCAGCAGGTCCAGCCAGGGAAATGGGGCAGGAAAATATGTTTTTCTAGGAACTCAAGCTCTGACCCAAACTCATTGATGTTAGAGGCAGTTTTTATCAGGCTTTGGTGCAAACTTTTAACAAATCACTGGGAACATGGGAGGAGGCAGAGCAGCAGGAGCAGAGGCAGAGGAGCTAGAGAAACAAATCTGCCCAAGCACAAGGGACTGTAATGCTCCAAGATCCTTCATTCTACAGGTAACTGAAAGAAACAGATATATTTCAATGATATTGGAGAAGTGATTCAATACTATGAGGAATCCTAATGGGAGATCCCTTGTGAGGTCCTGGGAGCAGGGCTGGGAACATGCCAGAGTGTCTCCTTGGAGCAGTGGATTGGTAGGATGGATCAGAATGGGAAGCCCTCTAGTTTGAGCAGTGACCCGCTGAAGAAGCCACCACAGGGACAACTGCTGAAACCACACTTTGGGGGGACACAGAGGTTCATGCCTTGCATGAGTTGATGGAAGACTTCCTGCGAGGAGAAGACAACCCCAGAAGGGGCAGCCCCATCTGTTGCCAGACGACCACACAGGGAGTGCGACCTTATCTCATTAGATGCTCCTTTTGATAGGACTTCGATTAAGGCTTCCATTCAAGGGCACTGGGGATTCAAAGGGCTGAGGGGACAACACAGAGTAATGAAAGTCCAGATTCTCTTGGCTTCAACCAGAGATTTATGGATGCTGTTTGTCTTAGAGCAAGACTGTTGTGAACATCCAACTGCTTGTGACCAGACCGAAAGGCAGAATCCATCAAAACCGCTGAGCTGAGCTGAACTCAAAACAAGCCCCGAGACCCCTGGCATCTGAGGAACCCAAACAGACCGTGCTGCCAGTGCTCACAGGGCCACAGGTCAGCTGGCAGTGCTCCCAGTGCTGTGCCTCGCGCTCCGGATGGGATGAGCTCACCACGCACTCAGCCCGGAGACCAAAGCCCGCCTGGGAGGGCAGCTTGGGTGTCTCACGCTCGCTCTGACAGCCAGACAGGGCCAGTTCTGTACTCATTCAAGAAAAATGGCTGGGGTGAGTGGATGCAGCCACTCGTTCCTGGTGATTTTTGGATGACGGCCTCGCCTAGGGCAGCTCAGTGGGGCTTTGCCAACGGAGCTGCATCAGTCTGGAAGGGCTCCCTTGGAAATAAAGTCAGCTGCAGGTGCTGTGAAGTGGGATTTGCAGCTCAGGAGCCTTTGATGGATTGAACTCACCACACTGAGCAATTTTAACCCAGTATCAGGTGAGGAATCCCTTGCCACCTGCGCATTGAAGGCAGGAGGATCAGCAGGGGCACGTGTGCTCTGTGGACTCGCTGCCTCTGGGAAGCCTTCCTGCACTATTTTTTGCAGTGCTGACCTCATGGCTCCTATCAGCCTACTCTTTTCCAGCTTCCTTTCCCTGATATCTGGCTTTTGCTCCATATTTCCTCATGTGTTGAGCAATCACCTTAAGCCTCTTTCCACATTTCTAGGATTCTTGTTTATCTCCCTGCATGGCGCAGGGCTCTGACAGGGCCCTGCTTTCATGTCCGGCCTGCCCAGTTCCTCTGTTTACCTATAACACAAATAGGATTTGTTTGCTTTTTTTTAAATGCAAAACAACAACTCACTACTAGGAGGGATGTTTTCTTCTCTCCTTTCTACTAATTTCTCCATGGTCCCAGCCATCTTCTCCAGGCCTTACCACCTGCCAAGGGCTTTTCTTCTCCCCTCTCCACAGGCAATGTATAAAATTTCTGCAGCAAACAGAAATTCCCATCTTGGGGGAGCCTGGAGTCTCCCAAAGGCTCTAACTTGTCCCATACTGGCCACTATTGTTTTCAGAGAAATAAAGACTTTGATCCCAATGGGACACAGAAGGGAAATGAAAATTGCTTTGCCACCCCCACCTCCCTGCACTCCCCCCAATGACCCCTCTCCCCTCTGTGATCCCACACTCCCCCCTCACAAAGCAAATTCTTCCTGGATTATATTTTAATATCTGCAAAGCCTCAAGTTTGAAAGAAAAACAAATGTGAAACCAGCTCATGTGGAAAAAGAAAGATGGCCTCTGTCACTCCTGAGAGCCGCTATAGGAGTGACATGGAGGGATCAGGGTGGGCAGAGTTGACAGACAGGCACTGTGTTAGACCAGGGATTGGGGTATCAGGATCTTAAACTGAAAAGAGATGGTCACACAGTGCAAGGGGAGAGGATGATGACAGCAATCTTGGGAGCTCAGCTGTCATTCCCCACCAGATTTCTGATTCATATCCCTGAGCATTTATAGGACATACTCCTGGTAAAAGTGGTGAGGTGGCTGGCACTGCAGGGTCTCAAGGCTGGACACAGAGCACCAGTGAGAGCATGATCCTGCCTCCTGAAGAACAGCCTCTCTGCAGCAGCATCCCACCCTGCAGAGGCAGGGATTGAGCTGGAAACAAAGTCTTGCTGTTCCCTGAGCTCTTCTCTTTTGCATTTGACCCAGTTTGGGGAAATGACAGCTTGTCTGTACACAACCCTCACTGAGGGAGGCTCCAGCCCTGGCTGGCCCTGGCTCAGCGCTCAGGCTCTGGGAGCCCCTGCAAAGCCCTGGTGTGTTTTTCTGTTTTGCAAAGGGATGGGGTTGTTACGGAAGGGAAGCAAGGTGAGAGATAACGACAGAATATGGTTTCCTCTTCCCTCTCAGCTGGCAGCTTGACTCCAGCCCAGGTCAGTAGCGGAGGACGCTGCTGCTGCTGGGTGCCTGTCCTGTGGTGTGTGCAAACCACGCCTGGCTGCTGGCCCACTTCCTATGGGGCAGGTGGCTGCAACCCCTCCGTGGGCTTGGCACGCTCCCTGCGCCCTGTTCCAGAGGAGCAGCCAACAGCCAGCTTGTTCCAGAATAAAAGCCATGTCATTCTGAGTGTTAAAAACAGGATAACTGCTTAATGATGTCCTTTCTCCACCTGAGTGGGCGACCCACACCTAGGATGGTATTCCTAGATGGAGATTGCATTTAATGGGACAATTGGGCAACACTTGATGTCAACCCAAGAGAAAAGCCTTTGACCACATCCTTAGATGTGGTCCTTCAAGGTCAGGGAATGGGGCATGAGGGGACCCTATGGGACAGGGGACAGCAGCTGCTCTGCAACAACAAGAGGAGAAGTCAGTCTGTCGAGGACTTGTAGTTCCTTCCAAGAGTACAAAACGCGCCGCCTCCACCCTTCCTGATGTAAAACATTATGAGCCATGGGGAACAGGAATAAGGAGTTTCCTCATTTTTTGCTCCCAGATTTTGATGATGATCACTGACCTAAGATTTTTTCCCAGTGGTACGCAGAAATACTGCTCAGTTTTCCACCACATCTTGGTTTCCCAGCCTACAGAACGCTTGCTTCTTGGCTCATTTGTTACAGCAGGATGAAAAGTGACACAGGCTGTGCCCCACAAACTGGGACAGCTGCTCCCAGAGCACTGAGTGCAGGGCTAAAATGCATTATTTTCTTCCCTTCCAGATAGGAAAATTAATTTCTGATATTTTGAATCCCTGTCCTGCTTTGTGTAAGTAAAACCAGCTCCGAAGAAAGGCTCTTGGCCTCTCTGGATGCTGCGAGCATCTTTCCAAATCCCTTGGCTGGGGACCTCTTCACTGGGCCCTGTGTGTGGGACAGACCCAGGGGACTGGGGCAGGGACACTGGCTTGCACTGGCCAGCATGTCCTAATGTCACCTGAGTGTCCCAGGCATCTCATACACACGCGACAGTAACTTCAAGGGAACTGCTCAAAACCTCAAGGAGTGACCAGCGCTGGGTATCTCGGTGTGATATTCCAGCACGTGGACGGAGCTGGAAGTGTGCATGGGCTGGGGGTTAGTCCCAGGCTGAATATCATCTGGGGGTTTCTCTGTGACTGACTGATCTGAGGAGAAATGTTCCCAATTCCCTTGTTGCCACATGGATTTGTTCTGTCTTGTCTATGTTTTAGGGTTTTAAATATTCTCTTCCCAAAAGGATCATCTGTTCTTGGTTAGCTACCACGAGGCCACCCCACAGCACTGGTGGATTTCAATGGCTAGAAGGACTTGTCATGAGAGACTCTTAGCTCCCCAAAGGCTTTTAAAAACCACATTTTTAATGAAGTTTAAGAACTGGATCTGAATGCTTCTGAACAACGTGTTCCTGGAGCAGCTGGGCTGAAACCTATTCATGTTGGAAAACCGTTGCTGCATGTGCCAATATTGCAAGAGCAAATATTGACTTACAAGTATTGCATTTGCATCTATGAAGAATTCTCTCTCTTGTTCGAGTATCAGTCCTTTTCACCTGCAGCCTTTCTTCTGAATAAATTGCCGCTGTAAATTCCAGGGCTTGTTAACATCCTTGTCCTCAGGGTGTGGGTGTGCTCTTCAGGCTTTCATGGAAACACAAAGAGAAGATCACCCTTCTTACACTGGCACTGAGAACTGTATTTTTTCTGGAGAATTTTTGAAGTTTGGGTTTCCTGTTTTCAGTGGTTACCTTATCTGCTCATGGCTGAGCTCTGTGTGACTAATTCCTCTTCATCTGCAGTTGGGCAAAATTATTCTTACTCTCAAGAGACCTGAAAGACAAGACCCTTGGGTTGGGAAGGATGCAGAGTCCAAGCACATCCCTCACCTCTGGGGCAGCTGAAAGAAAATGACTCCAGCCACAGATGTCTCAGCTCCTCTGCCCACATGGCAGCAACAGCCCAGCAGCAGAGCTCCTGGGGCTGTTCTGCAGCCAGAGGAGGCTGGACCCAGGTTCACTTTGAGATCTGTGCTTTGAACTGTGCGACAATCTTTACACACTGATCTGAAACGATGGTTCTGAGTGCCCAGACCCACCAGGGTACTGCTCATAATACTGCTTGTAAGGCCAAGAGCTGTTCTGTGATGAAGGCCACAGAGCAACTAAACCTGCCAAGTTCAAATTGCATTGCAGTGACCCTAAGAGCTCCTGTAGGGGACGAGGGGTGGCACAGGCTGGGGAGCAAGGAGGGCTGGTGGCTTCTTTTTGGTTGCAGTGACTAGAGGAAGATGTGTTGATGGGCAGTGGAGGAATCCCCAGCTGTTTGCATTCACAGGGAGATGAGACTCCTTCAGGAGATACAGATCAGCTCCATCAGGTCCAGCCTAGAGGGTGCTGTACTTCAGAGTCAGCTCGTGCATACCAAGTGGCTTTCCCTGGCTAGGAAACTGCATGCCCTGGATGAAGGCTTCCCAGAGGATGCTGTAGAGCAACCAGTGCCCTGCAAGGTGGATGAGGAGAAAGGGAAGGGAGTATTAATATTGAGCCCTGTGCACCCATCCCTGTTTACAGCAGGGGGCTTGACATCACCTGCAGTGCAGTGCTGGGCTGAGAGGCAGCAGAGCTGCTGTGCTGCGCCTTGGGGAGACAGTGGCACCCCTAAACAAACCCTTGTCCCCGAGAGGGGAGGGGCTGTGGCCCTGCAGTGTTTCTGGGTCGCTGCAGTCTCAGAGGAGCTATTCAAGGGGAAAAACACATGCACATTCCTGAGCACAATTCCTGAGCACAATGGAGCCCAGCACCAGACCATACTGTGGTCCAGGCGCATCCTCGGAGGAGGACGAAGCTTTACAGGAATACCTGAAAGAGGAAGACTATAGTTAAACTTCCAGTTCCCCCAGAAGGTGGGAGACAATGAGCAGCCATCAAAAGGCATTTCCTGCCCATCTATTGTTTCCCTCTCTGAGTCCTGATCATGCTTTGCATATGGTCTGCAAATGGACAGACTTCCTAATTATAGCACCAGGTGAAGAGCTGCGCACGTGTTGTGTGCCAGAGCCTTGGAGCAGTCACTGAGCAGCTGGATGAAGGTGTTTCTTGCAAACATTTGTGGCTGGCAGCATTTCTCTGTCTCACGGTTGGTCTCCCCAGCCTCAAGAGCCATCACAGTCTCCCTTTCCCATCCCCAGTGCCTGCAAAGCTTTAATCCTCCTGGAGGCTGGTGTGAAGCAGGGACCGTTCCCTGCCCATTCACCAAGCACACATAGCACGTCTCCTCTCCAGGTTAGGGCACCCGACCTATCCTCCATCTCTGCCAGTCTTTATCTCATCCCATTTCCTGGCCCCAGCTTTTCTGTCCTAATTAAATGGTAAAAACACGTGGGATCCAGGCCAGGCACGAATGGTTTCAGCAAAGCAATTAGCCCTACGTGAGCGAGGAACAATTAGCGTGGCTCTCTGGAATTCGGCCATTGTGAGGCTCATTGTATATTTTTGCCTTAAAAGGGGGCCAGCATGTTGGGAGGAGAGCGAGGGCCCCCGTTCGCAGAGCCGGGCTGACATTTGCACTATGTTAGTCATGCTACATGTCAACATTTTTGTGAGCTTTCCAAAAACAGAAATTCTAATGGGATGTTTTAATCCCATCTTCACCCCCGCACGTCCCCCCGCCTTTCCCCCTTTCAACTCCCACCTCCCTCCTCCTCCTCCCTGCTTAGCACAGCACTAATACCATCCCCTCTCGGCTTTGGCTCCCGGAAACCAGGCGAAGCCAGAGCAGAGAAATTCCTATTTAAACTTGCATCACATGAAAAATGAACTGTTGCTTTTAATCCCTTTTGCAGCGGGAATGGGAAGGGGGCAAACAAATTTCCCAGGGGTGCAGTGGGGAAGGGGCTTTTGGAAGCACCAAGGCAAGCTGGGGGAAATGATGGGTGAATATTGACTCACTCATCTACCTTTGAAAAACCA
This sequence comes from Corvus brachyrhynchos, assembly GCF_000691975.1. Classification (NCBI taxonomy): domain Eukaryota; kingdom Metazoa; phylum Chordata; class Aves; order Passeriformes; family Corvidae; genus Corvus; species Corvus brachyrhynchos. The sequence continues at coordinate 8,595,593 of NW_008238321.1, read as the reverse complement.
CTCAGCAACTAAATCGGGACACTCCAAGGGCAGTAAGAAGACAAGAAGCTGTGGGGGCCCAGAGAGAAGCTAAATTCCCTGGGAGCAACCAACGTTTTGAAACAGCCTTTGCAGGAGTGTTTCAAGGCCAGAGTGACACATATCTGATCTGGGTTGGATGCAGAGGGTGTGCACAGGAGGCTGTGGGACCTACCGCTGCTCCAGGGCCAGCTGCAGGCACTGAGGTGCTTGGATGTGAGCAGAGAGTAAAATGCATCCCTGATCCTTCTGCCTGGCTCCTTCTCCCCAGGAGGTCTTGGAGACCTGGAGCTGTAGGTAGCTGTGGTCAGGAAAACAGTGGCCAGTGTCCCATCACAGAATGGGACCAGCCACTGCATCAGACATGGACAAACCCACGAGATTTAGGCAGTTATTAAGGCAGGTGCTGGGCTGGAGGTGAGCACTGTGCAGGGTTTGTCTGGGATGGGCTCTGGGAGCATCCTGCCTTTGGCTGCTGTTCCTTATACATATATATATATAAAATAAAAATATGTAGCAATTCTGCTGTTGCTGTAGGATGGACATGGGGTTCACTGGGCCTTTGTACATCCAGTCCAACCCAGTATGAGATTTGATTCCTACCCCCTCCTTGGGGTAATCACCAAACACTTCCCCTGACATCAGCTTCTGGCTCCTCTTCAAAAAGGCAGTGGGGAGAGGGACAGCTCACAACAGGAACATGAGAAAATTTGGAGCCAAAAAGAATGAGAGGCCAAAAATTAAAGGCCAGGAGCTGCAAGCTCTGCTGAGCACACCTCTGGAAGGAGCTTGGAACAGGCTGGCTGTCATCTACTGCAAACTGTGATCTCAGCTTGTTGTGCTCTGGCTCTGCCTGTACAGATGGACACATCCAGACCGACACGTGGAGGCTCCATGCACAGCCCACAAGGGAATCTCCCAAACCGGCAGCAGCCCAGGGGACAGGGACTGTGAGGTCTCTGCCAGTGTCACCTCTTGGGAAACTGAGGCACAGTGAGCTGAGCTCAGTCAGTGGAAACCTGCTGCTGCACTAATCTCTGTCTGTCTGTCTGTCCAGCTACCTGAGCATTGCTGAAGACTCCGGCTCTGCAATATCTCGTGCAGTGCAGGGTTGCCAGTCACAGTCTCGGCTTATTTAATTGTCTTTTCCCACCCCATACCCACCCTGCCAGGTAGTCTAAGCTGTGTGCAACAGCAGCTCTCCAGCCCAGCAGATCTCCCTGGTTTGCTGTCAGGGTCAACGCCAAGTGAGGCACCTGCACCCAGCCCAGTGCCCCTGGCTGGCAGCAGTATGACCCCGCCATGGCTCAGCAGGTGTACCCATGAAGAAGAAGTGCTCCTGCCCACCAGCCCAGGGATTTTGGGGTAAGAAAGCCAGTTCTGTGAGGATAGTCCTCATCTGCCCCAGGGGCTGCTGTTGGGAGGAGAGAGAAGCACAGGCTGTCGGAAAGTGAGGTTACATCCAGCTGATTTGGCTAGTTCAAGTCCCCTTTCTCTCATGTTTTTACCTTCATTCCATGGTTTTAACATCAAAATTCCATGCCCCAAAGGGAGGAGTGGAAATGCCCCCTTGCACACACCTTACACTGCCAAAACTCCCCTGAGACCAACCTCGACCGTGAAGCACTGAGAGAAGCATTAAATCAGCAGTGGATGCCCCACCAGTCTCCCCTCTCCCCACATCTACCTCCCCTCCCCTGGGCTGAATAGGGAGCATGAGAAACCAGGCTGGGCAGGGACGGCCCCATGCCCCTCGCTTTCTTTCAGGATCAGACCGTCTATGGGGCCGCTTGTGTTCCTCCAGCTCCTCTTCCCCGGCAACACTGGGGGCTGTAATCTGGAGGCAGCGGGCCTGGAGATGGAGAAAAATGCAGGAGTCGGGAGGGGGAGACAGGGACCGTCCCCTCCCGCCACCACCACCGCCAAAGCCCCAGATTCTTAGACCTGGAGGAGTCACCACCAAATTCCATTCAACTGACAGAAAAGAAATCAAATCCTTTTAAAGAGAGCCCACTTTCTCCGCAAGAATGCTCCCTCGGCCTTTTGTTGCAGGGCTTTGCTTGCTCCCAGCAGCTCGGAGGAAGCTGCTCCAATACATTAACCAGTTTAACTTGCTCGTGACCCTCTGCCCAGCGCACAATGAAACACTTCGCCCGCTTTTCTCCCTGGCTCCTTTTCAGGAGCTAAATCCCCCGCTGTTCGCTGCTCGCTGACTCTCTCACTCAACCTTTCTCAGGCCTCTGCTTCAGCCCCGGGAAAATAATGACGCTTTGCATTTGTATAGCCCCCGGCCCCGTGGGATCTCACAGCGCCCTGTACGGATCGAATCGTGTCCTCCCGCCCCGCCGAGGGGACCAGCAGTCCCCAAAGGTGGAGGGGAAAAGCGACGTAGAGTCTGAGGCCACGGAGGGTAGAGGGGGCTTGCGGCAGGACCTGGTGGTGCCAGCGCTGGAGCACATCGGGGGATGATGGGCATGGGGACAGTTCAGCATCGGGACATGCATCATAAGCGTTCATTGCAGGAGATTTGCGTTCTGGGCAGAGGGATGCTGGCATGCTCCACTCTTTGCAGCCACCTCAAAGGCACTGCCAGACCCCCTGCAACAAGGGCAGGAAGGTTTTTTTGTTCCGAAGGTGGTTAAAAAAACCGCAAGAGATGAAAAAGCTGAGCCCTTGCCCTGGCCGTGAATAGCGGAGCCTGTGAGACAATGGGAAGTTAACCAAACCCGGAACGGGAGCGCGGAGTTCTGCCGCGGGGCGCTGCCGTTTTCCTACCAGTAATTGATGCAAAGTCTCTTTTGTGCTCTCAGAAAATCCCAGAAAGAAAAAGCGGGGGGTGAGAGGCAGGCCACGGGCAGGATCCAGCTCCTGGGCCGTCCTCCTCCGACATCTCCCTCCCAAACCTGACCGGCACAGTTGCAGCAGTTGCCGCCCGGCCGCACGTCGGGGCCGAACCCCGTTAAATACCCCCGACAGTACGACAGCGGCGAAGTCGGCGCCTGACAGAGCTTTTAACCCCTGTCCGATGGAGCGCGTAAATCGCTCCGGGCAGACAATGCAGCTTTGCAGCTCGAGCGCGGCATTTCTCTCGGATGACCTGAACACTTTATTACTGGGGATTTATTAACCATTTTTAGCAGCCCTGAGAACCTGGGAGCCTCTTAGGGACCACCTATTGAGTGCCGGGGTCAGGCTGCGAGCAGGGGCGATGCGGAGAGTTTAAACCAATTTAAACCGACCTAATACCATGCTATGGTTGAAAGGGAGATGCCCCACGTGTAGCCCCAGCCCTGGGTTTGGTGCGGGGCTGAATCCAGCTATCTGCAGTGGAAAACTAGTCCAGAGTTTCAGTGAAGTTGTTCTGAAATGGGAGTGATCATATCCTTGAGACTGGGGGATTCGGGCAGCAGGTTCTGTGTTGGAACCAACCCTGTGGAGTCAGGCAGCGTGGGGAGCACACCACCACCCTGCAGCCATAGCCAGCCTCACCTCACACCTCAGTGGGGTGGGTTATGGACTGTGTCTAAAACGGGATCCTTTTTGCGAGAGGGAGAGAGGTCTCTCCCGGTCCAGCCTTGGCATCCCGTCTGCAGAGCAGCTGTGGCAGCATCCCTCTTCCCTGGTATTTATGGGGCACCCAAATTTTTCTGGTCCTGGAATCACCCCTGTTTGGCTTAGGATTTTTGTACCCCAAAAATTGTCTGAATGCCGGTGAACCGGGCACCAGATGTTCCCGAGACCATCCTCCCCATGCCCACTTCCTGCCCCTCAGGTACCCTCCTGTGCCCGGTGAGGGGTGAGCAGGGTGACTGCTCACACCATCGTTTCCCCAGGGGAGACAGTGCCTCCCTGGCGACATCCACGTGGCCGGTGAGGGCCGAGCCAGGAGGCCAGGCGCCTGGAGAGGAAGTCTGTGGGGATGCGGCCAGCGGCTGGACAATCCCGGAGGAGTCTTGTTCTGGCAGGACAATGCCGCTGGAAGAACAACTTCCCCCCGCCGCTGGCCCTGGGCAGCCGGGCTGAGCCGAGCGGCAGCCCCGGGATGGGTTACAGGCAGTGCTGGAAGGCTGGGACAGCCCTTGTGTCGGCAGTGGTGGTAGCACAGCGGCTCCTCAAACCCTTGCATCTCTCGGGGCCGGCGCACAGAGCCCGGCGCACACAGAGCCCGCGTTGTCACTTGCCCCGCGGCGCCGGCTGGGACCCCAACATCTGGCCACAGCGCGTGGCCCCAGCCAGTGCCGGGGCTGCGGGAGTGGCAGAGCAGCTGGTCGGGGGAAAAGTGCCTTTCCTCCCCTTTTGGCTCCTGGAGAAAGGGGCTCTTTCTCCATTCAGGGTTTTGCTGCTCAGGCTTTTCAGCTGCCTCTCGAGCCGCGGTTGCTGTGCCATCGGGTTGGAGACAAAGGGCGCCCAAAAAAAAAAGCAAACTGAGACTGGAAGGCTGGGCAGCAATAGCGGGAAGTGGGGAGTGTGGGATTCGGTTCCTGTGTTTGTACGGTCTAACTGCTTTTTTTTTTTTTTCTTTTATTATGGGAAGCTTCTTTGGCAACCCAGGTCTGTCTCCAGACATGGGCAATGCCCTGCAAAACTAAACCCACTGCCTCTCTGAGCATTTCCAGCCTGGGATCATGGTTCGAGTGCTGACCAGGAGAATGTACAGCCTAAAATCAAGAGGAGGCAAATGCTGGGACTTGCCTGAGGAAGCAGTTTCCCTGCTTCATCCTGCCTGGTATTATGGTATTGTTTATCCAGTGCCAGAGATGAATGGAGCACGTGACAGTAGGAAAAATGCAAGTTGGACAAGGTCCCTGCCCAAAAATGCAGCAGCCCCTGATTATGGCATTACATTGCAGCCCAGGCCCAAACCCAAGTCCGCCTCCCTGTAGCAGCACACTCCCTGGGAAAGAAAACCCCAAGAGCTCATTGCTTGCAGAGGGTAAGGGGGGAAAGAGGCCCCGGGATTCGGCGCCAGTTGGTGGCACATCCAGGACCAGATTTCAACCCAGTTTTCTCTTTCAGCCACCACTTCCCCCACTGTCTGGCTGGAAAAATGGTGTCTCATTTAACAAGCCATCATTATCATGATTAGTGATCACTGGGGGCGGGGCCAGCTTGGTATCTATGAAGCATTTGTTTTCAGATATCCCAGAACTCTGGGGCTGTCCATCAGCTTCAAAGCACGGTGCCGTGCCCGGGATGAGGTTGGTCAGGTCTGGGAGCCTCTCCAGGTCACCCTGAGAAGGAGTGGGAACAAACCTTCCTGGCTCCCTGTCCTCAGATTTACCCACCAGAATGAAGCTTGGTGGAAGTGAGAGGACTACTGTGGTTTTGGGGGGACTTGGTGTGTTTGTTTTCAATTATACTTGGCTTCAGAAGAGACTGATGGGACACTGCCCAGAGTTTGGTCAGGCTGGTCAGCTTTCTGGAAACCTCTTGGACAGGGCTGTGAGAACATCTCGGTGCAGGGCTTTGGGGAATGACAGCTCGGGACGGGCGGGATGGGGAACGCACCCGTTGCTGCCGACAGAGCACCCAACGATGCTCAGGGCGTGCTGGGGGCCACAGGGGAGCAGAATGTCCCCATCCCCGGGTATCAAGGGGAAGGGAGGAGGAAGAGAAGGAGAGGGAGGAGGAAGAGAAGGAGAGGGAGGAGGAGGCGCCGGGACCCTCTGCACGCCCAGCCGCGC
>NW_008238321.1:8583392-8589266 GCF_000691975.1 Corvus brachyrhynchos | reverse complement strand
GCGGGCGGGGGTGGAGCGGCTGGGGCCGGGCGGCAGCCCCCGCGTCTCTGCCGCGGTCCCGGCCCTTCGTTCTGCGGGACCTGGGTGGTGCTCTGACCCAGAAAATACCACCTCCCCTTCCCTTTTCCCCCATACCGCTGCGCCGGGTGGTATTCCGAGGCTGGCTGGGCTGTTCTGCAGCCAACTGTGTTTTCGGGAGGGTGAAATGCAGCGTTACGGAGTGAATTTGGAATGGGTGAGTGATGTAGAGAGTCAGACCTTGGCTCCTCACACTCAGCAGCCCCCCAAAACTCTGCTCTGGGGTCCTTCCCACTGAGCACCTCCCATTGCAGAGCCAGCCTGGGTTACTTTCCACTGGTGAAACCGAGGCACGGTGTAGGGGTGCAGCCCAGCCCGTGTGTGCCACAGCCCGGGTCAGGCCCCTGCAGTGAGGTGCCTGCAGCTGTGCTGCCCAAAGGACAACCAGTTTAGCAGCCCAGGGCTGGGAGAGTGCCGAGATGTGCTGTAGCTCTCGGTCCCCTTGCAAGGGACTGGGCAGGACTGGAATGGCTGGGAGCTCTTGCGGGTCTGCACCGGCTCACCCACACCGGGGCAGTTCCAGTGAGTCTGGTTCCTGACATTACTGATGTCCTGCCCAGTCCTGGCCGTCCCTGTCCCTTACTCTGTCCTTCAAGTACTGAAGCAAAATTTAAAAGGAAAAAAAACCTGTTTCCTTAGGAAATGTGCTTTGCCTTTTGTTCTTAAGACACTTTTTCTACCCTTAGACAGCTTCCCAAAAGTAAATTATGTCTAGTCCTAACCTTTTCATCCTACTGTCTTCACGTGTTTCCTCCTGGCCTGGAACTGGCCTGCTTGCTTGCAAACTGTTTTCCTTGGAAATCTGGAGTGGCTGAGGGTGGAGGCTGTGGGGGAAGGATTGACCTGCCCCTGCTCTCCTCACCCAAGTCTGATGGACCTTGTGGGGTCTTGGCTTTTGCACTGTACCCCAAGCATTATCTTACTTTTTTTCCCCCTGTGAATGCTGTTCTTTTTTTTTTTTTTTTTTTTTTTTTTTGCTCAGGTTTCCTGGGCTTGGCAGTGGATCTGCCACTTCTTCTTGGTCCAGTTATTTAATGGAAACCTCTTTTATGCTCTGCTGTCACTGTGAGGGGGTGGTGAGCAGTGGTGGGGGGAAACGCTCTTTGAGCACCTACAGATGATCCTGGGAATGGCTGCTCTTTTTTTTTCTCCTCCCTCTTGTGAGCTCCGGCTTTCTTCTAGGTTTTTTTTTTTTTTTGTTGTTGTGCTTCGTTTGTCCGTTTGGATTCCCAGAGCCCCAAGGCTCGGCTCTCACGCTGTCCCCCTGGGCAAGCTAACAAAGCCCCTTTTCTCCTGGCGCAGAGAAAAGGCTTCGCAGCCTCTTGTGTGGCACTTTCCATGGGAACGAGGGAGCCGGAGCCGGCCGTGTCCAGGTCAGGTTGCCTAGAGATGAGGGCCATGAAGCCAGGGGGGCCGCAGCCCGGCGAGGTGCCCGCCTGACAAGCCAAGCCGCTGAGTGACGGCTCTTGTACAGCACTTGAGGACAAGGAGCTGCCGAGAGAGCTGGAGGCAGCGCAAACTCCTGCGGAGCAGAGCAGGGTTGTGAGGACACGAGGCACAGGGGACGAACCTGAGCTGCTGGAGGTGATCGGCTCTGCTCTTCCCATGCCAGCCCAGCCACTGTCTCTGGGTAGCTTTGAGACACCCTGGGCTTCCCCAAACTTGGCACCAGGTTGGGTTTTTCTGCCTGCAGATGGTGGGGTTGGTGCTATGGGGCTCTTCTCTCTTGCTTCCCTGCAGTTCCTGCATCTCTTCCTTGCCTGGCCCCCTGGTTTCCATCCCAGGAGGGTGATTTGGTGAGAGTGGGGCACTGCCTTTGCTCAAACGTCTGTCTTGGTCTGAGTCAGGCCTGTCTCTGCTCATCCTCTCTCTCTCTGGTTTCACTAACGGTGCTCAGGCGTGTGAGCTGCCTCACCAACATGGGGAAGTTCCTGCTCAAGGGCTGAGAATCTCCCTTGCCTGATGCTGCATCTCTTTCTCCTGATCCTTCTCTCACTCAAACCCCAGCCTGCCCCTGGCTGCTCATTAGCCAGGCAGGAGGGATGCAGACACTGCTGAGAAGGGGTTAAATCTGGCAGGTAGCTCCTGCCTGGACCCTGGCAGAGAGAGGGAACAGCTATTGTGTCCTTCCTTGGCTGCTCTTTGTTCTGCCCACAATAGTCCCTGTTTCCTGCCCTCTGTCACCTCCAAGACATTGCAAAGGGCACCCCCTTCTCCTTCCTGCCTCTCTGCACAGGGAGCGCACATCCCTATTCCCTTCTAAATCTCCTCTTTGGGTTGCACAATGCAGGCCGGACAAGCTGCTTTTGGAGGAGAGTTATGGGTTTTCCCCTCCTTGCTTTGGGGAGAGTTTCCAGCTGTCTCAGTATCCTTAGGATGCTGGAGTGCTGGCTGGAGAAGCTTTGCACTTGAAAGGAAAGAGAGGGAGGACGAAAATGGCCATTAAGCTGAAATCCTGGACAGGAGCAAGTCCAAGCCCACTGCTTCCTTGCCGAGTCGGGTGATTTGCAGCGGCAGAGTTGCCAAAGACACATCTCCTGTCACTGGGGTTACCCTGAAGGCGGCTGGGTGTCCCTGGGGCACCCCAGAGGCATCCAGGCAGCTCGGCACACGCCTCAGAGCCCGCGAGGGCTCCAGCCCGGGCCGCCGTCCCGGCAGCGTGGGATCCGCTGGCTGCCTCCCGCTCCGCGGCGCGGTAATTGCAGGCTTTGAAAAATTCCTGCTCTCGGGGCAAATCGAAAGGGTTTGCCTTCCAAAGAGCACGCTCCTCTGATGGCGGTTCCCAGATTTCTCTAGCACCTTGGCCAGGGTTCCCACCCACATGCTGGAGTGTGCTGGCATGTGAGTCTCACTTGCACTCCCACCAGAGCGGCTGAGACCAGGGACTGCTCATCCCAAACCAGCTCTGCGGCACAGCTGCCTCCCCCCAGCCCTGGGCTGTGTGCCAGGGCCTTCTGAGCACTGCTGAACTCGGATCATGTGTGAGGGTCCCTCCCTGCTGTCCCCTGGGGCAGCCTGTGTGGGTTTTAGGGGTGGGGGCCCCTTAATCGCCTGTCCCAAACGATGCTGCTGTCCTTGTCCATAAAAGCCCTGGAGCCGGTGAGCGGCGCGTGGAGCACCAGGCGGGAGGGTGGGGGACCCTTGCCACACAATGAGCTCATTGTTTGTGAGGAGGTTATTAAAAAATTATAGCATTTAAAATTACAGTGGAGGATTCTTCCTCTTGCGGAAAGGAGCAGGGGGAGGAAGGGCCTGCGGCCCTGCAAGCCCCTTCCCCGCCTCTGCAGGTCCCAGCCCTGGGATCCTGTGCCAGCACAGACCTGCCCCCGGTCCTGGGGAAAGCCACCACCATGGAGTGGGTATGCTGCCATCGTGGCACGGTGCCATTGTGGGGACATCACCATCACACTGCTCCCAACTTGTTGAAGACAGGTGGGGATTTTCCCCCCTTAAACCCTGAGGCTGGAGGGAGAAGAAGAAAGTTTTCTGTGGGGGACACAAAGCTGGGCAGCTCTGGCAGCATCCTGACCTGCTCCAGAGCCCCTTACCCAGCTAGAGGCTGAGTCCCCCCCAACCAGCAGTTCTTTGCTGTCTCCTTTCCTCTGCACCCAAGTGGGGTGGCTGTGAAAAGGGTGCTGGAGTGCTGCATCCTCTCCCAGCATGGGGAAGTGAGATGTGGCACAGGGTCAGGATTTGTGCACTGCAGGGTCACGGGGTGCCTGCCTGGCTGAGGTTCCCTTTCTGGTGGGTGTGCTGGTGGGATGGTGGCAGGCATGGGACATGCTGAGAGTGTGTCACCCTGGGAAGTCACAGAACCACTCGGCCGGGCAGCACAGAGAGGGCCAGGATGACCCCGGGGTGGCCCTGGCTGGTGGGACACCTTGTGCAGCACACAGCCATGAACAACCCACGAGCTCCACCAGTGGAGGGGAAATGAGTCACCCTGAAAGGAGAAATGAAGGGGAGGCGGGGGCAGCTGCGGGGGCTGGCCCCATTCTGGCCACGGGGATCCCGGGGGCCGCTCAGTCCCGGCCGCGGGGCCGTGCATTGTGCGGGGCTGCGAGGAGCGCTGGCAGCTATTGTTCGGGAGGGATTTGGCATCCTGTGTTTCTTGAAGCTGCAGTTCTGAGAACAATGAGGTTTCCTGCAGGGGCTGGGGGGGATGGGGGGGGGAGCGGGCCCTTCCTCTCTTGCACCTCTCAGGAAAAGTTACTGCGGGGGGGGGTCCAAGAGTTCCTTGCAGCCCTCAGTGCCACAGCTGGCACAGGGGCCAAGTGGGAGAGAGGTGGATGTGAGGGCTGGGAGTGCTGGGCCTGCTGGGTCTGGAGGTTGTGGTTTATAGGTGACAGCCCAGGGATGTTGGCTGCAGTGTTCACTTGCACCATGATAAACTGGATGCTGCCCTCATGTCTGGCATCCCACATGGGAGGTACCAAAGGTGGATTCATGTTTTTTACTTGTTCTCATTGTTCCCTGGCCTATCCCCTCCCAGACTTGGCTGTCACCTCTACTCCTCTCCCCTGCCACCCCAGGTGAAGGGCCATGCAGGCAGGGTGCATCTCCCCCCCAAGAAACACAAATTAATTTAAAAAATTAAATTTAAAATGAAGCCTTTAATTGTTTTAGTTTTAATCGAATGTCATGGTGGGGTTGGGAGGGATGTGGGAAACCTGTGAGGCCCCAGTAAGTGCCCACATGGGGTGAATTGCAGCTGTGTGCCCCTGTCCCAGTCCCTGAGGTGCCACTTGGTCCACCCACCCCAGGAATATTACAGGGATGGGTGTGGGGAGAGGCCGAGGGGAGATGCCTTGGTAGGATGAAGCCTTTCGGTGCAGGCATGGAATAAACAATTGTCCCTGTGGTCTATTTATAGAGGCTGAGTGCAGGATTAGTTGTGGGGTTATTTTTGGAGCAGCTGAAGGCAGTTGCTGGACGGTGCTTCTGAGCTAATCAAGCAAACATTTTCTGTCTCGCCTGTGCAGAGGCTGCGTGTTCCCTGACCCCCTCCAGTGAGGCTGGAACCTGGGCAGGAGTGCCAACCCCCCTGTGTGACGGGGTTGTCTTGGGCATCCTTAGTGTCCTGCTGCCCTGGTTCAGCTCGTACCCCAAGCAGTTACCTGACCCCTCCCTGAGCACCTGGGGGAAATGGGGACCAGCAGCTGTACCCCGAGCTGGTTGGGGGTGACACCCCCTCCTCTACACACAGCACTGACCTTGTCCCACCCCAGCAGCGCTGTGTCCATGGAGCAACCACGGGCATCCTTGGCCCTGCAGCTGATGTGTCCCTGTCCCCCAGCTGTCCCCCCTCCCATCAGCGGTTCCCCATCCCCTTTGCTCAGAGCCTTCCTGACCTCTGTCTCTCCCCACAAGTCAGGCTGCACTGCAGGCTGTGCATTTGTGAGAACTTGCCTTCCCACCTCCTCCATCGTTTTTTCCCCCACTTTTTCTTTTCTCCTTTTCAAGCCCCAAAGGTCACTTGTAGCCCCGTCCCCTCCCATTGAGCCTCGCTGCAGCTCGGGGCTCTCCCCACCAGCCCCGGCTGGGGACCTGAGCAAACAGGGCCGGGTTAACCAGTGCAGCTGTATGCTAATGACCGCTGCCCGCTTAACTCTCCTCGCTGAGTAAAGTCAACCTCACTATTGTACCCAGCTCCTCAAACAAGCCACAAAACCCCAGCGCGTTCCCGGGGCCGGCTGCGGGGTGGCACCCAATTTCCAGCTCACTTGTAATTCATCATCCCCAGCGCTGCATCGTTCCCCCTCTGCTGCCTCCTGCCTTCCCCCCCCCCCCCCACCC
>NW_008238321.1:8579911-8583381 GCF_000691975.1 Corvus brachyrhynchos | reverse complement strand
TTTGTGCACGTCTGGTTTTTAATAGCGCTTGGCAGCTGGTTGTGGTTTCTCTCCTCCAGCTTTGTTTGCTGCCCGCTGATTGATGGCGATGCCTTTCCCACCCCCTGCTCTCTGCTCCTGCTCCTCGTCCTTCCCCCAAATCCCAGGCCCAGAGCAGCCCCTCCAGTCCTCCTTCCTGGGTGACATATGCCAGGAATTAGCTGTGTAAATAGCGGAGTGCAGCCGGGCGGGCAGCGCAGGGGCCGGGGAGGAGCTCGGGTGCTGCCTGGCACCCAGGACTGTGCTGGGATGGGGCACTGGGGGACCATCTCCTCCTCGGGGCTGGCAAGTGGCACTCACTGGCACCGTCTCAGCCCCCTTGGGTAGGACACAGGGAGCAGAGAGGAGTCGTGGTGGTATTGTGCAAGTGGCCAGGGACAGCCACGTGCTGTTGACACAGGTGGGGACGCGGTTGGGAGCCGGCGCCACGGGCAAACACACCTGCCTGGGCGGCTGCTCCGGCATCCGCGGCCACGCGCGCCGGCTCAAGTCTGAAATCCCTGCTCAGATCAGGCCGCGCTCTGCACCTGCTCCCCTCATGCTGGGGACAGCCCCTGTGGCCCCCAAAATGTCCCTGCCAGCTGCTGCCCCGTGCAAAAGGCAAAAGGATGGGGATGCTCCGTGTGGGGGCTGGGATTTGCTCCCAAGGGGAGCTCGGCACCCTTCTGGGTCTGAAGCTGAGTGTGTTGTGTGGGTGCCCAACTCTCCTGTGCCACTTGGGGTTTTGATGAGGGGGAAGAAGTCACCATCAGCATCCTGGAGGGATTGATCCCAGGTGCTGCCCAGGGGTGCTGTGTCACATCCAGAGCCACGTGGTCTCAGCCCCTCGGTCCTCAGAGGTGCCTCGTCTTCTCTTTCAGACCTTCATCTTCACTGACGGGGAGGATGAGGAGCTGAAGAAGCAAGCACGTGAGTCTGTGGCTCTTGTCCCTTTGTGTGTGTGACCTGGCCAGGTCCCCTGAAAAGCTCCCACCTGTGGAACACGGCTGGCATGGGGCCTGTTCTGGGAACTCTGGAAAAGCCCTTGCCACAGGAGCCTGGGTTGAGAATGAGGCAATTTGTTTCACTGATAATGCTTAAAGCACCCTGTGCCCAGGGGCCCCACCTGGGGACAGGTTTCCTTCCCAGTCAGCCCAGCCCATGGCCTGCATGATGCTGCTGGGGATCACAGTAACAGGGTGGGGTGCCTTTGCACCTCTTTGTGCCTGGGGAGAGCTGGGATGGATGGCAATGTGGGCAGGGCTTCATGGGAGCGTTTCCCTGGCAGCCGTTCTCAGGGCTGGGGTCAGCATGGTCTGTTCTCCCCAAGCAAATGACTGCTTTTCAGGCTGGGAAGTGACAGCCTTTGAGCCGGGCAAGCAATATAGGCCAGGATTTTTGCTACCATGTCCTGGGGAAGCTCAGGGCTTACAGGCACGCCTTCATCTCCCGGGGTGGCTGGTGCACCCTGGGCAAGGTGACGTAGGGTGGCATCATGCTTAGAAGTGGATAGGGCTGAACCATGGTGGATCTGCTGCATCCACATTCCTTATTCATCCCTTCCCTTCTCTCATATGGACCCAAAAGACATTCCCCCAAAAATTCACCATTTGCCTAAAACAATGTAGCATGCAGGTCACTGAGCACTGGGATCATCCATGAGTTCCCATCCCCCGGCACACCTGGGACACGTGTGGTGAAGTGTCACCGTTCGAGTGCGTGGGGAGGCGTGGGATGCGCCAATGCTGGGTTTTGACCCCTCTTTTTTCCCTGCAGGAAACGTCATCAACACCAACTGCTCGGCTGCCCACAGCCGCCAGGCCCTGTCCTGCAAGATGGCCGTGGAGTACGACAAGTTCATCGAGTCCGGCAGAAAGTAAGCGGTGTCCAGGGCTGCTGCGGGGGACAGTGGGGCTGAAGCTGGGCAGGACAGTGCAAACAGAGACCATTTGTGGTTTTGGGGTTGTATCTCAACGTGGGGACTGGGGAAGTGCCCTGGTCAGGTGTGACACTGCTGTCACTGCAGATGGTTCTGCCACGTGGACGATGACAACTACGTGAACGTGCGGATGCTGGTGCAGCTGCTCTCCAGCTACCCCCACACACAGGACATCTACATCGGGAAGCCCAGCCTGGACCGGCCCATCCAGGCTACGGAGAGGATCAGTGAGAACAAGATGGTGAGCATGGGGAGAGTTTGGGGCTGGCCTAAATTTGGCTGGCTGGAGAAGGAGCTGTTGTCTCACAGTGTTGGTTCCCCCCTCTCGCAGCATCCTGTGCATTTCTGGTTTGCCACGGGTGGAGCGGGGTTCTGTATCAGCCGGGGGCTGGCACTGAAGATGAGCCCTTGGGCCAGGTAAGAGCATTGGTGTTGCTCTCCCATGGGGACTCCTCATGGTCCCCAGGGCACAGAGAGATGACATTTTTGGGGATGGGTGCTGGACCATGTCCCACCATCTTTCTCTCTTCGCTTTTCTGGGGATGTCTGCAGGGAGCTTGGAAACAAGCTGGGAAGGGCTTCAGTTCCCACAAACTGACTTTTAATTGGAGCTGGGCACTCACTGGCCAACCCCAGACCCTGCAGGGTGCCCACATCCCCTGGGCTTTGCTCCTCTGCAGCCCCTCTCTGTCTCCCCGCAGTGGGGGTCACTTCATGAGCACTGCAGAGAAGATCCGCCTGCCCGACGACTGCACCATCGGCTACATAATCGAGTCTGTGCTGGGCGTGAAGCTCATCCGGAGCAACCTCTTCCACTCGCACCTGGAGAACCTCCACCAGGTGCCCAAGTCGGAGATCCACAAACAGGTACCCCAAGCTGTCACCTAAAAATTGGGCATCACAGCTAAGATATTGATTGACATGTGACCAAAACATCAGCAGAGGGGGAAAGCCCCACCAGCCCATCCCTGTGGGATGATGCAAAGTGTCACTGCAGGCTTTGGGAAATGGGATGAATTTTGCAGCTCCCCATGCTTCTCCTTGATCCTTATGGCCACGTCGGCCACTTGACCCCCCTGTGCTTGCCCCCCAGGTGACACTGAGCTATGGCATGTTCGAAAACAAGCGCAACTCCATCCACATGAAGGGAGCCTTTTCTGTCGAGGAGGACCCATCCAGGTGAGATGGGGGTCCCTGTCCCCCCCAAACCAGATGCCGCGGGGCCGCCACCGTCCAGTGCTCAGCTCTGCTCCTCTCCTCTGCAGGTTCCGCTCCGTGCACTGCCTGCTGTACCCCGACACGCCGTGGTGCCCCACCAACATGGTTTACTAGGAGGCGCGTGTGCCCTCCAACCTCGTCCCGAGTTTCCCCGGTATCCGACGGGCGTGCGGGACCTGCGTGCGGGTGTGTCGGTCCGGCCTCGCCGCGAGGCGGACGGACGGACGGACGTCGTTGCTGTGGTATTGCACAGTGTGTGTGTACTGAAGGCTGCTGTGCGGCCCCTTGACCCCTG
>NW_008238321.1:8579557-8579817 GCF_000691975.1 Corvus brachyrhynchos | reverse complement strand
CCATGCGTGGGGAGCGGCCACAGCGCGGGGCCCTGCCCCACCCCGGGCTTGCTTCTCCTTGAGTTTTTTTCCTTTCAAATGTTAAGTTTTTTTGGTGTGTTCTTCCCTTCTTTGCATCTACCCCCCAACCCGCTACCGTAACCCCTCACCCACCCCATCGTCTCTCCCAGTCCCAAAATCTCAGCAGCGAAGCTCTGGCTCCCAGTTTGGATGAGGGGTCCCTGTGAGTTCTGCTCCCCGGCTCGGCAGGCAGGCAGAGC
>NW_008238321.1:8577086-8579505 GCF_000691975.1 Corvus brachyrhynchos | reverse complement strand
AAGCTGCTGGGTTCTCAAAAGCCACACTGGAGGGAGACAGTGGGGTGGGTGGGAGCCGGTGTTGGTGTTAACTCCATTTCCCGGAGCTCTCCCCACACGGGTGAAGCGTTGCCGGCAGCATCGGTGGGTGAACTATTTATAGACTCGTGTAAAGACTTTCTATAAATATGGGCGTGGGAGGAGGGCTTTTCCGGAGCTGCCGCGGTGGGATGGGCACCGTGTTTGCGCAGGGTCTCCCTCCAGTGCTGCCTTCCTGCTGCTCAGACAGCCCTGCAGCTCTGCAAAGGAGCACCTCGAGGTCTGGCCAGGGGCTGTGTGCGTGTCCCCTGAGGGGCCAGAGCATCCTCCAGCCCTGGCCTGGATGTGGGTGCTGCCCAGGAGGCACCTGACCAGTTGGGCACCTGCCATAGGCAGGCAGCATCTCCCAACCCGCCCATTGTGCTCTCCCTGACGGAGGGGGATTTATCCAGGGAGGGAGAGGGACCCCGCATCCTCTGAGAGCTGCCCTGCCTGCCAACACCAGCCCTCTCTCTGCCCCTGGGCCAAGCCAGAGCTGAACATTTCCAACTTGAAGCTGAGTGAAAATAGCCCATAATGGGTGTGTTGTAAATATGTTATTGAGCCAGTATTTTTTTTACTGTGCCTTTTTTTTTAAGAAAAAAACCACATTGAGAAATATGTAGATTTTAAAATGCTTTTTATACATTTTCTGTGGATCAGAAAAAGAAAAATCCCCGACCTTTGATAATCTGTTTAAGAAAGAAAAAAGAATTGCGATGTCTTGTAACTATCACTTACCTTAATTTATATGTTCCAGTATCTGGAATGTCACTCTGTGCTTTTGTAACTAGGATGTGTTTAAAGCAATAGATGTGGGAAGGGGAACCAGCATGGACAGTGTGTTCTCAGGGACCTGAACCCGATCGCTGCCACGGGGTTCCCGTGGGAGCGGTCACCAATAAAGCGGCTTTTTTGCTGACCACAGTCACCTGGTCCCCGGCTCCGGCGTCTCTTTATGGATGTGCTGCTCTGAACACCCCTTGATCCCCCGCAGATGTTATCACCTCTGGCTGAGCTCTCAGGGCTGCCCTGAGGAGGGGCTGTGCCTCCATCCCTTTTTTCCCACGGGTACTGGGATCCTGCTGGCCATTTGCATCGCAGGGTGTGAGGGTCCTCTCCTCCTTCCCCTTCCCAAAAGGCTCGGACAAGGCTTGGCACCTCAGGGCTGTTTTTTCCCAGGCTCAAGGGTGGGAGCGGAGGCGGTGGGGATGAGGTGAGAGCCGGTTGTTAGCGGGGTGTTGTTAACAGCCGGCGGGCAGGCGTGTGCGTGGGAAGGTTGGGGGCTGCGGGGGAGGAGCCCCTTCCCTCCCAGCCCTCCCTTCACCCTCACCACCGCAGTTTCAGCCAACACTGAGCGTCCACCTGCCAGTAACAAGCCCCAGCTTTCATGGGCTGTGGCAACAACTTAAGATCTGCCCCCCCACTTCCCAAACCAGTCCTGTTTGTGCCACTGGTACCAGCTTCCGCCTGCGCCATCCCCTTCTCCCCACCTTCCTGCAGAGCCAGCACCCTCTTTTTTTCTTTTCAAGGCACATTTACTTACTTCACAGTTTCGCTTGAATCTCTGGGTTATCAAGGGTCGGCCCTGCTAAAAATACAGCCTGGCAGGAAGTCGGCGTGTGCTGAAGCAGCCACCCCTCCTCCTAGCACCCGCTCACCCTTCAGACAGCCACAAAAATCAAAAGTCCCCCAATCTCTGCAGCCCTTGGTGAGGTGCGGCTCTGGCTGCTGCCCCAGAGAACCAGCATTGTCCTGCCCCGGCCACCCCAAAAAGCGCCCTGGAAAAATGGAAGGGTGGATGCACAGCAGTACTGTCTTCCCTCAGCTGCCTGGGGCCAGGGATGGTGTGCTGGGTGCAGGATCTGGCGCCCCTCAGCCCATCCCTGGTGCGGGGTCAGTGAAGGGCCCTGCATCAGGCACAGGAAGCTGTGACACTGAGCCCCGTCTGCTCCCCCACGAGTTTTCCTATTGCTCATGGGCTGCGGTTTTGGCAGCATGGGCACTTCCCAGCAGCGGTGCTGTCACTGAGCCTGACCCTCCCCTGGCACCCCAGACAGGATGGGGAGATGTGGGTTAAGTGCCCATCAAGGCACTGGGCAGCCAGGGGCTGTGGCTTGGGGATGGGATGCTGCTGCAAGGAACAGGAGCTCCTGGCAGTGGTAAAGGCTGAGAGTATGCTGGGCATGGTGCAACAACTGGGGGGGGGGAAATGAAAAAGTAAAATAAATACAAATAAAAATAAAAAAATTAAAGAAAATAAAAAGATAAAATAAAATCACCCCAGTGAGCCTTCAGGAGCAGAGGCAGGCAGCTCACCAGCCCTCCAGTTTGTCTCCCCCCAGGCACCCCGCCCCTCCCC
>NW_008238321.1:8574467-8577067 GCF_000691975.1 Corvus brachyrhynchos | reverse complement strand
ACTCGTGGGCCGAAAAGTAAATAAATACACGCATTAATAAACAAAAGGAAAACAAAAGCAAAGCCTGCTGCTCTCGCATACTTGGCAGACTCCACAAGCCAGGCTGCTTTCATCTGCACCCCGGCGCTGGTGTGGGACGTCCTGTTTACTCTCGCCCGCTCGCGGCAGCTGATAAGGCAGCTGCACCTTTTGGAGAGCCTGGTGCGTGGTGATGGGGTGGGGACAAGCCCGGCTCGTTGGGGACACTGCCACTATGGAGGGGCCACTGCTGTTGACACCACCGTGCCCAAGGGATGCTCCAGCACTGTGCCTGGCCAAAGGCTTTCCGCATCTCTGGGTGGTTGCAACATCGAGGGCAGAGAGTAACACACTGGTTTAGTTCTTTCTTGCTTCCCCCCCTCTTTTTTTTTTTTTTTTTTTTTTTTTTTGTGTAATTTGCATTTGGGTCACTTGCAGTCCCAGACTTCATGTGAGTCACCGTGTTCCCAGCCCAGCTGTGGGGACTTTCACCAGGGAACGTGTGCACGGCGATGGGACAAACACCCGTCCTGGTACTGACAGCAGCAAGAAGTGCTTGAGACTTGGGGTGGGAGGGCACTGCTGGGAGACAACAAAACTTGTGTGAATTGGCTCCAAGAGCCACTTCCAGCTGCTTTGGCCCAGAAAACTGGAATATTTGTGGGAAACGAACATAAAAGCATCCGAATCGCAGGGCCTGAGCGATGCATGCAGCGCTCCAGCTGCAGCTTTGGGAGTCGCCTGTCCCAGTGCTGGGTGGGAGAGTGCTGAGACCCCCATGGGGGCACGATCTACATCCCACCACCTCTGTGCAGCTGCAGGTGACTTAATCCGCCACCAGCACTGTCTGTCTTGGCGTGAGGAGCTGCAAAGCCTTGCAGCAGAGAGCAATGGCTGTGGGATGGCCGAGACTCAGCCCTGGGATGTGTAGAGAAGCTCTCAACCATTGCCCCTTTATTTTTTTCACCCTTCTACTATTTCCCACCCCTGCATAACATGCAGGTGGTTAAAATAAATAACCCAAAAGCCCTACTAAGTTCATTTTTCCCTTCCTGACTTTTAAGAGCAGCCTTGAATCTATCAAAACCAATCCCCCTTGCCCCAGAGCTCCCAGCAACTGCTGTTTCTGGTCTCCCTCAGCTGCCCAGTGGGGCCAGTTCTGCTGCTGTAGCCATTTGGCAAGCCAAGAGTGGAGGAGGAGATAAATTGAGCATCTTAAAAGCATCTGGAAACACTTCCCACGATGCTGCCAGATGAGATCTGCGAAGCTGTGGCATCACCGAACAGCCCCGCTCCCAACCCCTCCTTCCTTCTCCTCAGTGGATGTGTCCCCCTTCATCCCCCACCAAACCAGGGTGGTTTCACCAGGAAAACAGTGCTGGGTTTGTGCCTGTCCATGCTGAGGACAGGGACCTGAAAGCAGCAGTGACAATGCACAGCAGAGCAGTGTCACCGCGGTGTCAGCACTGGGTGATGCTCCTGCTGTTTCCTCATCAGCTTGGTGAGCCCCCTTATTTAGGGTGGGCTGTAGAGTTAGAAAGCCCTTGGGGAGCAGGGGGCCATTCTGGCTCCCTGTTGAGCAACCCAGCCACAGGCCCCAGAGTTGATGTGTTTGGAACAGATCATGAGTGGCCGGGTGATTTATGGGGTGCAAGTGCCAGGCTCCGTGAGGTTTGCCTGGTGGGAAGAGGAAGCGGGTGGGAGAAGCACTAGCATCTGCAACACCTCACAGTGAGCAGGGAGCTGTGCTTCCTCCCACTTCCCTCCATGGACTGGGAGGGATTAAAAAATCCCTGAGCAGGGATTTTTGCTGAGGTCATTGTGAGAAACACGGCCTGCTCCAGGCAAAGCCTTCCTTGCCTGCAGAGCTGAGGCAAACGGTCCCAGCAGCCATGGAGACATTGGCTGCAGAAGGAAAAGCCCTCTGCTCCTGCCACCACCCATCCCCTCTCCACCACACAGCAGCTCGAGGGCACAGCAGTGTGACCAGCTGCTTCGTCATTGTGGCCACAGCCAGGCCACCCTCTGTCCCTGCCTGGCTACCCCAGCAGGTGAGGGCTGCTGGAAAATGAGCTGGGAGACACTGGCATGCTGGGACACACCAAGCTGGTGCAGGCCAGGCTGGAGACACGGGGTGAGGAGGAGCCCTGGATGGAGCATCTCCGTGGCTGCCTCTGCTCGCAAACCCTCCCGACTGCCAAGCACAGGGCTCCAGCATCCACACGTGGTCAGACCAATCGAAATCTCCTGTTCGGGGTTTTCTTTCCAGCAGAAGGGCCAGTGGACACTCAGCTCTGTCCTGGCCTCCCTTGCAGTGCAAGGAGAGGACACGACCTCCTGAAAGCACCGCAGGGTGGGGTGGGGAGATGGGGTCATTCCTCGGGAACAAGGGGGCTTCAGGAGGGGTTAGAGAAGACGAGCTGCAATTTCAGCTGCCTCCTGCCTTCCTGGACTCACAGACAGTGCAAAACCCACTGGACACTCCTGAAGAACCACAAATTCACTCCTAAATGCAGCCGATGGAAGGAGCTGCCTAGACCGGGCTGCAGCATCAGCAGCAGGGGCTGCCTGTCCAGCGCTGC
>NW_008238321.1:8573172-8574414 GCF_000691975.1 Corvus brachyrhynchos | reverse complement strand
AGCAGGAAACGTTACCTGTAGTTTGGGCCATTTCTCACCCCAAGAGGTGACAGCAGATGGGGACACACAGTCAGTAACTGAGTCCCACAGCCACCAGCTCTGCCTGATGGTTTTCTATCCGCCAACCCACAGGAGCTCCTGGAGGCAACGCTCACTCGTGTTAGCACAGCTCAGCACACCACAGAGCAGATACGTTTGAAAGCATCTCCCCAGGGCATCCCTCCCTGCCTTATCTTGGACGACTGAGATCTAAGGGACCACTACTGAAGGCTGATCTGAAGGCGAGGTTTATTTAAACACATACTTCACCCTTCCCTCTGTTTTCTCCAAGCCCTGAAAGGCTCAGGAGAGAGCCCTGCCCTGCTCCCGCTGGGACTGGGTGCAGTGCAGGTGGTGAGCGAAGCTGCGGCTCCTGGAGGTGGCTGGAGAACACTGGGAGAGGTCACCAGGCAGGTGGCCTTTGCATGTTCCCATCCCTGGTGGAGTCCATAAACCTGGTAAAACATTTACACCCACGACTCTGACAGAGGCTTTATTTTCCTTCATGCCATGAGATTCCCTTGACTGCTCCAAGCCCTTTTAGTGCTTCAGAGAGCAAATTTAATCATCTCAGGGATGAAGACAGAAAAATGTGGGTTCCTTCTTTAAATGGGAATGAAAAAAAAAGAGGGGAGACACATCTGTCAATTATTAGTGAAGGGAGGAAAACTGGTGTCTGTTGAGATTCACAGCCATGAGGGGAAAAGTCACAACAGGGTCTGCACTGGACCCATGGGCAGGATTTGAGAGATTTGAGAGCATGGGTGTGGGTTTCAGCCACTCTCACAGCATTTAAAAAAAATACACAGCAGTTACAAAGACAGAGTTGATTCATTGCTTATCCCCACACCTAGGAAGGGAGGGGCTGAGGTCAGGGCAAGAATAGCACAGGATGGGGGCAGGAGCCCAGTGTCTCCTTTGACTGGCAGGATCAGGCAGAAAGCAGATGGGGAAAATTAGAGGAAGGTAAAGGTTTCAGCTCACTGTGTGATAGCGATGCGGTGGCGGGCCTGTGATCAGAGAACTGCACAAACAGAACTAAAAAGAAACCCACCATACCCTGGGGCAGCACTGAGGCAGGTGAGCCCACACTGAGCTTCATCTTCTCCCAAAGAGGAACGCCTTTGACAGGGCTGAGCTGGTGGGGCACGATCCCTGGTGATTTTTCCACACTTCTTGTACTTGTGCTGGTGATAATGAACC
>NW_008238321.1:8512395-8573156 GCF_000691975.1 Corvus brachyrhynchos | reverse complement strand
CGCTCGTGTTTGCTGCTGCTCCAGGGGCAAATATTCAAAGCAGCAGAGGGGGCTCAAGGCTTTAAAACACACTGGGCACAGGAGAACATCTCCCAGGCTGATGTGTCCCCTGGCTGCTCCAGCATCTTCTGCCCCCAGGTACAAGGACGTCCCCACAGCAGCCACCAGCCCAGCCCCATGCCCACTTTAGGAGAAAACACAAATCAATAACCAGGAACAATGGTTTTAAATTGTTTATTTTTAAAACATGAAACCCAAGCTGAATAGAAACCACAGAAATTACATTTAGGTTTTTTTGTTTAGTATTTGCAAACCAAAAAGTTACAGTAAAAAATAGCTACGTTACAATCAATAGAACTACAGAATTAAAAGTAAAAATACAAAAATGGGCTCAATCCTCTTTAATCCTCACAATTTAAAAACATTTTGGGTAAGTGCAGGAACACTTGAAAGAAACTAGCAGGTCCAAAGTTTAAAAAAAAATTATATATATTTATATATTATATATGTATATAAAGTGGTATGATATACAACCATTATGGTTAAGAAGAAAAAAAAAAAAAACAAAACAGAAGTTACAAAAAGGCCAGGTACATGTTCACCATTAGGTTTCTGTGCACAGTGTCCAAGAAAATAAACTTCCCTCTGAATGATGTGAGTAAAACTCATGGGGCCTCCCATTACCAAGGGACCTGAGGCACGCGACGTGACGGCTGGGCAGCTGCACCCAGTGCAGAGGACAATGGAAGAAATGAGGCTTTTCTGGGACTTCAGCAGCCTCCTGGGCAGAGGCCACTGGAGAAGTCTTGGTGTGAGATTAGAGGAGGAACAGGAAGGAAGGAGTTGGGAATTGCATAGTGAGGAGCGATGCGGTATCAAATATGCAGAGCACCTAAGAGCTTCATGCTACAATTATCCTCTTTAGGAAAGGAGTATTTTGAACTTTCTGGTTGTACATTAATTTATGTTCCACTTTGTTCATGCAGCCACAGGGGCTGGGTGAGCACCCGGCAGCTCCAGGCCACCAGTAACCCATCCCTTCTCTCCCAGCTGGGCAGCACGCTCACCATCATGGCTTGGCAGAGATCCCACACCCCCCTGAAAGCACAGACCACTTGTCAGCCATCTAGGAACTGCTACCAAAACATCCCACGCTTCGGCTGGGCCTCCTGGAATGCCTAGGGAAGCCATCCAGAGCATGCACACGATTTCTGGAAAAGGGGAGTAGGCTGTGATGAAAGGAGGTACAAACCAAGCCTTGTCAGGTCTCTGTCTCAAGGCATGGGATTGACTGCTCGGTACCTCCCTGGAGGGCTTTTCCCCTCCCACCCAGAGATGTGCACTGAGTGACACTGGCACACTTGCCGAGCTGGGGAAGACCCTGGCTTCTCCTTGGACCCCAGGTAGGAAGTGCTTCAAAGACAGTTCCTCTCCTGAGCTAAGGGAAACCCATCCACCTCATCTCCTCCCGAATCAGGGGGGTGGTGAGGATCAACAAACCAAGACACTTCTCTCTTCTTCAAAGGGCTCAGAATGGTAGTTCAGTGGCTGCTGGGAGGAAGAGAAGGGGGCACCAGAAGTGAAGCCTGGGTTTGCTCCCACAGGCACCTAGACCTTGCTCTGATGGGCACCCACCCACTCCTGTCTCACACTCTCTTTTGGGTGCTCCCCTGTAGCACCCAAAGCTCTCATGAGCAATGGCTGAGCAGCTCCCTGAGAAATAGTTTAACTCTCAGAAAGGCCAAACTTTTCATGTAGTTTCAGGGAACTGCTATGGAAATCCTAACTTAGGATCACTTAAAACCCCATGCACTGTGTCCCCCTCAAAGCACTCAAATGAACATCCCTTGCATCTTGGCTGAGATGACTGTACACGGAAAATCAACACCTATCAAATGGAGAAAACTTAAAAAGGACAGGAGGGGAAGGGAGCACTCCATCCTTCACATTTGGATACATGGATGCACGCTAAAAATCTTAGCTTGAACCCTTTTATCAGCACACAAAATGAACTCAGTTTAATAATACATACAGGATACAAACACTACAGTTATAATTCCCAAGACAGCACAAGAAATTCACAGCCAAGTCTTGATTTGATTTCCTTTACAATTACAATGCAGTCTTGAACACTGGACACAAGAGTCCAACATGCTATTTACATTTCACATTGTGGAGATGTTTGTGTGCTTGGAAGAGTTCTCAGTTCTAAAAGAAAGTGTCATTCACACATGATGATGCAGTGGAAATAAACCAAGCCAACCAGACAAGCCAATGACCACATTTGTGCTTCTGAAAAAGTAACATGAAGTGTCTTCACCAATGCAGTCACCTTCAACCGGACAAGCTGCCATCCACTCTGCAGTCAGTGAGGTGTCCAGAGGCCAATCTCAGCTCCCCCGACTTCTGGACCCTTTTTCTAGCAACCAGTAACATGAGAAATGTCCGATAAGGTCAGCTGGGACACACCAAGTGATATGGCCTTGGCATTTTGTCACATTAAAAACAGAGAGAGACGATGGAAGAGAGAGAAGTCTCTACAGCTTTACCTCCTGCAGCTTGAAGAGTTTGGACTCCCTCAACCATGAATGCCATCCAGAACAGATGAGTCTTCGCCAGATAGCACCTGCTGTTCACCCGAGAGGGAGGCACAGAGTCTGGGAGATCTTGGCTTTTCAAAGTCCCCTCCTCAGACAAAATGTGACCATATGGATGAGACTGATTATGTCGCAGCCATAAAAATAGGCAAAGGCCATCTGTTCTTCAGCAGATCCATTCAGACCAGCCTGCAGAAATGCCACACTGTTGCTCAAGGTTCCAGTAAAATAAAAAAGGAAAAAAAAAAGTAGTAATAATAATAATAATAAACCAAAAGAAACCCATTTGTCTGTGTTTCCTATCCAGCGCTCTGCACAGCATGCAGCGGGGCAGCAGAGTTCCAGGGTGCTTTACAAAAGTGCAATATCCATGTCAAGTAAAGGAAGTGCTGGCTGGACACAGGTACACCGCTCACACCGCAGTCACGTTGTGCTGGCCTCCAGAGAGCAAAATGTTATCTCCATGTTGTTCTTTCCAGTTACATGTTGAAGTCACAGAGCACATATCTCCACAGCTGTGCCTTGCTGCGAGCCCCAAACACTGTCAGAAGTTGTTCTGGCTGTTGGAAGTGGCTATGCCAAACCTTGGAAGGAAGCAGGTCAAGGTGGCTGCTCCGTTAGATGCTGCAAACAAAGGCATCGGCTCACTCCTGTTACTGTGTGGCACAGCCAATGCCCCTGTGGCAATTTAGACCCAGCCCAAAGTGCAGTCACACAGGTTCAAGGTGCATTCTGTGTACAAAGAAGTTGGTACACAGAAGCACTTGTTTTCACAGGGCTCCCCCACACCCTTCAGCCTCCAAAACACTCGCCTTCCACCAGTAGGACTGGGCCACAGATTTCAGGGCAGGTCCCCTAAAATTGATGATGCGAATAGCAATTGGAGCACATCCTTGCAAGGAGGGATGATGGCAGAACAACTCAGTCTTAATAAGGATTATATGGCTCTTGATTCTTCCTTCAAAGTGAGGGAAAGGTTGGGGTTCCCCCCAGAGAGCAGTTGGGGGTGCTTGGGGCCCTGCAAGATCACCACACCCTGCACACCCACATCTCCTGGTAGGCTCTAAGACAGGATGGAAACCCTGGGGCTCATGAGCCACAGTGTCCCTCCATACCACCTGTGACCACGTTTCCCTGCCCTTGTTATTTGATAAAACAGAGGTATGTTTCATGTGAAGCCCATCCAGTGTGTCTGAAAGGGCATACGCAGTCCTGAGCAAGAAAATCCTGCTTCCAGAGATTTATGCTGAAGTGTGAAGTTTTTTCCAAAACCTTCTCTTCCTGGCTGTATGGTGATGCCTCCTCCCTGTCTCTCACTCCTTTGAATGGTAACAGCTGGCCTTGCAGTTTAGTAGTGGTTTCTATCTTAAGAGGAGTCGCAAAGCTTGCTCTGCCACAGAGCTGGTACCATTTCCCAGCAGATCCCATGAGCCTGTTTAGCTGCCTGCCAGGAGCAGTTCCCACCTCACTGCAAGAAGGCAACTGACTTGAGTAAAGGCAGATTGGTAATTCTGTGCCCCAAACAGCAAACATGTGGTAAACAGATACCGAGTCTGAACATCACTGAGGTGACGATGAACTGCCTCTGCCACTGGGTCCATTCCAGTTTGAGAGATGTTTCCCACTCAATTTCCTCTGCCAGTTATTTAATACAATGCTCAGTAGCTCTGCTAAGATGCCCCTACTAAGAGGTAAAAAGACAAAAAGGAACATCAGTTACCCTACTGAAAGGGCAAGTACTTGACAGTACCTCCCAAGAGGCAGTCTCCTCTTCCAGCAGGAAGCTGTCAGTGCCCTTTGGAGCACTGCTCTTCAGTGGGAAGTACAGCACCAGTGAAGGATGTTGCCCTCTGCAGGCACCCAGCTGCCCCTTTGCAAGCCTTGTTCTGCCTCACGTCTAGAAAATGCCTTACATGTGCATTAGTATGGTGAGATAGTGGTTAGCAATGTGCCTTCAAAAGCTAAACAAAATTAAACAGAATAAAATATAAACCTGTTCTGACAGTCACAATGTTGTCCAGGGTTTCTGACTCTAGAACACAGAAGATACACTGACAATTCTTGTGAGTGTGTTAGGACTGAGGCTCCAAAAACCTCCTTCAATGCCATTTCAGCAACCCTGTGCTGTAGATTATGATTTATAAAAAAGGGAAAAAAGAAAGTCCAGCAGAGTTCACAGGTCACTCCTGCAGGGAGAACTTGCATTTGCTATAAATCCATTGGTGCTTCCAGTTTCTCTTGCTTTTGCAAACTGACTGTCCCATAAGATCTAGCATCAGAGAGCCAAAACTCTTTAGTGCAAAAATACCTCCCATGAAGTCTTATGAGTCTTTCCCTGGAAAAATTTGGCACCAAGTGAGTGGCTGGCTCCTGTTTGATCTGTGTCGGCCTAGGAAAGGCAGCACCCAGAATGCCATCTGCAAATACCTGGGCTTCCCTGATGGAGCAGAGAGGTCTGGTCCAGAGCAACATACAGGGTAACTGACTGGTGCTGGGCCCCCCTGCTCCTCCTCAAGAATTCACATGATAGATAAAGTGGGAAAGAAAAAGGCATTTTCTTAATGAACCAAAAAAAAAAAAAGCTAACCAGGGTAGTGAAATGGTTTGCTCTTCTAGAGCAAATTCCAGCAGATATGCAGTGACACCATGAGGCAGGAATTCCCTCCTCCCCCACACAGGGCAGTGGACCAGAGGATTCCCACTGAGACGCTGTGCATTCCCTCATTGCACACCAGTCACAGGCACTGAGTCCTGCTTCTGTGGTGTCTGACAGGCTGCTGGTCCTACTGCAGAAGTGAAGAAGATCTACCACCGTCTTTCACCAAGTCCCTCTTGGAACAGAAGTGGGGAAAAAGGGGGCAGAAGATATTCACCACCTGTTTCTGACAGGCTACTCTGGCCCAGTTTCCTGCCCGGTGCTCTCAGCTGCTTGCCTGCACACGTTTGCTCTCTTTCACATCAGGTACAACAAGGTGAAGGCTTAAATTCAAAAGGAGCTTCCACTCAGTGGGCAGGTACCAGGTTGGAAGGGTGGTCTGGACTGGAGAAACAGAAGGAGCTGCACTGGATTTTGGGCAGAACAGCAGGATTGTTCTACGAGGACAGCACAGGGGCACAGCAGTTGGCACATTGTTTAGTCTGACTGCACGTGTGGGTTTTGTTTTTTGTTTTTTTTTTTTTGCTTTTGCTTTTTCATTTTAATGCACACTGCCAGCATCTGGACGAGGTTGGTTGGTGGCGAGGTATTTGGCTCTCATGCTGGAGGTGTACTGGAGAAAGAAAAGACAAGACAAAAAAAAAAAACAAAACAAACAAACAAAGTTAAGTCAGAGTGACTAATGTCACAATGGAACCACAGATTTCTACCACTTCTCAGCATAACACGGTGTGTATTTACAGCAAGCATCTCAAGGAGCTGCTGGCTCAGTCTTACAAGGAAAGTTTCACAAGTCACTGCATAGTTCATGCTGAGTAACATCCTGCCAGTCTGCTGCAGGGGTGCTGGCCAGGTCAGTGCAGATGTGCTGGCGATTTATCCAAGCTCTCTAGAGAAGGAAATCCAATAGTCACTAAGTCAAAACATGACATACGTTGCTTGGGAGAAGAGAGGGAAATGGGAATGATGCAGATGTAAAAACCCACCCCACACTTTCATCCCCTCTTAGTCATGTTACTGCATTCAACCATGCCAGAAAAGGAGGTTGAAAAGAAAATGGGTGCTCACTGTATCTTCACATTGTGTTTTATAGCAATGAGGGCATCAGAAGACTGCACATGCCACAGATGGGCAGCTTGAAAGAAAAGTGAGGAATAACAAAACAATTTATGCCCAAGAAAGAACGGACCCTATCAAGCTGCCATCAAACAGGATGATATTAGCAAGTTATCAGGTGGGTGACAGCCCAATGTGGCTTGGGATCCAAGCTGTGCACCAGGCAGCAGCAGATGAGACTCCAGCGTGGGGGTGAGAAGAGCAAGTCAGAAAGATGAAGGTTAGTTCGATTTGGAGTGGTGGTGCTGTTCTCTTTTTTTTTATTCTAAGCAAGCTAATCCAAAACAGCTCCCAGAAGCTACTGAGATAACGTCATTGAGCTTTGAATAAGGAGCTGAAAAACACAAATAATATCCAGCAGTAAGAACAAAACTTTGCCTCTTTACACCAATGCGTTCGATGTTTTCTGGGTTCTGCTACCACGATATTAACAACCAAGCAATGAGGACAGACATTTCATTCCTCTTTTTATACCCTCTGGAGCTTGAGTAATTCTATAATATCCACAGCTTACTTCCCAAGAGTGCTCTTCAGCACACTGACTTTTTATCACCTCTTAAACTGAACCACATAAAATAGCCAGTTAAGCTGGCAAAGAGACAACTGAAAGGCAGTTCCACACCAGGAGGTATGATTTATCTTGCCCCCGGGAAAGAACATTATGAGGCATCTTTAGGCTCTCAAAAGCTCAGCTGTCCATGGTGGTTTTCAGAGAATTAACAGTTTTTTAACAGTTTTCTTTCAAAGACTGACCTGGGTTGAACCTCTGTACAATGGAAGAGAGAAACTGCTCCTCTGGCAGAGCTGATCCCATCAGCACAAGATGAAGACACCTGTGGCTTATTTGCACACTCAGCTTTTAGTGTCTTCCATAATTGGAAAACTTTTTGCAGAACATGGATCTTAATATAAAACTCTGGCCCAGAAACAGCATCTATATTTAGAAGACAAAGGGTACATCTGTTCTTTCTAAGATGTATTTTTTGTCAGTGAGAAGGCAAAAGATAGAAAATAGCAACCTGAGCTACTTTAAGGACAACAATCTATACAGTTTATTAGAGGTGATTACTGTTTCAGAAATAAAGTTTAGGGCGTTATTAACATGTAGGAGAATAACCCAACAGGCTCAGAGAGGTTTAGAAGCCAAAGAACTTTCTGATAGAGTAAGTAGGGCACATTTCAGGTAGTGCAATGCTGAAATTACCAGCCAACCCTCATGCTAAGAAGAGGGTCTTAGAAGGAAAAATGCATTTGATTGCTCATTTTCCATTTGCATTCTTTACAGTGACATGTGACAGGAGATGAGTATGAACAGAGAACTTTTCCAGGTGCTATAGTTTTGTAAGAAGTATTTAGGGAAAAAAAAAATCTCAGATAATGGAAGGTTATTGTGAATCTTTCTGGACAAGTCATAAAGGTTCAGCACACAACATGCAACATAAATTTTCTTTAAAGCATTAAAATCAAGAAGACCACTTGATGAATTGCATTTCAAAGATGTATAAAATACACCTATCATGGATGGAGAAGTTGAAAATAATTCCCTCCTTCCTCCAAAAAGAAAAGACCCCACAGTTGTTTAAGTGCCACTAAAACAAAGTAACCAGGAACACAAGATCTGGACAGTCAAGCAGAAAGTATTTTACATTCAAACCTACCTGCAAAAACACCACAAGGAACAAACTCAGAGTAGTCAGAGTTAGGGCTGATGTTCTCTCCTTAACTCAGGATTTTTGCACCTTTGTGCCTCTTCCCAGTACAGTCTGAACTGGTTACTCTTTCTGTTAAGGGTATTTTTAATGACCATGATAAGTATGATTGAAACCTGGCAGTAGAGAGCCAACACTTCACTGTGCACCTCTCACCAGCACAGCTCTATCAGCGTGCTCTGGATCTCAGTCACAGCATCACCCTCCATGTACAAGTGCTTTCTCCACATGCTGCAGTCCTTCCTCCAAGTCCTTCTCTGCATCCTCTGCTGGGAAGCAGAGGAAAGATGCTGTGGAACACACAGGTCCCAACATCTGGACAGGCCAGCAGTTGAAGATGTATCAGCAGACACTTGCCACTTTGGATATGAAACCAAACTATATCATTCATAGTTAAAATTAATTGAGTCCTCAGTTGAGTTACAAAAAAAAAAAATCACTAGGTCATTAACTCCTTTAAAAAGTGATTCTAAAGACAAAAAGCTTGAGCACAATTCAGACCAAGGAGGTCTTGGACTCCTCTCTGAGGCCCACAGCTGTCAGGTTCACAGTTGCATTTAGTTTCCTTTAAAGAGGAGCTTTCATAGAAGGTTAAAGAACACGCACAATCCAGTCATTCTTCCAGCACGCTCACTGGAAGTACCCATGTGCCTATACACCCCCATTTACCCTTCCAAAAACAGCACAGAGGACAAGTTTCAACCCATACCTCCACCTCACTGTCAGCTTCCCTAAGAAGGGCACCTGAAAGAGTTCTTGTTTTTTTTCCTGAAGGAGTTCTTTTTCCCATCCCTGCTGGTGGCTTGTGCTATTCGACACAGCTGCTCTCAGTCACTTACCAGCCAGCTCCGACAAACACAGCTGAGCGCACACAGGTTTATTTTTGTATTTCTCCAAAGAAAATAAAAGTCTCTCCTTCACATTCAGCCTTGTTGAGGGTATAAAACTTTCACAGGTGTGGTTAGCCAGCAGATACTAGTTAGGCACTTGACACACATAGCCTGGGCACAAAGGAATCATTGGTTGCAGACAAAAAAAAAATTAAGGGAACGATCAGTTCGTTTTAGAGGCCATCAATTCTACTGACTGCTGTGAACTCCATGAGTACTTCACAGCTAACTAAGCTATGCTGAAGGATCACTTACCATATGAAACCATGACTGAGTACAAACCATTTACTATTTGTGGTTAAAACCCCATGTGTATTTCTCTCGAGCTACCCTGACTTTGATTTCCTGCCAGAGCTGTTCAGGTAATCCAATAAAGACCAAAGCTTCTGGATTCAAGTTCTGGAAGGTTGATCTCAAACAGCTAGAGCACAGTAAACACACACAAACACAGGGTTTGGTGTTATTATGTATGGGAGGCACAAGATGCAGGGAAACAGCTAATTCCAGCCAGGGGGTTGTGAATTCAAAGGAACTTAAGTTTTTCAAGCCAAAAGAACAGAGCTTCTGTTGGTTTTGTTTGTTTTTAAAGCCTTGGAAAGAATGCAGTCCCTTTTCCATAGCCCTTCAGACAGCCACATTAATCTCGGGTGGGACCATAGATAAACAGAAGACAGTGCAGACTGTCTTGTTTCAAGGTCATGTTTCAACCCAGGGATTTCAAGCCTAGAATGAAGGCCCTAGAATTTCCCCACCCTCACCAATATTTTATTTCATGGAACAGATCCACCTAACATCACTACAATACCACCTGCAGGAACAACAAAGCAGAACACCCACCACAAGCTGAGGCCCAAGAGCAGTCCTAGCAAGACTTAAGACTGGAGAAAGCTGTGAGCCTTTCAAGGGTGCTGGCACCACGCTTCCAGACAAGGTTGTTTGCGTTCATGCACCACGGCAGAGGCATCAAGACACCCGATCCAGAGCCTTCCCAGCAGCCCCAAGGCAGGCAGGCAGACAGCGAGGGGCAGCAGGGATGCAGACCAAGCACCAACAGAACAGAAAGGAATCCAGGGCAAGGCTGACAAAAGTGCCAACAAGAGCAGCAGAGAGGAAGGAACAGCAGCTTTAGGGACACGTATTTCTGGGAAGAGAATGCAAGATGCGCGTCACTGACTGCGTGAGCCAAAAGCAACGGGCTCCCTGCTCCCACTGGAACCAACACCTTCCAGTCCCTGCGTGGCTGTAGCTCCCTTGAAGGAGCACTGTTCTTCACACCACCTGAGTTTTCTGGTAACCCTAATCATACCCTGCATTTAACCAAGCTAATGACCCCCAAAAATGCAGACCACCTCCTCTTTCTGTGGGTGCGTGGCTTCGTCATGAGGGAGGAAACACTGTCTGTCTTGGAGAACACCAGCAACTACAGCCCACAAGGAATTCAGGCAGTGAAATGGTACTAGGAGGGCCCTGCTCACAGAGTCTGTGGGACATGGATGGGATGATTCAGACACACACAGAACAAACAAAACAGTAAAAGGTTTTGAAACAGAATGAAACAGATCTTAGTGATTATATCCGGACCCTTAGGGAAGCTTTTCTTTTAAAATTTGCTCCTTTCTGACCTTAAACATAAGGATAAAAGGAAAAGCTGCACACAGATCTGACAGGCAATACAGTACCTCTTCAGGACCGCTTAAAATTAAAAATCCTACGAATAAGTTAAAAGCTTGTGGCAGGTTGGTATTGATGGTTTTGGGCACATGGTTTTATGACTACTAAGGACAAGCAGAACAGCAGTGGGGTTCAAGAAAAGCCAAAAGCTGAATGAAGACAACCATTCCTGACTGAAGTCCTGCTAAATAGGCTCTCTTTGCTTCTAGAGAATGGCTTCTTGTGATGGGAGAACTTCTATTCTGCTTTTGAAGTGCAAGGTTATTTCTACGTTTGAGCACTTGGTACTTGGTGTTCAAGCTGTTCTCAGGTGTGGACTGTGAGCTGCTGTGAGGTAGCTTTTGCAAGGCATGGGCACCTGCAACCCTCACAATGTGCACCAGAAGCCTCTAGAAGGTTGATACTGCTCCTTGAGTCTGCACCAGAGCCAAAACGGATTTTCATTTTAACCCTTGGCAGGAGGGAATGGGTGGGAGGTGCAGAGGGAAGGAATGTGAAGAAATAAAAGGCACTGGCCTGGGATAAACAGTGCAGGGATGAAGGGAGCGGTTGGGAGTGGAGAAGGGGTTGAGCAAGAAGGACCTTTTTTGCAGTACCTGTTCCATTTGCGGGCGCTGTTACCAGTATGTCCGTGCACTGTCCGAGGGCTTAAGCTGCCAGCTCATATGGCTGCTACTGTCCATGGCAGCCAA
Organism: Corvus brachyrhynchos; assembly: GCF_000691975.1. Taxonomy (NCBI): domain Eukaryota; kingdom Metazoa; phylum Chordata; class Aves; order Passeriformes; family Corvidae; genus Corvus; species Corvus brachyrhynchos. The sequence goes on along the minus strand of NW_008238321.1, from coordinate 8,561,825 downwards.
ATACAACTGTGATGACGCAAGAAAGAGAGAGAAAAAGAGAGTGCAGCCTCAACGTGCATGAAAAACACAGTGCAAGCAAGTGAAACTGTGGTGTGTGTCAGCGACAAGGTGGGCTCTACAACCCTAAGGGAATATCCCTGTGGCAAGAAGGAGAAAACAGAAGGAATGAGAGAAGGAAAAACACAAACAAACAAACAAAAAGCCAGGAAAAGTAACGGACAAACAATGCAGCAGGATCATCACTTCTTAGTTTTCACCATCTGTTCACAGAAAGCTAAATGGAATAGGTCAGCTCTGTCTACCCACTGGACATAACCTACTCGGATGGCTATATCCCTCTCCTCCCTCCCAAAAAGAGGCAGGGATGTGTGCATTGGTACTCCCTTTTCATCTCTCTCCTCCCACAGACAATTTGCTATGAAAAATCACCACTTCTTCTGCCTCAGTAGTCTCAGCCACCTGCTACGGAGAGCTGCAAATACGAAAATCCCAGAAAAGCCTTTCCCTGTTGCCTGCCAATATGAGAATAGACAGTATTTTTCTTTTCTCCACTGCCTACTACGTCCCTCCAGGAAACACATTTATCCTATAGCCTGGTTCCTTGTGTCGTCTGGGGAGAAGCTCCCTTTTCTATGGGTGCAGTGCTGCTCCCTCATCCTCCCCAGCTCCTGCACTTCCCCATAGCCCACACTGATGGCTGCCAGTTCAAGTTACTCTGAAGAAAAAAAAAAAAAAAAAATCTTGATCTACTCCCAAACTCCAGCCTAAGGTACCAGGACTCAGATTCCCACTCAAGGTATTAACACAAACAGCTACTGAAGAACCAGGGAACTTCTTGCCTCACTACAGCCCCATGGAAGGGAATGTGCTTTTTCTGAAGCAGAAGAGCTGCAGGGCAAGGGGAAGCCAGACACTGAAGAAACATGTGCCCTGGCAGTACCAGAGGGACAGTGCCCTTCTGCCCTGTGGAACACCAGCAGTGCAGCATGTCAGGGCTTCTGCTGAGACCACCTCGCTGCTGAGAGTGGACAACGCGACCAGAGCTCGCAATCAGAACACCAGGGGTCAGGAAACCTCCTTGGGGAGGGTGGAAGAGGTCTGGCCAAGGACAGAGACAAGGATCAACTCTGCACATTTCCACTTCCTCTACAGCAAGATGAACTGGTCCTCTTGAAGTGAAACCATGAATGTGATGCCCTCTTTTCCACCACATTTCCTACACCTTCATCCGCCAACCTCCTCTTCCTCCCCTTCCCATCAATTTGGCCCAGGCACCACAGAGTATTTTCTTTACCTATACCTGAAGACTGGTTGATCATTAGGCATTTTACTACTCATCCTCTGTAATCACAGCACCAAGTCAGTGAGCACTGGGATGGCATGTTCTCCAGGTTCTGCTGTAAATCAGGCTTACAGGATCCAGTGAGGGAGGGCAAGATTAATTTAGTTCTTACCCAGACATGAAGACAAGCCCATGTTTTATCCATTGTACAGAAATGGCTATCAGGCCACTCCAAATACCAAAACCTTCCATGAAAGTTTCTTTTTTTCCTCCATAGGAAATTAAATACAGAAATAGATTTCAAAGAAAGCAAAACAGTTGTGAAAGAAAGATTTAAAAAAAAAATCTCAACAAAAAAATAATACAGGTTTCATCCTACCATCTCTTTAGGGCGGATTAAGGAGAGAGGTTCAGCAATAACTCTGAATTTACTGTTTGAACAAGTTTCTTTTTAAACTTGAGGAACCAATGCCACAGATAGCAAGTACACTGCATGCAAGTGAATCATCCTGCTGCAGTCACCCATCAAGATACTCATGCACTTCAGTGGTGGCAGGACTGGGCCCATAGGATTATCAGCGTTAATTGATTGAGTTTTAGTCTTTTCGTGTGCAATGTCCAAAGCAGCATAGCAGGGTTTTATTCTCCATGGCAGGTGAGACATAGCTTGTCTGTTCAAGCTGCTGCCATTTATGGGCCAGATCCTGTGTTTGGCTGCACAGTCAGCTCCCTTGGGAGTACACAGGAGTGGCAAATGTGTATTCCCCAAAGTTGCTGAAGCAGAGAAGAGCAGTAAAGAGAGACTTACTGAGGGAGGTGGGGACTCCCGGCCAATGAGCGGGGTATTCTCGCAACGGGGGTTCTGGAAATTTGCATTCCCTGCTGAAGTCACCCATCAAGATACTCATGCACTTCAGTGGTGGCAGGACTGGGCCCATAGGATTATCAGCGTTAATTGATTGAGTTTTAGTCTTTTCGTGTGCAATGTCCAAAGCAGCATAGCAGGGTTTTATTCTCCATGGCAGGTGAGACATAGCTTGTCTGTTCAAGCTGCTGCCATTTATGGGCCAGATCCTGTGTTTGGCTGCACAGTCAGCTCCCTTGGGAGTACACAGGAGTGGCAAATGTGTATTCCCCAAAGTTGCTGAAGCAGAGAAGAGCAGTAAAGAGAGACTTACTGAGGGAGGTGGGGACTCCCGGCCAATGAGCGGGGTATTCTCGCAACGGGGGTTCTGGAAATTTGCATTCTGGCTCCTAGGAAAGGAAGACACACATGGTAACGGGGCACGTGCCATGCTTCTCTGGGGATAGTCTCTGATGGGGACACAGGACAGAGCATCCTCACCCCCAGAACTACTGTATTGGGTCAGTCTCCTTCAAAGCTTTTCTTACAGGCCAGGTGGATCCCCCTTTTTCAGACAAGGGCATAAAACTACCATCATTTTCCTCAGATTGAGCACTATTTTTACATTCTTACTCAGACAGGCCCACAATGAATCACATCAAGTGATTTAAAAATAGGTCCTTGTGAAAATCCGCCTCCCTGCAGCATCAGAACTGCCAAGTGGCAGAAATGGAGATAAAATGAGGACAAATGTCTAAGGGGATAAACAAAATGATGTGGCAGCCCAAAAAAAGATGGACCCTGATGATAGTCCAAATGTAATCAGGGTTAGGCACTTCTGGAGAAAGCTCTGAAGATCCCACCTGGACTAGGTAGCTCCAAACTGCAACAGATGTCAGAGCTGACTGCAAATACTGTAGAAAGAGAGAGCCCACAGATTTTGTCTTGGCTCTCAGTCTCTGGGGAGGCTTCTGGCAAGACTGCTCCATCTGAAGAATTAAGTCTTCTGGTGATCAGAATCATTGTGTAATAAGAAGCCCAGACACTACTTTCCTACTTCTTTTCTTTAGATAGTTTCCTGAGTCCTGGAGCACAAAGCTGTTCACATTTTGGAGCATGCTGTCTAACAAAACTCTTTCCAGTGCAGCACTTTCAAGCTATTCCCTTCTCCCATTAGATGCCAATCAGAAAACAAAATCCTTCATCGCTTTTCACCACTTGGTCAGAAGTGCCAACCTTGCAGCACTTGAGCCAACAGAAATGAGAATGAAGCAGTGTGGAGAAGCTTCTTGTGGGGATACTCACATGTACTCCGTGACGGGAGCATTGCTGACTGTGTGTGCTGCTGCTGGAATGCTGGTCTCACTGCCATAACTACTCCCACAGCTATAGAGGCTGGGCATGTGCACTCTGTACAGATTATCGTGTGTCTGTCTACTCCCTTGAGCAGCTGATTCTTCTTCCCCATCATCATCTGAGCTTCTGCAAGAAGGAGAAAAAGTTCCTCCTAGAACCCTACAATTACCCCACATGTGGGGTTTGCAGGAAACCATGGTAGTCCTAGGACCCTCCCAGTCATCTTCCACACCTCCACGTTCATACCCGTTTGGGATGCCTCAGGGTGGCAGTGTGAAACACAGCCTACATCACAGTGACTCAGACCTCCCACAGATCCCATCTGGAGGTGCACACTGCGTGATCCCCTCCAGCCCCCCTGCAGGCTTCTCTCAGGGCTTGGCAGACAGCACCGGTCTGCAAGTGCCCAGTTGTACAACCAAAGGATGGATACACATCCCAAAATATACAGCACTAAAAAAACCCCAACAAACAATAAAGAGAGGCAATGGGGAGGTAGCGCCACAAACCCCACAGAACTGCAGTCTGTGTCCTTCCATTTCTTGTAGACATGTGCAAAGAGCTCTTAAGGATAAGTCTTCTGTAGACCCCTCTGAACTCTCATTCTGTTTGCAAAGGGTCTGCTTCAGCTTCTAGGAAAATCACAGATGTCTTTACAGAGACTAAACTGCAAAATTTGTGTCTAAAGGCTTCATCCTCTCAAAACTGCCAGGATTTTAAACCAACGGAGAGCAGAACTGTTTGGCAGCTGGTTCTTTCTGTCTCCCCATAGTATTCTCTTGCCCCTCCTATATAATACACACTGCTATTTCATCTCCCTAATTAGGGGGTGGAGCACCAAGGTCTGAAACATATTTAATCTGTGCTTGACAAAGCTAGTGAAGGTTCTACACAGCATGGACACCACTAGAACCTCCCAAACGTCACCTGCAGCTTCTGCACCACATGGTGGCACTGAAGATCGGGGAATTGCAGCCCGCACAGTCTCTTACAGGCAATAAAGTACAACATCCTCCACTTCCCAGAGGGAGGCTGGGGGAGAGATGGCCCTCCAGGGAATGCAAGAGGGAACCCTTCAGTTCACAGCAGCAGCCTGAGCCTGCTGGGGTTGGCAGGGCAGGCAGCAGCCCACAGGGAGGGCAGCACAAGACGTGCCACTGGGTAAACCTTTCTCCTTCCAGCAGGCAGACTGCTGTGCTCTTCGTGGTAAGGTCTCTGCAGCTGCCTGTGGAAGAGGTGAGGAACCAGCCATTTTCTCAAGGGCTATTCTGACACTTCCCAAGGCCACTTTTCTGTGGGCACTGCACGCTGGGCCAGCTCTGGCTTCCTGCTATTGTTCAGGGCATTCTATTTTACCACAAAAATCAGGACCACAGAAGGGATTTCGCTGCAGTCTATTGCTCTTCTGCAAGAGCAGAAAACTCAATGCCATTTTAACAGCTGCATGTGGTGCAGCAGCCAGCCAGTGAAGAGAAGGTTTGCTAAAGACTTACTGATCAATCTGGTTATCATCATCAACACCAGTTCCAATTTGCAAGTCTCTCACCTGCTCATGCTATTGACAAGACAGTTCCTGCCTTCAATTATTTATGCAAAGTAGTCACCTCAGCATGAGCAAAGCTAAAAAGGCAAGTGTAAACTGCTCCTTATTCCAATTCTCTTCCCCATAGTAAAAAAATGCCTCCAAAGCAACATAAGAGAATAAGAATTTTAGAGAGAGCAAAAGTTCAAGCATTACCTCTATGTTAGAGCTATAATCATTCAGCTGACTTGACTCACAGTCCTACAGTGTGCTGAATACTCTGCACACAGAATATTCCAGTGCAATAAGGTTCAGATGTTAGTATTAACCACAGCCAGAGCAAAACACAACAATTTTTTTTTCCTGTTAGACCTGTGCTTATAAAGCCTCATCCCTCACACTCCTGGGATCATGTGGGAATGAGCTCCATATGCTCATGGGCACAAATCCAGCCAGTCTTCACTGGGAAAGAGCTCTACAGTGCTACAGGATCTAAACCCTCTCTGTACCTCTTTTGCTGCCAAGTGTGTGGGACGCTGCAGACAATGGAACTGAACATGAGGGCTGTGACAAAGGAGAAGAGAACCAGGTAGATGAGGCCTTCCACTCCATCATAGCAGAAGCCTGTCAGAGCCTGGATGTAATCCTGCAGAGAGAAAGGAGCGGAGTTTCCTGATCAGTGCAGAGTTAACACTGAGCTGTAGCTCAAAAGCCCTTCTCCAGACTACACTCTCTGAAACAACTCAGAGACATCGCACTCCCTTTTCTAGAGCATATTTCTATTGTAATTTCAGGGACTCAAGTATTTTTCATAAATGATCTAACCCTTGTTTCCCCTCACAAAAACCAGCTTGGATTTAGACACAGAAATATTTTCAACTGCCCACAATCAGACTTTAAGAGGAACAAAAATAAACAGCCAAGGCAAACTTATCCATCCAGCTGAAGATATGATATTTTTCATTAAGTCTCTCAGCTGCCTCACAATGTTCCATGCCCAAGAACAGAAGCATGAACTGTCTGTGTCTCTGCCTTTAGAGAGGCAGTGGCACTGCACTGCATGGAAAAGGAAACAAGTTATTTGCTATACACAAAAAACCCCAAACCTGAAGGCCTCTATGGCTGCAGCCTGTAGATGTATGAAGGCATGTTACCTAGTTTTCTGTGTTGATCTTTAAACTGAAAGCTAACTTCATCCAAATTCTCATTCCCCTTTCTGCTGGAATCGATCAGTAAAAAGCTGTTGTGCACTCTTCTGGCACACCAGAGATTTGGAACTCCAAACTAATACAGGCTCTACACCCCCTTTGTTCTTTCTTAGCTCAAGCCCAGTTACCAAGAACTCACCAAATGCAGACTCCGACAGTCCACTAAAGCTGTCAGCTGCTGCAAGTTGATCTCTGTTGAATTCAAAACCTCCTGGATCCGAGTAAGATACTCCTGCAAGCAACAAGCTAGTGATTACTGCAAGGGAATGCTTAGCAGGAGCTGATGCTGGGTTCTGTACAAGGTTGAGGGGAGCCACAAAGAAAAGGGAGAGCAAACTTGAGGAGAGTTACCTTGGAGGTGGGGTGCTCTCTGCTCGCTGACTTCATGAGTTCCGACACATCATCCTGCATTTCTACCAGAGCCTTGTGACTTCCTGACAGCTTCTGCTCAACACAAAACATGCAATGTTTCAGCAGTTCAGGCCACACAGACCAACAGATCTCCTGGGAAAAGACTGAAATCCTATTTCCCAAATATTGAAGCATCATCTGTATGAATCATACAAGTTCAAGATGTCCCAACTGACATGAGTGCAGCTGCAACAGGGTTAAGTTTGACTTTTACCAAACTGGAAGAAGTACAGACAGAGAGAAGAGGAGAAGGGAAGAACCAAAAGGAAAAAAAACCTAAAAACACAAACCCACAAACAAAGAACAAAATACATACACAAAAAATGTACACACAGCTGGGGCTGGCTCTAGGACAGAAGGGAAGGAGAAAGAAAAGACACAAAGCATTCAAGTTCTCACCACAGAACACAGCTGGATTTTTTTACTAAATCAGATGGATGAGAAAGACATAATGTTAACAGTAGAAGTTGTTTGTATTAGGGTGCAGCCTTCACATCCCTTTAAAGCAGCAAGAGAATTTCACATGCAATAGCATGTCAGGGAGTACATGGAGCAACCAGAAATGCAACAGATGGCAGAGATGCATCAAACCACAGCCTGAAGTGTTCTTACCCCACCCTTTAAAACAGAGGAAGACAAGGTTTAAAAAGAATCCTAAATATAAATGGTGAAGCAGCTGGTGTCTGCCAGATGGTGGGTGGTGTGGGCCCGTTCTGGCCTCTGATGCATACGACAAAGTTTGGAATGGGCCCAGGTGCTGCTCTTCTGCCCCCACACAAGAGAATAATGACTCACATTTATACTTCAGGATAAATCCCTTGGATGTTCAAAGGTTTGTAAGAGGCATCTGTGAAAAACACTCCTTCACCCACAGAAGTGGCTGCATTTTGGGAGTGGAGTGTCACCACTGTTTAACCCAAAAGAACCTTCAAGAAGAGATTCAAAGCAGGAACTACACAGTTTTCCAGCCTGGCATTAATTGTGGTGCTGTCTCCACATTGCTGCTCTTAGACAAGTGCCTTGTAAACAGAGGTACCACAAACAAAGCCATGGCTCTCACCACCTTACACACAGGCCCTTCTAAGGGGGCATCCTGGACCTGAAGCTGTGCAGGTAGTGATAAAGTTAGAAAAAACTCCTCACTCAATCACAGTGCCACTTCCTGCAGAGCTGGGAAGTAGCTGCCAAAGCTTTACCAGCAGCCAGAGCGCTCCCTAGAGCAAACACCCTGTAACTGGCTGCTTGCTGGCACCAAGAGCCCTTAACCTACACCCTGCAGGATGAGGAGACCCAGGGGTGGAAGGAGGTAGGGTGCTTACACTCACCTGCTGGAAAGGGTTGGGGTATCCAGCACTACAGGTCATGTAATAGCGGAGAGTCTCTGGGAAGACACAAGAGAAGAAAGTCAGGCCAGATACGTCGTTCCAGCTTTGCAGTATTTTTGTATTGTTTCTAAACCAGTGATAGGCAACGGGTCTGGCTCCACTTAAAGTCAGATGAAACGCAGAAAAAGTTTTATTCAGAAGTTGGCACTACCCACCACATAAACCTAAGACAAGACATCAGTCTAGGACAAATCCAACTACAGTACACTGAAGACACTCATAAACTTCCAGGTAAGTCTGTTACTGTGTTCTGCTAACAGCATCATTTGTTTCCAGGCTTGAAGATGCAGCTGTGTTCCTCTTCGTTCAGATGTGTGTGAAACCAGCCTGGTGCCCTCATGAGCCCTCTACAATACTACATCAACTGCCAGCACACATAAATTACAAATACCAGGCTTACCCCTGCCATCCTCAATAATGTTATCAAGGAAGGGAGCTCTGAAAGACTTGATCATCCAAATACCTTTAGATTATTCCTCAAACATTTACAGTTCCTCTTCAGATGAATAGGAGCATGCCAGCTCAGCAAAATCAAGGGTGACGTTGGTGTGGTAAAGACTACAAAAGCCCTAAAACACACAAACCCTCTGCATTCCCCCTCCACCAGCACCTTTTCTCCATTCTTTTTAATCTTCTCTCTGTGACTTTCAGTAATGCATATTCCAGGCTGCACAGCTATTCTGCTGAGTCCCAGTTCAGAAATCAGTAAAAGGCACAAGCAGAAGCAAGCAGAGCTGTGGAGGAAGCAGACCTGCCTGTATCCTGACTCTGCCATACTTCCCATAAATATTGAATGCACCTTTCGGCAAGGCAGCATGCTGGAGACCAAGTGCTACAACACAGCCTGTCAGCCCCTGTGTGCTGCCAATGCAACCTGACAGCTGTTATTTATAATTCATTAGCCTACTCTGGGGCAGCTCCTGCCAGCTGCTCCATCTCCCTCCCACCGACTCTTTCTCTGGGACGACTTACATCTCCCCAGCCAAGCCTCTAAACAGCAATTAGCAAATTCTGGGCAGACAGGAGGGCAGCAAGAACTGCTTTGTGCCTCACTTTGGGCAGACCACAGAAGTGACTGTCCACAACTGCTGAGCCAAGGAAAGGGCTGCTCCTCCCTGGCTCATAAATCACACACAATGGCTGTGTGAAAAAGGATTAAAACACACCTGCACTGAGACAACAGCACAGCACCACACACAGTGACCCAGAGGAGCTCTGATCTTGTCACCTATTTATTTTAAACCAACAAACCACTAAAGGTTTCTCTTAAGCTCCCACAGTGGTATCAAGTTTACATCGCCTTTGTAAGTGCAATAAGCATGACATACTGCTAATGCAGAGCTCTAGAAACGTTTCTTGAGGGCCTTCTAGATTGTCCCTGGCGGGCAGATTGGAGATGAGAGTTCCTGATATCATAGTTCGCAGCTTGTAAGCCCAGGATAAAGATTGCTGGTTACAAGTGAAGCAAAAAGCAGTACAGTGAAATAAGTGCTTGCCTTGCTTCACCCTGGAAGGCAGGATCAACAAGGAATCACTGTGGTAGCACTGGCTTTGCTGCTGACAAGTGCGACACTCCACATAAAACACGCTTCCCAAAAAGGCACAGCCATCAGGAGCAGCTCTCCCCTGCACTGAGCCCGAGCTGTGGTGCTTTAAATCTGTGGCTACAACAGGCAATGAAGCTGCCTTAAGGTGATGCTGTACTGCAAAGCCTGGAAATTAAGAGGACCGTGCCCCCTGCCTCCATGCCATCAGGAAAAGAGGAAAGACTCTTCACCTGTTTTAAACCTGGTGGAGGCTATCCTGTACATCACCAAGTCTCATATTTCTGACCAGAAAACAGCTACACTAATCCATCACTTGCACTCTGCTAACAGCTCCAGGCGATTTCTTTCTATAATTATCTTTCTGATGCATTTTCCTCTCAAGGAAAATTCCTAAAGGTTGATCTGATTTTTGAAGCTGGCCTTTAGGCAATCTAGTTCATAGCAGAAGGGTTAGGTGGGGTCACATCTGCAGCTGCCCATGCCTGCTGTTGCTAGCAGCACTCCTCCTGACTCACTCCTGGTGCACAGGCATTGTGGGAGCAGAAGGCAAGGAAGGGAACTACCAGAAATGCTTTATTTTTGCAAAGTCTGTTTTTCCTAGAAAGGAAAGTAGAGCTTCCTACTAAAGACAGCTTCAGCTGCTAGAACTACTTACTGCTTCTGCAACCATGGAGACTTACTACTCACTTCAAAGCCCAGCCAAAATGCAAAAATGGCATTATTCACCTGCCAAAAGGCAGTGAGAAGGTCTGTAGAGAGAAATCAGAAGAAAAGATCCTAGTTCCAAAGAAAATCCTCACACCTAGAACAGCTTTTCCCAGCTCTTCTTCATCCCTAATTGAGTGCTCTCTTAGCAGTGCTCATTTTACCTACACACCCAGATGAGGCTGTCTCTGTGGGTTCAATCATCAGAGAAAGCACCTGTGGTGTCAAAGGAAGGCAGCTGTTTTGGCTGGAGTTTCTTGCCCAGGTAATGTGTTCCTCACCAGAAGTTTTGTTTCCCTAAGGCACCAGTCTGACAGCAAAGGGAGGTATCTGCAGAACATTTAATTTCTCTGATACATCCTACTCTTGTATTGGTGAAAGCAAAGAGCTTGTAGCTGTCCCATCTGCCCTCCACTCAAAGCTTTCTGCTAATCAGGAGTCCAACAAAACCAGGCAGGAAAACAGCTTCTCAGTGCCAACATCAGCTCAGCAGGATTCTCAACAGAACTTCTTTGGACAAACTCTTTCCTGCAGTGTACTCTGAGCTCAGGTAATAACTGTGCAGACACCAATGCCCCACCTGAGGTTTTGTTCTGACCTTACTTCTAGAGAGGAAACAGAGGCAGTGATGGTGTCAGTGCTTTGGCTGATTCAGCTCTGGACTTCCAAGATGAGATTGCATCAATGGGGGGCCAATTAGGAGGCTGGGCATGACAAGAACCCTCCCTGCTCATATCTCAGCAGCCAAGCCTCAGCATCCAGCCTGACCAGCTCGGCTGGACTGGAGCTAAAAGGCTCCATTATCCATCCCCCGAGGTTTACAGCTCCCTCGGATGAAGAGAGTGGCTGTTCCCCATGCAGATTTCTGGTAAGAGAATCTGGAGGAAGGTCTTCCTGTTGTTTAGACAGATTGTGCCTTTTTATTTAATTTTATGCAACAAGTCATCTGATAATAACATAATATCAGTGAAAAAGAATGGGACTAGAAGATGGCCTCCTGCTTGGAAAATAAACATCTTGGCTGCACCAAGTCTTTTTACTAGCAGCAGGAGCTGATTATACAGCCACTGTTCAACTCCATTGGCTTTATCTCAATTAATGAATACAGGATGAGTTAGGCACATACATCAGCCTCTTCTGCAAAATTATTTAAGTATTTCCTTCTCCAGGAAACCTGCATTAAAGTTCTTTGCCTCCCTTTTCTCCCCCCATCATTTTTTTACTGCAGCACAAATTTAGCTGCAAAACAAGAACATCTCTCTAGCTAAAAACATGACAGTAATAATGCACTTAATCAGATTATTCTCAGCTCCATTAATTCCACTTAGATTTGAAAACAGCAATTAATACATAAACAGGAATATTAACATACTAGTTGCCGAGTATTCAACTCGGTTATTTTTCTGTGAAAACTACAACTGCCACCAGCAAAAAAATATTGCAAATATCGATGGCTCAGTCCCAGTCAGAATGTCAGAGCACAGAGAATCTTACAATACATTGTATGTAATAACAACAGCTAAAAATAGTGATTAAAGAGAAAAATTGACCCAGCACTACCAAACTTCTTAGGATTACTCATTGCTTTTCATATACTTAAAATTAAATGGCAGCACCCAGCCCAGCAGGCCAGACCTCAGCACTGGCCAGAAGCAGATACCTCAGCAAGACTCAGCCCAACTTCAGCTGACGTGATTCCCACAGCAAACATGATTCCTACACCTGTGACAGTCTTCTTCCATGATCTACCTGAACCCCTCCAGCCACTCACACACTCTTTTAGTGTGTCTACACTGCTGGTAATGTTAGAGAACACCATCCAAGGAGCAGAGACAGCAAAGCAGAGAGTATAAAGCACTGGAACCAGGGGCTTTCAAACAGGGTCTCTTCCTCTGAGAGGACAGCATCGATGCTGACTGTCCCTGTCTCCTGGAGCTCATCGCTCTCTCCTTGTACATATGGCTCAGCCGATCACAAAGCAGCTGCTACAATTTGCAGCCAAGGGATACTAACACTTATTCCAGACTTTTAAACAGGTTTTATTTGGATTAAAGTGTAATTGCCACACTGCAGTCCTCATGTCATCATTTTTCTTCCTGCTCAGATGCACAGGAAGATCTCGAGACTGGGGACCAAGAGCTATTTCCATAACTTCCTGATCATAAACTATGACACAGCAGTGAAAACCCACATGGGAAGACAGAAGATTCAATCATCTCCCAAGCAGCTGCCTAGTGCAATGGCAGGCTCAGAAGCTGGACAGATTTCCTTCTGGAGAAAGGAAAAGGTGCTCACCAATGCTCCTGGCAGCAGGAGCTGACACACTCAGAGCCCATGGAGGGGTCACTCTCCTGACCCAGGCCTGTGGCAGCACCTGCTCTTCCTCCTCTTCACATTTCCCTTAGACCCAATCACTTGTTTGTGGAGCTCTAACAACTGTTAGATGGTGGTGCTGCAGGAGCAGAGCCTGTTTTCCCCTGGGGGAGCCACCTGTCCCTGCCGGGGAATGTGGGAGGAGGGATGGAATGTCAGCCCTGCACTCCCTGTTAGCCTCCAAATGAATGATACTGATCAATGGAAAACCACAGGAGTCCAGCAGGCAAGGACAACTGAAATGGAGAAGTAGCACAAAGGGGCCTTTCTTCAGCTTCCCAGGGTCAATCTAATTGTTACCAAACATGCTCCAGAGCTAAGCTGGGTTAACAATTTATCACAGCACACAGCTAGCATTAGCATCAGGTATTTCCCCTCAGCCTCACTGACACACTTGTTTCCTTGAACAACCAGGAAACCAGCTTGGCACCTGAAGCCACATCTTTGTCACCTTCACAGCCAAGAGAGGTTTTTCATCTTATGCTAAACACTCATTCTCTTCCCTCACTACATTTCTTTGTTGCAAAGAGCACTGCCTGGCTCTATCATCTTCTTCCCAGGAAATCAATAAAAAAGGCATTCCAAAAATAAGATGTAGGGTTGCAATATCAATCTGTACGTATTCTTTTATACTACATTCTGTCTCCAGACATAAATGTTTTTTACTGTTTCCAATCCCTGCATCCTCAGCCATAGCTACATACGTAATTTCCTGCCAGTTGCACACTGAGAGAGAGCATTTGGCTAAGCACAGACCTTCTGCACACACAGCAAAAGTTCTCTGGTTCCACCAAATAAGAACCAGAAAAAACACAAGTTACTCCTTTTACAAATCAGCGTCATTGCCTATTTGTGTTTTACCATACACAGAACTACATAAAGGAACTATCGGGGGAGAGAAGGCAGGAAAAAAAAGTTAACTTTGGTAACTAAGCAGCAAACTCAGTCCTAAAAATACTTCTCCTTTTCAGCACTTATTGTATCTCTGCTGGCAGACACCCAATCACCTTTTTGTTAAGCCATGGCTCTGAATGCCATCTTTGCCCCAGTGAAGTTCAAACTGGAGGCACCCCTCACCTCACCAACCACTTCAGTCTAAATTAGGAGCAACAAACCCCAAATATATCAGTGCTTCAGCTGGATGCCACTGTGATACAGGCACATGCTTTAAGTGGAACAGGACACACAAAGCAGTCAAAATACTGCATTTATAATGGAAAGGGAAATTCATACTTCTTTGCAGCAGTTTCCATTCACTTACCCTTCAAAGAGGCTACTATTTATAGCCACCATTAAGAGAAAAAAATTATATATAAACTATTGATAACAGATATAAAAATAAGTATTCTAGATTGAGGAATACAGACCCAAGAGCAAGTTTTAAAAATGACAACTCAAACAGCACACTGCTACTGCCATGGTTCTGTCACTTAGAGAGGAAAACATGATCCAAGAGTGCTACATTTAAAGCAAAATAATCCAGGGACTTCTGTTATTCCATCTTATCAGTTATTTCCACCCAAGGGTCAAGGCAGGAGAAAGGTTCTGAAGGTGGTTCTGATGCATACATGTACACTTTTGACCAGAATGCTGTTTTTCCAGAGCTCCACACATTTTGTTTCCCACTGTACGCCAGCTCCTCTGTTTCAAACACAGCCTGAAATTCTCAGTCACTGCCATGCTCCTGTGTGACAGCTGGAGCTGCAGAACCCTGTGCCAAAGCCAGTCCCAGCACTTACCAGCACTGAGCACTGCATTCTCTTCAACCACTTTGGAGACATAAGCATCAGGGTTGATACAGAAGTCACTGGAGCCCTGGATAGATGGAAGACAAAAGGAGTATCAAAGCACACCAGCATCAGAGCAGTTGAGCCAGGTTAAGCTCAGGGAACCTTCTATTCTAGGGGTGTTTCAGATGCTGAAGTCTCTCATCACCATCCCCACCAGCGATGTTTTACACAACCACAGCAGTGCTGGAGTACAAGCTACTGCACCCCACCATGGAGAAGGAGCAGCTCATGTACTTTTCCTAGATGGAAATTATTAGGACAGTTACTTAGAGCAGAATATGCTATAAAACAGGCGCAGCATAACATTAATCTGGTGTCTGCTAAACCTGCAGCAAAGGGTGAATGGGATTTGGATGTGAGCCACTTACCACAGCGACAGCCAGCTCCAGGCCCAGGGATCCCCAGCTGACAATCAGGGCAAACACCCCAAGCAAGCACACCCTGTGGGAGACAGACAGATGGCAGATGTAGCAGCTCTGATTTCAAGCAGTTCCTTTCACAAGATGTATTATTTGGAGTCCAAAGCAACTACTAAACCCAAAAAATTATTAACCACTGACTGTATCCTCAGATAAACTATCCTATTTTACATGTCATGGACAGCAGCAACCAGAGAAGTTCATGTCCAGCTGTTGGTAGCCCTGGAGCTACAGGGGAAGGGAGAAGTAGGGAAGCAAAGTATTATCCTGCTTCTAGCAGAGAAACCAAAGGCACAAAGACACAGAGGTGGCTGTAGGGGAGGCAGATTGGCAGGAGGTTGACTGCAGTCCCATCACTTTCACTGTTTCCATCTGGGCTTCATTTTCCAGGTCCAAAGATACCCAAAGAAAAATATGCTAAATAAAAAAAAAACCCCACAAAACCATACTGATCCAAAATTGGAGAAATCTCTCCTGTGTCTACAATATATGAGGTTGTTGGATGTAAGCACAACACAGCTACAGATGGTGGAAGGGAACACAGCCCCTGTTAGGACACCTTGGTTCCAAGCTGGTGCACCCAAAGAGCTCCTAAGCATCCCACATAGCTCCAGGAGAGAGACAGTCACCTGCAGGCAAACAGCTTGGAACCACAGTTCAGGTGCCTACCACTGCCACACGAGTCCATCTCCATAGAGATTTAAAACTCTGTTCTGACAGCTGGACCTCATTACTGACAGAAATAGTGGGATGTGTCTGCTGTCAAGCAGACACAAGGCAGAGGGATGACAGAGCAGTGGCCTCAGTGACACTCAGGTGCAGACACTCATGGAAAAGGCTTTTACACTTCCCAACCAGCACATTAGCTTTTCGCCCTTGCTGTCAGTATGAGTGGTAGAGATATTTAGGCTATAGTGCTCCTCAACTCCCTCAGGTACAGGGCTGCAGACTAATAAGCAGTTTCATTTTATCTGTTTCTATCTTCAAAGTAAAGAGACACTGGCTTGCTCTCTTAGGGATGCTTTTTCCCTCAGGCTTTGAAACATAAGTAGATCCCTTCCCACCCACACCCTGAACAATACAAAAACCTGTTCATAACCAAGACATTTTTTATTCAAATCTGGTACAAGCATCTCTGTGAGGAAGGGACAGATCTTTTTTCTGCTACATTTGTCTCACTGAATACTAGAGTTTTAAAAAAATAAACCTATGGGTCTCCACTAAAAAAAAACAAAAACCTATCTCTCAGTTTACCAACTTATTTTAATTCTAAATAACCCCTATTCTGTGAATGGATCTATGCCTCATCTTGCAGAAGTAAGGGAGTTTCACCAGACTGACATATGCACTGCACTCTGAAATGAGACTCTTAAGACTTTATTATGCCTTTTCCAAATGGATGCAAAAATTATCAGCCATGGATCAGCAAGGTTCTGTGGGTTTATGACATAAGGACAACACAGCTTGGTGCCTCCAGCTGAGCATGTTAATCAATAAGACACATTTGTTGTTTTACTTTAACTGAAGATGACTGGGTCAGTAACTGATTGCTTGGCTAAAAGATCTAAAACTGGCATTTCACCATCTTGCCTGGCTGTGATACACTTGTTTCTTTATGCCATGTGCTCCCTTTAGGGAATGCCTTAATATGAACTTCTGGCTAACAGAGAATGAGATTCTAATTTAAACCCTGGGTTTGCCATCTGTGCATACACTTGGACTTTTGTCTGTATAACCTGCCAGGTATGAAATCATCTGGTAAATAATAAATCTGAATACACATTCCAATTATTAATGGCATCACCACAAACCAGGATAAACCCTTGGCCATGTCAGTTATCAAACTGTCACTATGCTTATGATACCAGTATCTTTGCCAAATATGTCAAGCTACAAGACAGGGAGAGGAAGAGTTTTTTCCTGTAATGGGGCATTTTCGGTGCTTTTGAGAAACAGACATGCATTAACATTGCAGTACCATGGCAACAAGACTCCTTCTCATAACTGTGCAAACCATTGCTTGTTCTCAGTTTAATGTTCCCTCAGGTGTGACAGCCCCAGGTAACAAGAGCAGATAGTGACAGGGAAGGCAATGCTACCAGGTTGTGTAGACACATGCAATGCTTATCATCAATTAACAAATGCCTTCCCAGCTGTAGAGAATTAAGGGGAGATTTTTAAAGCCTGTAATTTTAAGGAAGGATGTTCACATTACTATCTCTCAACAACTGGAGGCTTCCAATGCCACCCAGTGGAAAGCAGACTGCCTGGATGAGTTCCTCACCTTCGATGAGAAGGCAATGAACACCAGTAACACTGCATTTTATAGCTCAAGAACCTTCCTGTGAACACCTCTTGCATGAAGCCCTGTTTCCACAGAGCTACACTCTACAATATCTCTCTACTCAATGGCAAATTTAAGATGCTCAGTTTCAGATGTCCTTGACATCAGTTGACAACAGGCAGAGGTTCCCACTAGCAGGCACTTGGATTCAGCTGACTTTCCTTATGCCCTGTCCTTGGGTCAGGACTTACCCCATAAGAATGGCCCTGGAGTTTCTAATGAGCCCAAAGAGCACCAGCAAACATATCAGGACATGAAACAGGAGCAGGCCCAGGTATCCCAGCCACCTGCAGCAAACAAAAACATTGTCTGCAAAGGAAAACTGGTGTGTAAAAAGCACAGATCAAGAAGTATTGTGATTTATGGGGAAAACACAGCCCTTCTCTTCTCCAAAACCACCTCCAAAGATTAATCTTCAGAGATCTCTGGTATTTGTGGGACTGGGAGTTGAGGCAGGTAAAAGCATTTACACAACATGCTCAGCACAAATAGTTGTTGAGAAATGAGACTGCTAGTGTTTTCTAGTGTGAAGTTATATGCACTGGTCATCATCAGAGGAAGAAAAGCCATTGGGGCTTCTTAAACTTTCTAGATATTTGTTAGGAAATGCTTCCATTATTTATTCCACATGTTTGGATAGAGATTTTCTTTTGTGGAATACCACTGATGCAATATCTTACGAAATATGTTTAATAAAAAGGAATGCTAGGGTGTGGTTAACTTACAGAACTAGTGCCACTTTCTACTCTGTTTAATGTGTTCTTTATGCACTTATCAGGACAGAGCAGTAGCTATATCTGGATTTTCCCCCAGTGCTAGAATACAAACTACAGATTTTGTGTGTTGAGAATAAGTTTCTCATCAGTTGGTAATAAAGACATCTAAGACAAAAAAGCTGTGCATTTTGATTTAAACCGAATGCAATCTTGCTATAAGAAACAAATCAGCTGCATGGGCCAAGAGCACCTGCAGCAATATAGAGCCTTTGGCTCAGCCATCCAGAACATGCACATAATATTTGCAAAACAGGCCAAAGCAGATGCTACAAGCTCTACACTACAGCATGTTACACACCTGTACCAGTCATAGAGGTCAATCTGAATTGCCAGCTCCTCCAGAGACAGCTCATCATTCTTCCAAAAGGGGATCTCAGTTGCTTGCCTGACCAGATCATCCAAGAGACTTTGCAGTTTCTGGACAATATGCAGATAGTCCGTCTGTTTCTTGAACATCTCCTCCAGGACGAGCAAGTTTGGTTCCACTGTTTGGTTCAGGGCCACTGCAGTGTCCAGTACCTACAGCATGGGAAAGAAAAAGGGGGAAGAACAAATTTAAAAAAAAAATAATTAAAGTACAGGAAGCCAAGGAAGTAAAAGGGAATTCATTCTTACTAGCAAGTCATGGACAGCTTGCAGATTACCAGTTCTCTGTCTTAAGAGCCTCAGACTGCTTACCCTTCAAAAGCAACTTAAAAGCATCTATAAGGGAGACTGTTTGCAAGTAGTCCAACGATGGCACCTCAGCTGAGCCTTAACACATGCACACATTTTGCAGCCATCAGGGTTGCACTATGATACCGTGAAATTAGAGACAGCACGGGAACAACCAATGGTACTAAAATGCTACATTTTACTAAGATTTGTCTGCTTTGGCCTGCCTCCTCTTCCGGGTGTGGAAGAGAGAGCTGATCACAAGCTGTTTTTAAACCTAGCAAAGAGAAGACTTCATTTAACAAGCTGCGTTCGCTTTGTTATTTTTAGAAGAGCGGAAGAAATCACCCCGCCACTAATGGAAATTTTAGCACATCTCTAAGCCCAGATACGAAGAGAAAACAGGAAGAGACACAGGCACAGGCGGATTCGAGAGGAGAGGTGCTGAGTGAGGCTGCTCCTCCCCACAGGCCCCGTGGTGCGGTGCTCACCCGCTCCTGGACGCCGGCCACGGTGCGGTTTGCGTGGCGCAGCGAGTACGTCAGCCGGTGGATGCCGTCACTGGTCTCCCCATTCCCGTAGAAGCCCACAGCAATTCCAGCACTGCAGAGAGAAAAAGCAACAAAGGGCAGAGGTAAAGCTGAAAGGCAAGTGTGCAACACAGGGCTTATAGCTACAGCGCCTGGGTAGTCACACCAGCGCTTTCCACAGAAACAGAAGCCGCTCCCTCCCAAAGGGAGCTGGGGTCATCCTGCTCCTCAGCAATCACTGAAAAAATGCACCTGTAAACATTCACAGCCACCAAGTCTCCACACAGCATCTATATGGTGAAGAGCAGAACACAACATGCGTATTTCATTCACAGTAAAATAATGAAAATCTGCTAGAGAACTGTTTGGGAGCTCAAGTCCAGCCACGGACAACCAGAAATCCAGCCAGGCAGCTCTCCAGTGGCTTCTGCAAGAGGCCATTGCTGTGCCAGGAGACACGTGCCTTCTCTGGACATGAAATACAGATTATTTTGTTACGTTTTTTTAAAGCAGGACACAAAGAGCTTGCTTTGACTGCTTGCCCATGGTGGTGGTTCCTCCAGATACATTTTCCATGCCCTCTTCTCTACCCTGTGAAATATCTATGAACATTATCTTGATTTATCTTCCCATTAGAAACATTTGTGTCACACTGATTTAGAGTACTGGGAAGGGAAGCTTAATAACTTACTGGGACAAAAGGCTTATTTATTTTTAAAGTAAGTGAATTTCAAGCTTGCAGACATAATTCAACTCCAGCTGCTTAGCAAATTACCACCTATCAGCTGATTTTCCATAACTGTCCACACATATCAGTCTGCCCCAATTATGAAGTAAACCATATTAGCTTAAGCCTCACTTAAAGGAGGAAGATCCTGTAAATGAGTTGCAACCAGAGGATTATCTCATGCAAGTCAGCAATACCTCTTCTATTAAGAGATCGCTGCAGGAACTCACAGTTCCTCTTCCCAAGCCCATATTTCCTAATAATAGAGGAGGAAAGAACTTGTGAAGGGATCACACAACTAAACTCAGGGCAAACAAACATTACCAAGACACAGTTTTTCTGTTCTCATATTATATTTAGCTTGAGAGCACTCAGGATCTTTTCTAGAAAGGTTCTCAAGACACCAAGGTTGTGTTTGTGGCAGTGCAAAGGAAGGTGGTGGTGATGACCCTGTTGTAAACCTAAAGTTATTCTGGATGAAACCTTTAGCTCCTTCACAACAACTTTGTGTACTGTTCCTGCTCTCGCTCCTCTCCTGCAGGAAGACACATCCATCCCTACTTTCCTGGGCTCATCTTTTTCAAAAGAGCCAGCAGAACAATGTAGTTCACATGGTCATATTTCTCCTTGTACGTGACAAGAAATAGAAGCAAAGATCATGAACTGAAAGCAGATCCACTAGGAAAATCTGTGTCAGCCTCATGCTTTTTCCACCAATTGAATCTCCATAAATTATAGAGAGCTTGGCCCATAAAAACCTCAGCTTAGGAGTCTTCTAGGGACAAGAGGCAGCCTTCACACACAGAAAGAAAGGCAGCAGCTATGTAACAAAATATTTAGCATTAATACAAGAAATGGGCCTCTTTCTTCAGGAACACCATTCCTCAAACATTTTCCTAATGCAAATTTTGCTGATAACTAAAGAGAGAAAAACCCTCTGCATTCCTCCCTGGTTGCAGCTATTATCCGAGCTTGATAAGACATGCCTGGGGTGCACGGGGGTGGAGGAGATAAAAAAGAAACACTCCCCCCTCCCCCTAAAGTAGAGAGATTACAGATGCAAAGCTATGCCCAGGATAAGGCAACTCAGCATCCCATCACAGAAATTGCAAAACCATGGCTTGAATTTCCCCTTGTCTTATCAGAGCAAAGAAATTCACACAGACCCTTTCAGCCTCCAGAGCTGCAGAAAACGTTAACAGTTGCTTCTACCACAGGCACCAAATAAATTCCAGAACATTCTTGACATTGAATAGGCAGATCTGACCCCTTTAATTAGCAAGCAATTTCTATTCAGCCTGTTACAGCTACTAGAAGCCTATTATTTCAGCAAAGACTTGGTAAGTGCCCAAAATCTGCTGCTTGGCTCTCAGTATTCCCAGCACAGTAGCACTGTTTTGGTGGGAAAGACTCAGAAACAGCATTCTGAAGTAGCAGCAGCCACCTTGTCCTTGGGGATGCTGCACAGAGAGGTACCTCAGCTAGTTTACTCAAAAGTACCTGCTATGAAGTGCTGGCAGTACAAGCAAGTGACTTTAAACTCGTTGCCCTGTTGGAGGCACAACTACCTCCAACATCTTTCCATAGGCTTCCCATCCTGCCCAGCACAAACCACAGCTTCCACTGCCCCAACCCTCCAGGCACAGTCACTGCTCCTGAAAGAAAACACCACAGCACAAATATTGGGATAAAAGCCATTTAATCCAGGTAATAAACTCCTGTAGACATGCGAATCACACATTCACTGCAAATTACACATAAAGTGTTAATTATTCCATTCCTGCCCAGCAAAAGCCAGCTCTGCACTCACATCCTGTGCTGGCAAGGGCCTCTGACACAGCCAGTTCTTCCCCTAGGAGCAAGCCATACAGTTTTGTGGCACTTCCCCTTCCTATCATGGTAGAGAGGGAAGGAAACCATTCCACAAGCCTGGGCTGGGGGCAGCTGTGCCTGAGGAGGGGCAGAGCTGAAGGGCAGGCCGGGGGGAACTGCTGCTGCTTGGCTTTGTTTGCATTTGGCTTCATCTAAATCCAATAGTTGTTTCAAATCCCTGCCCACACACACTGATATGAGTTGCTATTGTTTAAAGCAGATTTAAGGATTTACACTAGTTTTTAACTACCTTTTATGTGATTAAAGGGAAACAGAGGAGCTCCTTCTATTTAAGTGCATTCTTTTAAAATAAAAGTAGATCAACTCAACCCAACAGCATAAGTCCTTGAGGTCATGATAAATCACAGGGCTTCTTGCACGAACCCTGGAAGGCACAGTAGCCTAAGATACAGCAGATCCATCTCCCAGTACAGGATGACAAAATCATCACCCAAGGGAGAAGCCTGTATTTCTGTCACACAGCCTGGATACAAGAAGAGCATTCCTGAATGACAGCTCTTTTCCATCCTAGCACCCTCTGGAAGATGCTCCAACACATATTCAAGGTTCCTATGGGAAAGTCATCTCTATTTCTGCCATTCTTGCTTCTGTTGCACTCCCCTCCTAGTGCACACATCCCTCTCTCCTTCCAAATCCATACTGTCCCATCCTCAATTCCTCCTCCCAAACCTACCTTTGTCAGTCTCCTGTCACCTCTACTACCATCACCACCTCTCCTCTGCTTTCCCTCTCACTCATATTTTTGAATAACATCTTAAAAATCTATCTATCAAGGTCTTACAGGCCATCTAAAATGTTCCTGCTATTCAACACCGCACTTAAAAAGCTGCTTGGCTACTCAGTTTTGGCAAGTTTTAGGGAACCCACTTATTTAAGTCAAGAAAACACTACACTTCTGAGCTTAAAGCTATCACCACCAGTGCACACACACACACACAGGACACAGTACACAACCAGCTCTTTGAAGAGTTACACAAGTGAGATGGAAGAGGTGCACGTCAGGATTTCTATCTTTTCCTACAAATACAACAGTGTGATTTAAACTCCTGAAGGCTGTCCACATACTTCAGGATCACTTTTCAGCAAGACTCAAGAAATTCAAGTCTGGAGAGCAGCTTTCCCACTGTGTGTATGCAAGAATCACATGGGCTTTAGACACCTGGATAAAGAACCAGAAAAGACAAATCAAGTGTAATTCTGGATTTGCTTGCAGCATGACCTGCAAAAAACCAAAAAAATGTTTTCTGCATTTACACATGATGAACATCAGAGCATTAATCTGACATAGAGAGGATATATGTGCCTTCTGGTGATGAGATCCTCCTACTGTAATACCACTGTGACCCTCTGGGTACCCAGTAACCAGTCTGAAAAGATGAGCACTAGCCATTCACATCACATACTTAGAAACGAATAATCTAACTATACCAAGTCATCTTTAATTACAGGAACTTCATAAGAAGAGCCCTTTTTAGACTTCCAAGTTCTCAGGAGGAATGTTAATTTGTCTGTCTAATTACCACCTTGCGCTTTCGCACCAGGGGAAACTGCTATTACTGGCACTTGATAAAGCAAGTTTTCAGCATTTATTTGCACCCATTTCTTTCTGATACCCTCTCCACAAAGCTTTCTCCCCACCTTCGGAGCTGAGCTCCCTTCTGGGAGCGTTAGGGTCGCCTAACCAGTGGATGAAGTGCTTTATAAGACAACTCCTCATACACAGAAACCAATCAAAATTGGTAAGGACTAGAACTGAAGTAAGTGTTCATGGAACAATCTAGGCTAAGCATTCCTGCAGCTTTGTGTCTAGAGCAACTGGGAAGACTCATTAGAGACATTTTGTCAGAGAGCTCCTATTAACCAGTTATGCCTCTGCTGGCTCAGCATTCTCCCTGTTTTGAGTCATCAGGAAACAGGGATTCCAAGCCCACAGCAGGATTCCAAGCCCAAACAGCCCCCTGGAACTGAGGAAACCTAGAGAGAATCATGTTCTAGGCACAGCTGGACTTAACCAGAGTTAACTAGCTCTCAGCTAGGAAGACAATAGTCCACTTCCAAGTACTCAGACTGACCAGACCTGCTGCTGGTTGGAATCTCTTGCTGCTTCAGCACCCAAACAGTGTCACAAAACTGCCCCCCAGGTCAGGCTCCTTTCAGAACAGCCTTATACCCCATTAGGGCAGCTGCTGCTCTGGCTCTCCCGTTACGTGTGACACACAGCTGGGATAGGATAGGACATATCCGGTGGGCTAATCTTTAATCTGTGCTATCAGGAAGTCACAGGTAGATACCAACAGTTGGAGTTGGCTTGTCAGGAGCTGTATCTGCATTCCCAGGCACACACTGAGCCCAGAGTGCCAAGAAACGCTGATTTGAGGGCACTGTGGCACCCAGCTGCTGTAGAGAGGCAGAAAATCAACCTCTGCTCTGCAGGAGAGCAGCAGCACTTGGACAGCACCTTCCTCACCACGATGGGACCAACCTGCTCTTGCTCAAGCATGCTGATTTCAGAGAGGAAATAAAACAACTAATTTAAAAAGTCAAGAAAAATGGTCATTCAATGTCACGGTAGATTCAGATAGAACCCTATGTTATGAACCTTAGTTTTCTGCATTTAACACTTGCAGAAACAAAGCGTACACCAAGGATGAGAACCAGTGGTTCAGATTTTGAGGAAGCCTAAGCAGCTTTCCAGCTTGTGGGTTTGACATCAAGTTTATCAGAATTTATATGCTGCCCTTCCAATTTTAAATTATCTCACACATGCTCTGGAGAAGTGCAGAATACCTCCTTCCACCCTTTCTACAATCAAAACCAAACACAACTACCACAAGGCAGCAGCTGCCTCGGTCACATTTGCTGCATAACCATAGCCAACAAGGGCCTGTAGCAGCAGCACAACTATAAATAGCATCAGCCAGAGCTTCTGTAAGACAGGGTTAGGACCACAGCTCTCTCAGTGGATTGGAATGGATGCAGTTGAAGCTCTTATGATCACTAAAATAATGGTGAATGAGGCTGAGATTTCTTCTTTGCAAGTTGTTCTGTGGTTTGCCTACTTGCAATCAGTAAAGCATGGAAGAGCTCTTTGCAAACACAGCAATACTGGCTGGTACACAAGGTCTCCTCCTCAGCCCCTGCTTCTACAGGCAAATCCACCCCCAGCTGCTAAACTCACCACAGAATGTCTGCTCTGCACTGTTTGTTCCAACACTTCAATGCTTTGCTGTTCTCCTAAGTGAGTGCCTCGAAAGAGCAAATACACAAGTGCATCAGCAGCACAGTCTGGCTCCCGAGCAGCCCAGCCTGGCCTTCAAGGAACACCTCACCTCCCGAGGGATCACACACCCCACCCACCACCTATCGGCAGGCTAACGCAAAAAGTAAACCACAAGGCACTGCCAGATACCATCATCTCATTGCTCCCTCCTCTCTGACTAGGGGACTGCCCCCAGACCTGCCAGACCCACAAAGCAGCTGAGACCATCTGGAGTCTTGGGCAAGAGTAGATGATGCTTGGAATTGGAAAGAAACACAAATTGGAAAGTGCTCAATATAGGGCACACATCCAGAGTACTCATTCTCCCCAAGTCAAAACAAGATCAAAGGCTCCTTCCTTGCTTGCACGTCTGCAAACCTGTCCCTGCTTTTAGATGCCCCATCATTCACTTTTGAGGAAATGATCTCCTTTTAAATTCTCCTGCACCCATTCTCCACTAATTACTGGTTTTTTTCTTGTTTTTCATCAATCCTTCTTTCCACCTCACCTCCAAAAGCTTCTATTGCTCAGTCATAACAGGAAACACTGCTGACCCCGGCACCATTATTAGCAGCCCTTGGAAATGGCACATTAGTACAGATAACAAAATGCAGCAGTGTCTTACACAGGCTACAAAATCTGAATGCTCCCTCCAGTCGAATACCAATCCTTCCAAATCCAAAAGAATCATCTATGTCTCTTTCTTCCTAATCTACTCTCCCACACAGTAATTCTTTTTGGACACCAGATTCTGAGAAATCTGCATTTAGACCTGATAAATATTTCAGCTGTATCCATCCTGTTTAAGCAATAAGCTCCCAAGGACAGAGGGTCCTTGATTTATCACTTGAGAAGTATCAAAGAGCAGGACATTAGCTATTCCTTTTCACACTGCTCAAACCACCAGGCAGCTCTGCAAGTGGTAGAAAGGAAGGAAATATATTACAGATATTTCAAAACATACATACATCAAATGGAAAGAGGCATTATTGCCAATAGTCACAAACTAGAGACAGAGCATTTGAAGTGTGAGGACGTGAGACAGGGTGCCCCAGAGAACGGGGACGATGCCCTTGGGCTGGGCCGTACCTGCACACGAGGGTGGCGATGATGACGCACCAGGCCGTGCAGCAGCAGTCAGCATTGAGGTGCTCCTCGCTCTTGCGGTGGCGGCAGCAAAGCCAGAAGGAGTAGAACAGGAGGAAGAGCAGGTCCAGAGCCAGGCAGGAGAGAGCGATGCCACCCAACAGCAGCAGGGCCTGCGGGGAACAGAGACGGGTGTCACAGCTGCCCACAGCAGGGGAGGTCAGCCAGCGCCCGGCTGTTTGAAGGCTCTGCAAGGCATACCTTGAAAACAAGTCATTTTGTGGGTTTGGCATATTTTTAAAATATAAACAGGCGATTTTTTTCATCCCCCTTGCTCCGTCCCACTCAATGAAACCACATTCAGTCGCTCAGCAGTAAATAGCTGAGCCATTTTGTCTGTCCCAGCCTGCAAACAGCCTAAGTTAATCAGAGGGTTTCCTCTTTACTACTGATCACAGGTCAGCAGATTTAGAGAACAAAAATAATAAAAAAAATAGTTCAGCCAGCTGCCTCTATCTGTACAGTTTTTTAATCTTCATGAATAAATATAGAGGCTTATTCATTAGAAATCCAAGTGCATGAGTGGGTTTGAAAGGGGGTGGAATTTATTATACATGCATGAGATTGATTTTTAAAAAAATTAATCTCCATGCAATGCTTCTGTTCAAGGTAGACCCAGAATAAATGCTAAACCCCTCCATACACCATCCACTTATATAGGTACAACAAACGTGAATGCTACAGACACACTTGAAGCAGTCACAAGCTGAGTTAGTGTGAATTATACCTATTTCTAGCCATGTTCCTGGAGGAAAAGGAAGTTGTAAGTGTTTAACTCCCTTTCAATCTCTTTTTATTCAAAAAAATCCTGGTTAAAATCAAAAAATGCAAACCAATTTTGTTAAATAAAATTTTAAAAAATAAATCCATTCCAACACCATTTCTAGCCACATTTTCCCACCTGCACGAATCAAGCAAAAGGATACAATTTTATCCATCAGGTTTTTTTGATAAATCCTTCCTAGTGGTGACAAATGCCAACTTACTAGAAATTCTTTAAATATCTGGAAAGGTTCCAAGTTACTTACTGCTGCCCCAATATTGGGAATGCAGACACAGATCTGTATCAGCTAACCTAGAACAAAGGTCTGGGTTTTCAAATCAGTATCTCTTTTCCTCCCCATGCAGAAATTCCTTAAAGAACATTTATATGCTTCCTCCTGATTGAAACAATAACTTCCTCAAACAAGCCACACAAGGCCCTTCCCAGCCAAGAAACGTCAGCCATACATAACGAGGTCCACACCAGTTCAACCCAAGTGCTGCAGCACAGATACTCCACGTAGCCACTTGCTCTTGGCTTTCCCAGCCTTTAGAAGCCCTCCCAAAGCCCACTAAGCACCCTGGGATGGGGGGAGCTCACAGGTGCTGCTTTCCCAAACTAAAGAGCAGAAACTCAGTCCCGTTGTACAAAGGGAACTCTGGGATCTCTACCAGCGAGGAGTGGGGGTGGAAGGGAAAAAGCCCAATCCCCCTCTCCCATGCTTTCTCCAGATGGTGTGAGTGCTGCTTGAGTTCCTGAGCAGAAAGGGGCCTCTGAGAGGGAAGCTGCGCTTGGAGCCCCACATTCCCCCACTTCTGAAGCCTTGCCATGCATGAACACTCAATGCTAATTCAACTAACACATTTGGCATACCAAAGCTCCTCAGGGATACTCTTTATTTTTTATACATGTCAGGCTGCTGTAAGGCAAAGCTTTCCTGCCCTGCTCGCCTGCACTTCTTTCTTCACACCCTCAACCCTCCTGCACATGCTAAAAGGCATTACTGCTGGAAAGACAAACTCAGCTGAAAACATCCTCCCAGCAAATCTTTTATCAGCAAAAAATGCACACTGCAGCTCCAGATGTAGGAGAACCACCCCCATTGAAAGGAAACACTTAAAAAAAAAAAAAAAAAAAAAAAAAAAAGAAAAAT
This sequence comes from Corvus brachyrhynchos, assembly GCF_000691975.1. NCBI lineage: Eukaryota > Metazoa > Chordata > Aves > Passeriformes > Corvidae > Corvus > Corvus brachyrhynchos. Next base: position 8,533,738 of record NW_008238321.1, on the reverse strand, counting down.
GAATATTAGATTGCCAACCAGCAAGCAACTTGAAGTCCTGGCTTTGAAGGGACACCTAATACATGCTTTAAATTTGCATCTGCCCAAAAGGACTTATCTGGCCACTATACCACAATCTGCATTTCATTTTCCAGAGAATATTTGTTTTCCATTAGTGGATATGTGCCATGACAACAAGTGAAATCATCCAGCAGAGCAGTTATTAATCTTTCTGACTGATGAGTGAGTTTAGGACCCAGGGACTAGCTGGCAGTGAAAGCCTGGTCACAGCCAAAGATAGTCCTCTGCCTGCTTGTCAGGATTAAACTACAGTATTTAAAATAGGGGGGTTGAGGCTGGATAAACCCTTAGACATTCTATCCTGCAACAGTAAATCTGGGACTCGGTTATCCAAGGCCACATTATCCCAAGTAAATGTAAAATTATGCACTGGGCCTTTTGCCACAAAAGAGCATCAATTCGTCTTTGAACATTTGCTGAGCTATCAGAACCTTTATAGCAAATGATGCATGAACTGCCCTTACAGGAAAATGGAGACAACTTGGAGGAACAGCATTTTACCACTGCACTGACACTAATGGCAGAAGTAGAGACAGAGCAGTCCCTGAAAACGAGAGTAAATCCAAGTGATATCTGCCAGACTGGCAGGAGACGAAGCTACAGTGTCAGGAAGCACTTTCAAAATAAAAGCTGCACACAGGGAAGTAACCACAGGAGCACTGCGAGCCTGGAAAGGCACCACAGGACCTGAAAGCACTCAATAAAAGCTGCACACAGGGAAGTAACCACAGGACCTGAAAGCACTTGGTGTTGAGCAGGGATGGTGCTGCAGTGTTAACAGCCTCTCTCAGCTCCAGCGTGGTTGCTGGGATTCGTGGTACTTACCAGCTCCATGGGAGTAAGATGCCAAAAAAGGGGCAGAAAACATCTAGATCCTCATGTACAGAAAGGGGAAACAAAGAGCACAGCAAAAACATTCCCCACAAAGCTACCCAGGGGCTGGTCAGCTCTTCCACGTGGTATGGTGTTGATATCATTCCTAAGGACTTATAGGGAGATGAGCCTTCAGTTTGCTCAATCCCTGCTCTCCAAGACCCTGCCTTATGTCACTGGGGATCAAATAAACCAAGATACAGCCTTGTCTGCTAGATGAAAAATCCCCATGTGAAACAGCTGCTTTCAGCTTGCAAGTTCCAAAGGGTGATCCACACCCCTAGTTACCTGAATGTATCTATGGACTGTGCTCCTGGAAGGGTAATTTTAGCTGCTGAAACTGCACTTACAGGAGGATACTTCATCCCATCCAACAGATGAAGTCACAAAGAAAAGAGATCTACATAAGAGCATAAGAAAAGGGATACACAAGATGTATTTATTTCCTTAGAAAGGGGGAAAGCCTAAATAAAGCCACAAGGCACCACAGTGCAGGAGGTAAACTCTGCGTTGCATTAATGTTAAATGTCAAGGTTTATACCACTGCAATAAATGTTGTTTGCTCATCACCTGACTTTACAGAAGAGTATTGGCTTAGGGACCTTTCTTCACACCACCATGTCCCCTCTGCCATGAAGATTATTTGGCACAAAAAGAGCTGGCAGCAGACTAGGTTTAAGAAGTTAATGCTGAATACACAAGGGCTCAAAACAATCCAGGTGTTCAAGTACAAGTTTTACCAATCTCAATTTATCCAACTTCCAATTACCACATTCTTTAAACCTTGACTGCACTAAGAGCAGTAGGGAATAGTGAGAACCTCTTCACATGGAATAGACAATTGCTATTTTACTACTAGTTAGAAACTCTACTAAAACTTCTTAAGAAACTTGAGAGCAAAGCCAAAGCCTTCAGGTGGTTCCTGAGAAGCACTGCAGTTTCACTTTTAATCTTCCATCAATGATTTGAAAGGTATTTCATCTTAAAACTTCATCATTTCAGCCCACAGAACGAAAGAGCTACAGCTTTTGAGCACCTCAAGAACACAGCTGTCTTAATCATTGCCAGATTGAGAACAGTTTACCTTAAAGCTAGCTTTTGCCAAAAGAAAGCTCCCCATTGAATCTGCAGCTAGTATTCTTTCTGTATTTCCATGCAGCGACTTGAGACAGTGATAATAAAACAGAGAGAAGAGGTTAAAGGAGTGTGGGAAGAGAAAAACGTTCACCCAGAAGAACAAATGAAGCAACTTGGGCTGCTGCCAAAGGAGCCCTCATCTCTATTTATTCCATGAAGGACGGAAATCATCTTAGCAAGAAAAGAAACTGCTGTGGGATAGTGTCATGCCTACACTACTTCCTACACCACTTTCTTTTTTTTTTTTTTTTTTCTTCCAGACTTCAGGACATCTCTCTAAAAAGCTTCTGTACTCACACATGATAAGCAGCTATCTCCTACTAAACTAACTGATTTTTTTTTTTAATGCTGGCAATACAAGGAACACTCTGACCTCCTCATCAACTTGCTCTGAACATGCTGTGTGTTCAGAGACTTGATTTTCAGTACTTAAAAAATGCTGTACCAGGCGTTTGTTGAGATGCTTGAGTGTCTCAGGATGTCACTTATCCCACAGCCCCTACAGAAGGGTAGGGAACACAGCCAACCCTGTATTGGCCAATGTGATGTGGGGGGAGGATGCAGAAACCACTGCTGATGTCAGCACTAAACCATCCCTATCTCCTCACGGGGGACAGGCCTTCCCAGGCCAATTACTGTGCTCAGCACTGTGGAGGAGCAAGGCTGGGCAGGAAATGTGCTGTGGAAGAGGCTTTTCCCACGGTAGTGGGATGAATTCTCTTCCATGAGGGATCCATCTGCAACAGGGAAGAGCACCATGGAAACAGAGAACGGGTTCCACCGTCTCATCTCCTACAGACATCTCCCAGAGAAAGCACACTGGTAAGGGAAGGCAGTAGATTACAGATATATTTAGGGCAAGTCCACACTGGAGCAAGCAATATAGGCCAACACTTTGCCTTCAGCTTTTTTTGGGTATTGGCTTCCCTTTTCAGAAAGCAGGAAATGCCAAGGATTGTGTCACGCTTTTTTCTGTTTGGTTTTTTTTTTTTAAACACCTTAAGACAATACAGAAGACAGATTAGAATAAAAACAGATCTGCAGCTAAAACCTCTCCTAGCATGACTCCATCACTCAATTCCATTTACCAAGTTGGTTAAATGAGCAGGCCAGTTTCCTCAACACTCTACATAGGCATGGGCATTACACAGTTACTTGGTATTAAAGCTGTGAACTAAAGCCACTTTAATTACAAATGAGTGTTCACACAGGGTTTTAATGTAGTTTAACTAGAACGGCCTTAATTCAGTGTAGTTTAATTCACTTTAGTGCATTTAAAGTGGTTTAACTAACCTGTTTTGAATTTATTCCTCCAGTTAATTCAGATTAATTTCTCAAGTGTAAGCAAAACTAAGAACAAGGCTAGGTTGATTAAAAATTCATCACAATTTCCTCCATACTAACATTGTGATCCCTTATTTCATAATTAAAGACTTTCAATATTGCCTTTATATTTGGTCCAATTTGCAGGACAATATGGCAAAATAGAGGCCAAAAAGACACAACTTGCTGATCCTTGGCTTATTGCAGCAATCAACTCAATATAATCACTGCCATGATTTTGAGAGCTGTGGTTGAATAGCACATAGCTCAGGTATGTCTGCACACCTCAACTTCCACAGGTTCCATGTGGGCAGGTGCTAGAATTCATCAGAGCAGCTCATATCACACACCAAAGAGAGATGGAAAGCACAGAGTAGAAAGGATTTGCTTAACAATTGGGTTGGATATTTTCTCCTGCCCATGAATGCAGATCTAAGCTGTGCTAATCAGCAGTGAACACTGGAGTCCTATTGGGTTGAAGTCAAATAACAATCCACTTATTCCCTGAGTTGTTACCAACTCAGCAATCTCCATCTTACACAGCAAGGAAACATTCCCAGAGGTAAGGGGGTCCTCTAAATTGGATGTTCTTATCCCTAGTTTCTCCATAATGCTGGCTGAAAGCCTCTGTGCACTACAGCAATGAAAAGAATGAGACACTCTCACCAAATTCAGTTTCCACTGACAGGTCCCCACAGACTAAATCTTTATTAAATGAGGCTTAGCTCAGAACTGGCAGCTTGTCAAATGAGCATTCTCACTGAAAAGGCCGATTTCCTTTCTGGGGATTCTGCAAATTCCCTTGCAGGACTCTAAAAAAACCCCACCACCACGGATGCATCGGTGTTCATGCAGGTCTTTGCCCCAAATCCCAGACCAGCAAAATATGTAAGGAATCCTCATGGGAACAGGCCTTCAGCTTTAGAAAGTTATTTCTTCCTAGCATTCCCAGCTGGAAGAAGTTACAGCCATTAGTTAACTTTGTTAAAAGGCAAGAATCAGATAATTATTTGGGATATTGAGGTGAAGGGCACCAAAAGGGTAGCTCGAGGAATTTGGCAGGTATCCTGCACCATTCACATCCACACTCAGCTTGCCCAGCTCACCCGTGGCAGATCCACACAATTCCACCAGACATTCCATTCCCACATCAGATTAGCTCACACATTCCCACCCAACAGCGGCTCCTCTACTTGAGGTCTTTTAGAAGCCACTCGATTTCCTTGGTTAGAAAACTGTATCAATCCATGAATGTCTTAAGACACAGGCTCCTCACAAGGAAAATTTCCAGCAAACTGTATAATGGAAAGAAACCCTATGCTATAAAGGGAGCATGAATTTAATGCTTCTACAACTCAGGGCTAAGCAAGCACTGCCTGTATTACCTGGTTCGTGCTCAAGTGCTGTATAAATTCCCATGCCAAGACAATTCCCCAGCTCCAGCCCTCCAGCAGGAGCTCAGCTATGCTCATGCAAGCCTCGAACTCCCTGAAGGCAAGATGTGGTACTGCCTGCAGGCAGGGACCTGGGCACACTTGCAGAGCCCAGCTAGTGAGTGAGGCAGCACTGCTGTGTTTTAGAAAAGAAAAAAAAAAAAAAAAAAAAAGCAGGAAACACTTAGGCCTGAAGCCCAGTGATTTAATCCAATTTCCATCCTTTTTCCCTTCCCCCTCCTACAACATGCACTCTCAGAGACAATACACTTCATTTAGAGGGGAAAAACATGATCTCTCCTAAGTGCCTGTCCTTACACTCTATCAAGCCAAGTGCTGGGACACTGCTTTTTTTAATCTATGATGGCCATTCATGCTCTGGCACAGAGCAGCCTCAAGGATTTTCTTCCAAGACCCCAGCTGTACAGAGTCTGTGCTTTACTCCACGTTAGCTGTTCTTCAGATATTGCTGTTCCTTATTAGATTTGGGTTTCAAACCCAAGTGTTCATCCCACTCCTGTGAATTTTAAGAATTCCCCACAAAGATTGGGCCTTCCAGTAGAGGAAGCACCATCTACAAGTCTCCTGTTCTTCTGCAGAACCCTGTCCTTTGCAGCAGACATGGCACCAGTTCAGATTAAATGCAGTATTTAGGCTCACAGCAACTTCTTGATCTTCTTAATCATCTCTTCTTAAACCAGCCAACCAAATCTGAACTGATCAGCCACTATGGAGTTTGAAGACACTGAGCCCAATCCTCAGCTCTGATGTCCTGGCGGGGAGGTCACTGCAAGCTGCACACACCAGTCACCAGTATTTTGCTATTTCTGTTGGGGGGAGGATAAACAAGGCACTGGGGAAGGAGAGGAAAGAGCACAGAAATGAGCAGAGCCACCCCAAAGTGGAACAGAAAACAAATACTTGTCCCAGTCGTGGAAACTTTCCCCAACCCATCAACAGGGCTAGCCCATCCCATCACAGGGATGGCAGTGTTTCCATGAGCATGACTGCTGTAGATAACGTGGTTCTGCTCCCTTCTGCCATTATTTTGCATTATTTTGAACTTGCTGGTTTGTCTTCAGGCACCATTTTAATCCCATTTATGTCTTGAGAGTTTTGGCACTGAGCAACTACAGCTGCATGCTATAAACTTGAGCATAACATTTGCTGCACTGAACCACAAAAGTTATACAGAATAACAGAAAGAACCCAAATTGGAATGGAAACTCTTAACATCAAATTGTTACTAATGTTAGACTTGAAAGGCAACTTAATGTTGCCTTTTTTTAATGTGTACAACTTGTTCCATATCATTAGCACAATGAAGAGGTCTTTTTCTAAACTGCAGCTATTAGGAAAATGTCTAAGTGAGAAGCTTTAGCACACACTTCAGCATTTGGAGGCACCCGAGTTTAAAAAAAAAAAAAAATTAAAATTAATTAGAAGGAAAAGAGATATTTTCTAGCCAAGATTACAAACCCACTGCAAATGGCTTCATAAACTGCTTTTATTAGCACTGAATAGACAGGAAGGTAAGTAGCAATAATTGGGCTTCTGCATTTATGTGTCAGTGGTGGCAATGGATCATTTTGGTGTACTCAGGTGTCTTTGACAGGGAGATCCACATCCAGTTTGACTTCAGGTTGCAAACAGCCCAATCTTCAGAACAAGGAGTAAGACGTTTTGGAACAACATGAAAATAACCAACAGGAAAACACCAGAGCACTGAGTTTCCATAATATTTACCCTACCCAGCTTCACTGGCATTTGTCTACACAAGTGAAGCAGGTCAAAAGGCTGTTTACACAGCAAAATCCTAGTGCAGTTTGTAATACACCGTAAGCCTACTACAGGGTGAGAGAAGCAGCACTCCTGATTATATTAGCAAATGACACTGGTCTGGCTGCCCCGAGGACTGACCTCTGGGAGGGGATAAAGAACAAAATCAAAGGCACACTGCCCTACATCTTCAGAAAGTCACAGCCCACTGTGCAACAGCCAGCAGCCCACATGACATCTTCCTTAAAATAATTTGTATTTGAAGCCAGCTTTAATGCAGTATGTCGGTCATGTGGAGAGGCCATGAAGAGCTGGGAAGGGGCAATATCCCATAGGGACAGCTTCTATAAGTTGGGGAAGGGAGAACAGAGACCTCTGACCCATCTATTGACTGTGGACCTGCACTGACCTCCTTGCACAAACAATGCAAACGTGCCATTTAACTGCCAGAGACAAACAAGTGCCATGCTTCTCACCATAAATTCACTCCAAACTGCCTCTTTCAAGACTACTGCAGTCAGAGTTTAAAAAAAGAAATAATTAAAAAAAAATACAAAAAACAACAGGGGAAAGAAAGGGAGGAAATCTCTTCCTTCAACTTAAAACTGTACCTTTCCTTCCCATAAAAGAGGCTCCTTCATGTGCAGGAAACATTTCCATATCAAGTCTTCCTTAGTTTTATTTTGGGGTTGAGTTGCCTTTTCTCCTTTTCTTTCTTTAAAGAAGAAAAAAAGCTCTCAAAAACCCCTCTGGGACAAAGACTACCAATATTCACTATTGAGAACCTTCAAACCCATGAAAAAAAAATACCATAGAGGGACTAATGGAGGAAGCAGATCAAAAAAACTATCCAAGCTAGCCAAGACCCACCACAGTCACAGCTGGAGCCCGTGTTTCTGCACCACTGACAACACTGGGAGCGTCATTAACCACTTCTCCTCAGCCTGTGCAAGGAAGGCTAGGGAGCTAAGAAAGGCCAACTGCAGGCTCCTCGCCAAATGTGAGAAGGGATTAGGGCCTTCTCAGGCTGCTACCCCTGAAGGGAAATGCAATCTGAGTAGGGAGTTTTCTTTGCAGCTCTCCCCACCAGCAGTGCAGAGCTGCAGATGGTCCTCTCAGCAACCAGGGTCAAGCTCCCCCTCAAGAGCAGCATTCTGGTGAGTGGTCACTGCCTCACCCCTCTGCTTATGCTCCCCAAAGTCATCCTGATAAAAGGGGAGCACACGCTTTTTAAATTCACCTCCTGAATGCCACTCTTGAGTGAACAGGGGCTCAGCTAACAGCAGATGCACTTATAGAATAGAACCCTTGCAGTTACAAGGCAAATCTGATGCCCCAACACATATTCACGGAGGGCATCAATCTCACTCTCTGGCTCTGGTTCTGAGCAGCTCTTCTTGCAGTTTCTTCATTTCCCCACGGGGTTGGGGGAAGAGGGGAATCTGTCTCCTTTCAACTGTTTCAAAGCTGTTTAACTCTCTTAGGGTTTGCCTGCAAAGCTGAAAGCTGTCATGGACCACTGGCCTAAAAAAATGTAAAGTACTTGGTTTATATCAACTGTTTAAAGACAAATACACCTCACTTTTAGCTTCCTTTACTACCAAGTTTGGGAATACGTAGGACACAGGGCTATTTGGCTGTAAATAGAGGTTACATCAGTTAAAAGGAGGAGGTGTTTGCCCCACTGTGTCCTAATAGGATTTTTCATTAGTTGCTTTGCTTTCCCAGGATGTACACATCATATCCACTAGAAATCAATGCATTTTATAGGTAATTTAATACACACACAGCCTGCCTTCAGAGATCCTCTTATACTGCTCATGAGATCAGTGCTGGTAGAATTCCTCGAGTTCCTGCACTGATATTCATTCATTCAGCAATTCTTCTGAACCACAGAGATTGATTTTTCAGGAAAGTTGCCAGAATTCTCTTAGAGGTTCTGCTTGCACTTATGTCATGGCTATATTTAAAGAAGGAATCCCACTAAAGTGGTTTATAACATGCTCTGGCAGGACAGTGTAGACAGAGCTAAATCCTATTAAGCTACTTAAGTTGCTTTCCCCCTCTGAAGTCATCTGTCAAATGCTGGTCCTAGACATAACAGCCAACTATCAAACTAGCTTATCAAGAGTCATGCTTAAAATACCAAACAAAACTATAAAATGCAATCATCACACACATGAGGAAGAGAAACTGGGGCAGTGTGCTGTTCCAGTAACCTCCTGGGATCCCAGAGGGTGAAGAAGGCTGGTGATTAGCTTTTCATTACAGTTAGATTGTAACCCACTTGCACACTACTGGACTTTAATAAAGAGAAAATAAGAATGACTGTGTCTTTAATGTTAGCCTTGACTCCTCTGAAAGGACTGTATGGACAATACATGAATGTAAGGCATACTTTTAAAATAGAGATCACACTAACAGGGCAGGAGGGAGTACCTGGGAAAATAAAGCACCATTCAGCCTTAACTCAGCACCCCACGGAGAAGGCGGAAAGCAGCATTCATGGTTATTTCAGCTCCTTTCCCAGTAACTCAAAAATAAGCACCACAGAGTTCTGAAAAGTTAATTCCCATAAATGTTAAATGTCCACATTTAAAGCTCCAGCTTTATAGCATCCACTCCACTATGTCAGCATGTTACTGCTGCTGTGTCAACATGTCACTGAGATTTCAGAGACAAACCTCAATTCCACAGATTCCATACAATAGTAGAAAACAATAGGCTGGAAAAGACCTCTGGAGGTCACTGTAGTGCAACCTGCTGCTTAAAGGAGGGCTATTTTAATAGATGGGGTTGCTCAGAGTCTTGCCCAGGCAAGTTTTGAGTGTCTCTAACGCTCAAGTTCCCAAAGCTTCCCTCAGCCCCTGCTCCAGCACTATGAAGAAAAAAGCTCATAAGCGACTGCACCCACATTCCATTTCCCATTTCAGCTTGAAGTTGTTGTTGCTTGTCCTTTAGCTGGGCACCTCTGAGAAGAGCCTGGAACCACCTTCTCCAAGTCCCTCCTTCAGTTATGCAAAGGCTGCTCACAGATCTGTCATTTCTCCTTCTCCACTCCAGGCTGAAGGGTCCCAAGCCTCCCAGCCTCCCTTTGCAGGTCAGGCTCTGACCATCTCAGTGGCCCTCCCCTACACATGCTCCAGCTCATCAGCACTTCTCCTGCACTGGGGCCCCCAAGCCATGAGGCAGTTACACAGCATTTATGCTGGCACACAACTGGAAGAGAGTCCATGCATTTGAAATGGCTGATGACCCCATTTTAGGGCTACTTTCACTTGGTTACAGGGCTGGGCAAAGCACAAGCCTTCAGAGCTCGGGTTTGCCTGCAGCTGCATGACCCATGCCACCTGATACGGTCACCAAGCACCAAGAGGTGACAGATCTCCCCCACATCTGGCAGTCACTCTGTGGGCGTGAGAAACACAGCAAGCACCATCAGAGTCTGAGAGAGACTCAACAGCGTGCATGTTATTCCTCAAAACAATACAATGAGACAGCGGAGGGGAGAGAAGAGGAAAGGGAGGGAAAGGGAAAAAGCAGCAATAGAGAAGTTACACGCTTCAGACTGAAAACAAGGCACCTCAGGAGTTATTCGGCAAGCCCAAGTGCACGGATGCTCCTGCATCCCATTGGATGCTGCCTTCCAGAGCTGCACAGCAACGAGCCCGGGAGGTGGGAGGCTGCCAGCTCGCATGAGCGCTCCCTGCTCAACCCCTCCTCCGCATCCCCACCGCCCGGCCAGCACTGCCGCTGCTCCAGCTCATCCTGCCCAGCTCATCCCAGTATTGATCGCCTGTCCCCAGCCGAGGTCACTCAGGGAGACAGCCAAAGGAGACAGGACCTTGGTTAAACAAATGAGCAGCCACACCAAGTTATCACAACAAGAACTTGCTCTATCTTCGTCCACAGCTCAGGTTTTCCTTGACAAGCGGGAAGGCAGAACTGCAGAAATAAGGAGGAGGTGGAGGGGAAGGGGTGAGATGTGCAGATGTGCTTGTGCCTGACACAGCTCAGAGAAGTGCTGACACCCAGAAGGGATTAATGCTCCTCAAAGGCAGCACTACACAGCACAAGTGCTGCCTCTGTAGGTGTTTCACTCCATTAATTTAGGAAAGTGAGGGAGGAAGTGGTCTCTACAGAGAAAGCTACCCAGCCTCAGCTTCCCTATGAAAGGGCTCCAATCCCAGAGTTCCAGACCACACCAAAGTTTACAACAGAAGATCAAAATTCTCGTGGAACAAGCAGGAGAGAGTACAGAAACTGGCATCATGTGGGAAAGCGACTGATCCAGCTGTTGGGCTCACCACCACCACAGCCACAGAGCAGGTCATGAAGCCAACTATGGATGCAAAGGAGCAAAGCTAGTTCTGCTGCCTGAACACCACAGCTCACAGCAGGAGAGCTTGTTACAGCTCCCCTCTTGCACAACGACCGAAACCAAATCCCCATTAGATCGAAGCAAAAATTAATCTAAGACACAGAACCTGAATGCAATGATTTGCAGGCTCTAGCACAAGAAAGGTCTCAAATTCTCTCCATCCAGACCCCAAGTCACTATCTTCCAGGAACGCTCAGAGCCAATAATGGAATCAGCTCCTCTGCCCTATTTCCCAGTATGTGCAGGAGAAGCTCATCTTCTGAGCAGTCACTATTGATCAGGTGCATCTTCTCAGACAGTGAAGTCCCACAGCGCTCACTCTGAGCTTGCCCCACTCACTGAGGTAGCAGGGGGAAAGCAGCAGCACCTCTCCCTTTCTGCCATTACACAACTGTACTTACATCAGTTGTTTATGCAGCCAGGAACACCTACCTGCTTCCCACTATTTATAAACCAAAAGCCAAACCACTGCAGAAACAACTGTGTTTTGTGTCACTGCCTGCCCTGAATTGCCTGCCCCTCAGCTGATCAAACAGCACTGAGGCAGATGAGAAGCACTAGCATGAAGTCAAATAGATAAGCTTGGCTCCTGACGACCCAACTCTGCACTGAAACGGGAGGCCCTGAAGCAATCCATGCTGCCAGCTCTGTTGGGGATAGAACGAAGAGCAGATTTAATATCTTAAAGACAAAACCCACAGATTTCCTGCACACAAACATACCCACACCCATTGCTGCTATGGTTGTTTCAAAGAGGGAAAAGCTCCAAGAAATAAAGCACCTTCACACACCTTCTTGTCAGAGGGGAGTAGATCCTGCCAGTCTACTCAGTACTAAAACAATTTAGAAGTTTTTAGGGACTATGTGCAAATTCATTTCAAAATCTGTCACATCTGCTCTTGGTTGCTTTTAGCAAAACTACTTGTAAAGACATTTGATAAGCAGACAGCTAAATATTAGATTTCTTTATTACTTGGCAGTAGCCAGAAAGGACTGTAATCATTCATATGGGCACAGTTCTTAAGCTTATAAATTACTGTTATTTCTGAATCAACTTACTTTTACTTCAACAAGAGAAAAAGAGGTAAAAAGCATAGTTTTAATAAGTGAGATCTCCCCAGTTTTGACAAAGTACTACTTCCCTCATTAACAGCTGCCGCTACATATGAAGGTGTCAGACTCTTTTCTTTCTTTCTCTTCTCCAACATCACAGCTGAACATTTAGCAACAGAAAAAAACCAAGAAAGCCACCATGGAAAGTGATGGGCAGTGTGGCTCTCCGTGGGCTCAAGCAATCACTCACCCACCACATCACTGGTGTGGTCTCTGAGCTGGAGACAATGCCTCTCTTACTAGAACAGCCAGGAAAACGAAACAGTAGGTAGCACAGCTACTTCCAAAACCTGTCATTTACCCCATCCACAGAGGGAAGATATCCAGGTTTTCCTGTATTTTCTTCTCCTCCTACAAAAAAAAGGCTGCAAATCCCTATGTCCTCAAGTGAGACTGACTTTGATATCCACTACACAAATACCAAGATGTGTTGTTTAGGTGAACTATCCAGAGGTCATCATCTCCCATCTGACCTGCTGGAGCAGTGAAGCACAGCGGACACAGCTCCACACTAACAAGCAAGGCTATTTCTGCTGCTGTGCTTGATGATCAAAGCTTTTCCCTAAAATAATAAGATCCCAGGGGCTCTAAGACCAGTTTGGTAACAGCTAAGATGGGAAGAAGACCCTTCCCTTTCAGGATACTTAAGATGGAAGCAAACACCACACAAATTTGGTGTTAAACTGATGCACAGCAGCAAGGATGCCTTATTAAAACCTGCAACTAACTTAATCAAGGAATTCTAATATTCATAACTGAACTTAAAAGCACTACCCTCTGGGATACTAGAGAATTTCCCCTCAAAAGACTGTTCACCTCATTGACAGTCATGTTGCTTTTCATAATCTTGTTCACAAATTCAATCAAACTCCAGATAAAATCTAATCAAGTTGGACAGGCTGAATTGCAAGGGCTGTCGTTTCAAGTCCTTTAACGGGAGGTCAGCTCAAAGTAAGCCTCTGATGTCCCAGGACTTGAACAGGATTATTTCATGTAGTTCATTGCTGTAGGCACCAAAGATCATTTTAGCTCCCCAAACTATTTTTAATACTGACTCTAGTGGAGCATTTGATCTCCAGACAAGCTAGGTTTAGTCTTCAGTCCTTTTTGCTCAAATCCTTAGTGATTTCTCCAGGCACAAAAGTGGCTCTCTCAGGTATAGAAAAGAACAGCTATTCACAAAGCTTCATTATTATAATTGTTCTTCAACTGAAGTTTGTCCCTCTGGAAAACATCACCACCCTTGAGAATTACTGCTAGTCTGGAGATACTGACCATCCCAAAACAAATATAAAAGTACCCAGACTGCCAGGGCAAAGCATTAAGGAAGACCTCATCATTCACATTTAAGACATGCTGGTCACTTCAGTCTGCCCTCTGGAGACACCCTTTTCCTTTTCTTCCCTCCCCTCAACTGAAAAAACAAAATTTAAGCCATAGTCAAGATTTAGATCCTTTGGCTACTCCCCAGCAAATAGGCATTAGGAAAAATTTACTCCCACAAAAATTAAAGAGAATGAGCCCTTTTGTAATTATTCAATGCAGACTGAAAGATTCAAAAGCATCAACATAACTTATGATCTTGAAAATAAAACTCTTAACTCTTTTGAATGCAGGCTGATATTGTATGAAAAAAACTATTCAAGCGGTGCTTGGTTCTAAAGTTAATTAATTTAAAATTCCATCAATGGAGCTCAGGAATGATTGGATAACACTTAAATACCATAGATGACCAGTGTGACATTGCAAACCAATGTGACTGGGGTTAAAGCATGTCCAGCCATAACCCATGTGTGGCTGTCACCTGACTGCCTTCCTTCTATCCACCAAGCATGTAAAAATCCTTGTTCAGACTAATAGATCCAATGCAGATTCAAGGCAACTCTCTCAATGAAAGTGGTATTGATGAAAAAAATGGTTTCATAACAATATTAGTCACAAATTCTATTACAACTAAAATCTTATGAGGAGAACACCTCTTGTTACCATCATCATACTTCCATGGATAACAAGACAATGAATGGTCCCAGTAGCCAAATTGTGAATACTTGAAAAGTAATTATTTCTCAGCTACTGAACAGATAAACAGAACTACCAAATTTCCAGCCAACAAGCCACTCCCCTTCTTCCTCTTGTTCAGCATGTGTTGCTCAGGCCATTTCCGACTTTGATTCCAGCAGGAAGAGCTATTTCAGCCAGTGCCCAGAAATAAGAAACCCAGAAACCCAGACTGACTGGCTGCACTGCTTTAAAAAAGCACTTGGAAAAAAGGCCACTGATTAAAGGGAGGCTGCCTTTATCTCCAACACACCAAACATCTGAAAGGATGTTCCCTCCCAGACACTTCAGTGTATGAGTCTTGGTTCCCTTCCTTTCTTTTTTTTTTTTTAAGTCTCTATAAAATAAAAGAAAGTGTTTGTTCATTTAACTGTTTATCCAGCCAGCTGCAAAATTAAAATATTTCTACCCTGTCTCCACTCCAGGCTGGTCCCTGGTGACTATCTCCAATATTTTACATAACAACATGTCTTTCTAGAAACTAAGCTCTAGGGAAAATGAAGAAGTAAGGAAGCTCAAGCCTATTTATCAGGGTTGACACTTCCTACCGGAATGCAGCACTGGAAAACCATTTCCCTGACAAATGGATGGGCCTGAACTGAGTTGCACAGCCCAGTATCTCGCTTTCAACCTCATTACTCTTCTAAAGAGGTACAGCTCTGAAGAGGGCTTCAAAATGCAGACAGATTTGCAAGAGGGAAGCTTGCAGGGAAGGTGGGGACTGGAGCTACGTTACAGACACCAGCTGAGCTCCAGGGCTCTAGTGAAAGGAGTCATCTGTGCCACTGCTTGTCCAGCTGTGAAGTGGCATTACAGCCCCACCTCAGCCACTCTCACACAGAATGGCCACATCCCATTTCACATCCAAAGCTTTCATGCACATTGGTGAGGAGCAGATGCACACAGACCACCCAATGAGAGCATCACATCACAGATAATCTACTGCTGTAGAAAGGAAAAATTGATCGCCTGCTCACGTGGCAACAAGAACAGCTCAAGACTGTTAAAGTGATGGAGAGCATGGTCTTAAGGGCAGAGAGAAACAAAAAGAGAAGAAGCTCTGAAAAGGATGGTTGATGTTAGCACTTTAAGAGGAATATTGCCTGCTCAGCTACAATAGTGCAGGTCACAAATTAACCAGAAATAAAATGCCATTACAGACCCCTGTCACCAGCAGCCCAGTGGGTTGTTCTATTTGCTCTCAGCGTTGTTTCTGAATCCAAACCAGAAGGAAGCCATAAAGGGCAGGAAACAGCTCATCTAAAAGCCAAAACCAGAAGTGTGTTTTTTCCATGATGGGTTGAAAAAAGCTATGGTTTATTAAAGCCTATGGGGTCACATGAAGACTGAAGTCAGCCAGCAACCTTTTATTTTGTTCCTTATTTATGCTTCTTGATTCAGCACTCAGGATATTCCAAAAGGGAGATTCAGCACAAAGCCTGTCATGCCCCACACTTTTCCACCCAACTCTTAGTGCTGAAGCACTATGAAGGCACAGGGACTTTGTTTCTATGCCAGGTTTATGCCAGGCCAGGGTTATAACAATTCATCTGCCATGAATATCCAGTGTTTCATGCGTAGATCAGATGCCCACTCTGGTTCACTGGGCAGCTGTTCAAACACCCTGGCCTCTGGCTAGCAGGGGGGCTCCTGTGCATACCAGGCCTAGTTACACTATAACTGGAATCAGACCTGCCTCTGAGCTGGTGTTAAAACCGGTTTCCAGCCTGGTCAGTTCCTTGATTTAATTACTGAGCAGCCCCAGAGTGCAAAGTGTTCCAGCCACCCACCTGCTGGACCTCACGAACCACAAACTTCCACTTCACACAGCTGTGATTAAAAGGTCTAAAGCTGTGAATTTTATTAGAGACAGAAGAGTCACATCAATATTAGAATTCCTCCATGCAGGACCTCAGATTTAGGTGCCATTGACACAAAGAGTCAGTGTTGAAACCACAATTTTGCACTATTTCTCTGCTGACGTCTCGCCTGTAGGTGCCTATCATAAACAAACATCCATGTTCACAGCCCAAATCTAATTTTAAATCGTGCTCAGTATGTTGGAATGCAGCACTATCCATTTCTTTGTTGTTCAACAAGCAATATAAATGTATTTATTCCAAATGGGTACTGGATGTAGTTTCACCAACACACACAGGTCTTGGCACTGCAGCACTGGTACAGCAGTGCCATTCCATGGGAAATCAGGACCAAAAAAGAGTCTTCAATGTCATTAAAAAGTAAAGGAGACTTTGAGCACACAGTTACAGACAACGACAGAAAGCTCTGGTCAGAATCTCCCTCTCCATAATGTTTAAAAAGAGATTTGCAACTCTGTAGAGAAACAGACCCATTTTTCAAAGATTCAGATCACAAGTACAAACCTTGCAGCAAAGTTTGGGCTCCATATAGCTATGGGATTTCCTGGGGTTTCAGTGTACACACAGACAAACCTAAAGTCAATTTGTTTGCATGGATTTCTACAACATAAAGATGTTTGGGTTTGATTGTTTGGGGGTTTTAAAAACAATTTCAAAACTCTCCTTCAACTTGTAAGGAAAGTGACAACCTAAGTTTTCTCCTGGGCTCTTCGAGTATATCTAAACACCAGCATGTTGCAAAAAGAATCTAAATAAAAAACCACCAGCAACAACAAAACACTCAAACCACACAGGACTTGAGAACACACAGTTTATCTGGGATATTAGAAAAAACAGTCTTTCCAAACACAAGGGAGGAAATATTTTGCAATGCTCCACAGTTCCCAGTGACCTCTTCTAGCACCATGCCCAGCCTGTGCACTGCAGACTTGGACACCATCAAATCCTTCTGCACGTTACAGATGCAGAAGAGGAAGTGGTGACACTTCAGGCAGCCAAAGCTTTCCGTTTAAACCCAGGATTGAAAAAAGTGCAAGACAGCAGAATTATAAGTTGCTCAATCATAATTCTAGCAGGAAACACTCTGCTCTTATCAGCATTGCTTCAAGACACCCTTGTTATGCTAATCCAGTAACTTGTGAACGCTGAAGCGCCCTTGATAGAGGACCATTGTGAGAAAATAGTCCTTCAACATTTGTTTTCATAGCAGCTACATCTGGGGAAGAAATGACTGCAACAGCAGAACACTACTTGGACCAGCCTGAGAGGCAGAAATGCAAGGTCCACATGCCCTGTGGAAACTTCAGCTGCTTAGAGCTTCACAGACCCACACCTTGTAAATAAGTGCAGCCCAGCCCTCTGCACTGAGCCGTGCGTCACTTGGACGCAGCCACTGAGCAGATTTCATTGCTTGGGATTGCTGCTCCAGTCTGGCCTGGAGTACCAGTGCTAGCACAGCAAGCAGCTCCCCTGTTACTGTCACACCTGATAAGCAGAGAGGAAAGCCTTGATCCTGACATGCCTTCAGCAGGCAATGCTGTTCTGTGAGGACCATTCCATGCATGGCTTACATAATGCTACGAGGTGCACTAAACACCAACTTTTGTCTAGGAAAAAAGTGAGCCCCACAAGCCAAGAGCAAAATTTGTGCCTTTTAGAAAAGGCACTGACTGCAAATTGATTTCCCTACTTGTGATAAACTTTCCCTTTGGAACCTTTCATTGTGTATTTCACTGGGAAATTTACGCCACTTTGGACACTTGCTGTTGATAATGGAGACTTCCTTCACTTCTCCTCCTACTAAAAGACTATTCATCTCACAAGTGCAGTTCTGCATTTTGAAAGAATCACATCCTCCCACCAACAGACAGCCTCACCAGTCAGCAGTCCTGGGCCTTTGACCTTGAAAGCCTTAAACAAACTGAAGCCTTTCTTCAGAGAGGCAACAACACTACTCACTGAGGACAAAACTATAAAGAAGTAGAAGGAGGAAGTATATTTTCTTTCACATCCCAAATTGGCTGATAGGTCCCCCTCACAGTGTAATCCTCAGCTATTCTTCCCACCAACTCCTTTTTCTCTTGTCCCTACCTAGGTATGCTGAGATTACTGTATGTATTGTGTATTTCTGTGCCTTCTCAATGCTACCTTTGCATTAATAACCAATGCTTTCTGTCCATGAAGAATCACAAGACAGAAGTGCTACAGTAGACAAGCTTGACAGGCCAAGCCCAAGGTGTTGCACAACCACCCAACAAACCTCAAGGGAAAGGCTTCTTCACTCCAAACAGCTGCTGTGGTCACAGCCCCGACACGGCACCCGCACAAGAGCAGCCACCAGAGAAGGATTAAGCAGCACCTCCTGAAGAGCAGGCTCCAGTGCTCCTGTGCTCACCAGATCCTCACTTGGCCCTGGGAGGGACTTGCACTTCTAACCCACAAACCAGGCCCTTTTTCTTTCTACAGTATATTCACAGCTACTGACTGGCACATTTTGGGTTACAGTGCGTTTCAGAATGAAAACCCAGGAGCACAGACTCTTCAGTCTGCTGTTTTAAGCCTCACATCTCAGGTTAGAAACACAGCCCACAACATTCAAACTGGAAGTACGAGGATGGATCCAGCAAAGGAAGAAGAAATCCAATGGATAACAGCCAGATGCCTCCTCCACTTACTACTCTGCACTCATCTACTTCAGCTCTTTGAAGCAACACAGAGTCAGGAGAGAGTCCTGGCCTGAAAATTCTTGGGAGGGACTATTTAACCCAGCCTCCCACACAGCATTCCCTGTGGTTCCTCTGACTCTTGGCCTATCATTCAACACACACCTTGCAGTACCTTACCATGACTTTTGTTTGTTTGCAACATCACCAAGGTTGGCCACTTCCACTAACAACAACGCAAATAGCATTTATCAGTCCTGCAGGGAGTACTTACACAAACTTAAAAATTAAATCAGGCTACTTAAAAACAGCTGTTAGTGCCAGAGCAGCATTCTCAGTGAGAGGTTCCAGAACAACAAACGCAGAAGTACATGACATCACCTTTTCTTGCTGCTGTGGTTCCTGAAACACATTTTCATCAAACCTACACCAGGAACCGGTGCTTAGTTACTTATTTGTTATTTGCTTGCTGTGTTTACTTTTATCTCAGCGTCTTTCAGCTCACTGCTGCAGCTGGATGGACTTTCAGCCACCTTATCTCGACCAGTGAACCACATTCCTTGGCTTTATAGCAACCTTCAGCACTAATACCTGCAGTTACCTTCGTGCCTAACTTTGCATTTGCAAACAGCTTTTCTGAAGCACCAAATACTTGTTACATGTGCAGATCAGCAATTTGCCCGTTCAGAACATTATCACAAAGCGGGATTTACCCGTGTGTAAAGCAGAAAAAACCCAGGCCATGTATGAACTCTCCCATAAAGGTTGCCACAAAAGGGAGCCAGGTGTATCATTTTGTATTTGAGTAGTTTTATACATATTTTTTAGCCAGACCATACCATACATTCAACTTGCACTTGAAATATCGCAGGCTTGAGATCCACCCTTCCCTACAGGGAATCTTTCTTTCTATTCTTTATAGACAGGTATTTTAAGCCTCATTTGTGAATGTATTTTCAGTGAGCATCCTAATCAGGAACCTGCCCCAGTATAGGACTCATAGTATCTCTTATTGAAGCTTATTCTCTAGTCAGGTGGGGCTGTCAGACCTCACTGATTGCAGGACTAGCAGTAAAAATACAATAAAAAGAGAGTCATGTCCTCCTCAGTAGTTCTGTATCACTACTAGTGATCAGGATCCCTTTCCACAAACTCAGCTCTCTAAAAACACCATCACTACAAAAAGTAGTTCAGGCAACAATACAGAGTTAGAGCCACTCTAAACAAGCCCATTAGATTAGTGGGAAACATTATCTTGACTCCCAACCTGGACAGAAAGCTGGATCTTTGACAAGAGACTTTTCACAGTACTTAAGGGCTGGCAGCAGTTGCCCAGAATTCTTCACCCTTTTAGCAGGTGTTAAAGCTTCTGGGAGAGAGCCAAGCAGTACTTTTGACTGACTGAAGCAATCAAGTTATTCGTTACATCACCCAAACACTGCAAAGAGTGAGAGCAATTCACTAGAAAGAAGTTTTGAGCAGCCCCATGATAAGATACCCTGAAGCCACAGACCAAATATCTGCAATAACTCCCATGTTTTCATGCTGCTTTTTATTGAATGAAAGCAAGTGGTGCATAAACTGCAGAACAAAGTAGAGCAGAGCAGCTGCTCAAACACTCTTACAAAGCACTCAGTAACTGTTCTCACTTAAATCTATGCAGCATAAAACCAACTACAATACCACGGGCAGTAACTGTGTGCAAGTAAAGTCGTTCTCTTTCCTTTATGAGTCTGCAGAAGAACACTACAAGACACTGTTTGTCTTCTCCGCAGAAGGAGCTTAAGAGAAGCTTTTGATTTTGCTGGTTCTTCCCATCATCTTTGACAATAAAACAGCTCAAGTTTGTACTAAAAGGGAGCACAAGCTTGAATGTGTATTGAGAAAGTATTTTAATTTAACTCTACAGAGAGCATTAGTAGGAAAAAATGCAGTACTTTATCAAAGACAAACCTTACCCTTTGCAGACTGGAGGATAAGAATGTCCATGATTGGGCAGTGGAAAGAAGGAAGGCAAGAGATGGCTAGAACGTGTCCCTGGTGCCTTCAGGGTTTTAATCCCATTAGCTGAGACAATGCAGCCTAGTGCACTTGCACCTTGAGATCAGTAACAGGCTCCCTGAAGGGTTTACCTTGCCTTGCTAATGACACAGATTCACCTTCTTAAGGCTTTGTAGCATTAGTTTAAGGACACACCACACACGTGAATCTGTGCCCTTCCTCCTCCCCTGTTCTCTGGTGACACAGCCCCTGGGTGCCACACACACCTATTTACCCTGCTTTGCTCCATAATAATGAGGGTATTTACCTGAGGGGGCACTTCCTGA
Source organism: Corvus brachyrhynchos (assembly GCF_000691975.1). Lineage (NCBI taxonomy): Eukaryota > Metazoa > Chordata > Aves > Passeriformes > Corvidae > Corvus > Corvus brachyrhynchos. The sequence goes on along the minus strand of NW_008238321.1, from coordinate 8,512,711 downwards.
ATTCTTTGCACCTCCATCCTGTCTAGGTGCCATAATCCTGTTTATGGCATGCTGGTTGTTACGGAAGTGATTGTATTGTCACTAGATTATACCCTCAGGTGGGAAACATGTAAGGGAAGGCACATGAACAGGTTTTTGCATACATTTAAAGACATGATAGTGCAATCCCACATATAATGACGAGGAGCTTTAGCAGTAGCTTCCACACACAAAATATGACCATGAAGGATAGCATGGCATCAAGTTTTCATTTGGTTTTCTCCTAAAAAATGAGGGTTTTTTTCACTTCCCTGTCACTGGCTGGCCCTATTTAAAT
>NW_008238321.1:8499020-8512328 GCF_000691975.1 Corvus brachyrhynchos | reverse complement strand
CTGGCTGCCACTATTTAATTTGAGACAGTGCCCTCCAGCTGAACAGTACAGTCCCAGCCACTTTCCCAGGCCCCTGAAAATACTTCTGCACTCAAAACACTATCTCTGAAGATCAGGGTGAAAGAAGTGACAAGAACATGTAACCAGGCTCCATAACTCCAACTGCCCTTTTGTTGATTACTGTCTTTTATAGAGCACGGATTTAGAGAGCAGAAGCAAGAGAGACAGATCGTCTCAGATCTGACACGCTTGGTGAGACGCATGACTAACTCAGCTTGAGCCAGCAGAGCAGGGCAGTGGACGTGCCTGGAATGTGTAACCCCACTTGGAAGCCTCTATACCAGGGGCACAAGCTTGGGGGGGGGTATCTGGCTGGTGCCTGGATGGTAAATACATGACAGCAAAGAGTGCAGCATAAATAGCCTAAGGACCCCGTTCCTTGTGAGCAGCTGGGAATCACACAAGACTCTTTCCTACCTACTGAGACCCCACTCAGCAGCACTGGAAGACCTTCAGATCTTTACAGTCAGGATTGTGCAAGAGCCAGCACGCCAAGCACAGCATTGATGGCCACATGCAGTGGCCAGCACCCTTCCCCCAACTGATGGTATGTGCACACACGTGAACTCCTCCTCACCCACAGCACAGTTCCAGCCATCAGCTCACTCATCTACATAAGCTGAAATACTGTCCTGGAACACAAAGGCCAAACCACAGGTGTATCAAGAACAAGATTCTTATCCCAGTATAGTTAATGTTTTGAATACAAAAAGAATACACAACTTGCAGTTAACATCAAACTTTTCACCAAGTAGTACTTCCTTACTGCAGCGTTAGAACAGCACTGCAGTTCCGTTTCACACGTGTCCTGCTCTTAACAGGAAAAAAATATTCCTCACTGAGAATAAAGCTGAGGATAACACCAGTTTCCAGAAGCTCCCAGCCCTGTTTACAGTTAGCCATATTCACAGCACAAGGCCATGACCACGCACTGACCAAGGTCTGAGTGCAGCTACACAGAAAATACTCAGGATCTCTGTTTTCCCAGGAGACATGACCAGTGACTTGTTGGAAGGCAACAGCATGTCAAAGGCTAGTTGAGCACAAACCCAAGGATTAAAGCCTAGTTGATCACATCCTCAAGGATGACAGCCTTGTAGGATTAGCTTTCGTATCAAAGAAATGCTGATGGATGTGTTTGTGAGCAGGAAGTAAAGAACTAAACTGCTGGTGAATCCCATCTGAAGGCACAGATGTTAGAAAGGAAGCTCAATATTCACTACGCCTGACAAAGCAGCAAATTTCACTTTGGCAAAGAAAAACAGACATGCCTGGTTTGAACTTGAACCTTGATGAGCATTCAAAGCTTGAAACTGGTTCTTTCTTAGGAACCTTATATTTCATTTATTGCATCACATAATCAAGACCACTCGTACTGGAGCCAGCACATGTAAACCAAACCTAATAATTAAGATAGCGATGGAAGTCCTGCCCATAGGTTATACCTGCAGAACTACATTTCACCAGTGGTATTTGTCACTACTGTGGTCCAAGAGGTACATCTCCTCCCATCAACAGAAGATGATTCAGATCTATCCACAAAAATGAACTTGGATCTACAGAGGACATTAAGAGCTGGGTCAATCACAGGCAGAAGATGTCATATCTAGCAGCTAACTAGGAAATGTATTTAGGACAGGAAAACGACAAGCAGTCGTATCTGAGAGCAACATTTTCTTGAGAAAGAAATTAACAGTGATGAAATACTATAGCAGTCAACTGAATTCTAATAGCTGCAACAAAATCCACACAAAAAAGGTTGAAAGGGCACTGCAGTGAGACACACGTGACCCAGCAAGCAGTTGCCTCAGTAAGAATTTCAGACATAGGATACAAGTACAGAGACATGAAGAATTAACATGCCAAGGGGGGATTAGGGTAACCAGATCCCCATACCTTCTCATCATCCTCTGCTGGGAGAGGAGAGAAGTTCGCAGCTTGTCCCTTCCTCCTTCTCCCATAACCTCCACATCACCCGAGGCAAAAGCTAAGCTGCACTAATAAAAACAGCAGAGCCAGCGTAAACTGTCCAACCTTGTTATTTACACCTCAGCAGAACGCTCCCAGCAGCTACGATCATTCACACGGCTTCTCCAAGAGCCGCCTGCTAACACAGGGACCTTGGAAGCACCTCCCAGAGCAGCGTTTGTCCACACGGAGGATTCTGTCAACAGCACCTGACATATTTTATATTCATCATCTTCAGTTTGCCATTTCATATTGAAGCATTTAAAATGCTGAAGAGCTCGTGTTTGAAGACATTTTTGTTTGCAGCAGGTCAGGCTGAAAAAGCTCAAAAAAAACCAACCTCTGCAGTGATCAAGAGGTTCACTGCTAAAGTACAAAACCTGCCCCAGAGCATGGTCTCCAAGACCAGCCAAGAAACTCAACAGGATATTTACCAAGTTGTACTTATGCGATTGAAAGGCAATTTTAACTTTGTAAATTTGCTGCTCCTGCTAATTTGTCTACTCAGGTTGATCCAACAGTTGTTGTCTAACTTGTAAGAATTTTAAATATAGACATGTATATGGAAAGGCCAGCAGACCCAGCATATTTGACCTCAGAGGCCAGGGATGAAGCCCTGTCCTACCCAAGTTCCAGGCACTACTCAGTCTCCTAAACCAACAATAAACTCAGACTGTGTGGGGAGACGATGGGAAGGACAAACAGAAGACAGCAGCCACATTTTGAAATACAAAAAGGCACACAAGAAGTGTTGTACAGTGGTTTTAAAATAGCACCCTCATCAGAAGTAAAGACTTCTGTTTAGCTACAGAAGTGTCAAACAAATCATTCCATCCTCACTGGATGTACTATCTGTGCTTTCCACTAAATCCAGACAGAAAAAGACCCAAAACACAGCTGATCCATTTTTTCCTGCCTCCTACTCCAATTGAAACAGTTTCCCTCTTAAGGGAACATGAACATTAGTACTTGCCATTGCCTAGCAGCACCTCTGATCTACTCTCGTGCAGCAGCTCCCATTTTCTCAAGTCCAAAGTGCTCATTCTAACCTTACTCAAGTTAAAAATCCTAAGGAAAAAAGTATTAAAAAAGCATACCTATCTCTTCAATCATATCTGTCTAAGCCCAGTGGCAGCCAGCAATCTCCATCCCTTGCCTTTTCCTAGGTCCGTGCCTTTCTCTGGCTTGCTTGCACTTGACAGCCTGTCAGTCCAATGATAAAAGGAGATCATATTTTCAGGGTCTGCCATGGCATTCACAGGGATTGGAACTACAAGAAGAGATGCAATAGGGTAGAAATAACAAGTCCTTCCCTGAAATTCTTTCAGCTTTCCCTCTAGTTCTTCTGCAAAAGAAAAAATAACACCCATGAGCATTTCAAAGGCACCAGAAACAGCACCAGCTTGTCCCAGAAGACCCCAATCATCTGTTGCTGGGGGTCAGCTGCACAAATTAGTTCTGAAAATTACCTTGCTTCCCGTTTCAGAAACAAGAAGAGATTACAGAATAATAGAAGTTCACTATTGATTTTCTTCCCCCGGAAGACTCAAAAAAAGCACCTGGTACTTTTCATTGTAGAGCACTCATTCCCTAACTTCACAAAAGCAAAATGGGTGCTGTGTGCAATGTCTGCAACTGTTCTTGTTACACTTATTCCAAAAGTGTAATTCCCTCAGGTGCTAAAGGTTTAAGACAATATTCCATATTATGATAATATTTTCATTAGATTCTCCTTCCTCTTTTCTGTCTTTGAAAGTTACATTATTACACCTCCCTAAGGAAAAAAACAATATTTATGAGCAGGACAACTCCACCCTTTCCTCTTAGTTCAACACATCAAGGCAAGATTCAGCCAGAGGTCAGTCACAACACACACTCAGCTGCTTCTTTCATTTCTATGCCCTTGCATGTTCCTCACCAAAAACCAGACCTAAGAAGAGCTCACCATATCTGCATTTGCCAAAAATCCATGATTTCTGCAATTGATGCAGCACAGCTTATTGCAGCTGCAAACATTCCTGGACTCAGATAATTATAAGCCCATGGCTGGGTGTCTAATTAAAGGAGGAATGAATTAATGAGTTTTACCAAAGGCTTTTGAGTCACCATTATAATTCTCACCCTTAATCGGCTGCAGGACACTCAAAGGACACCGTGAGCAGGATCAAGAGCAGAGAGGGGGATAAACCACCCCTAGCTGATGCTTCCCCCATCACGTTCCTCTCCAACATGTCACTGTCATTCAGTCCCTGACAGCCAGATCAAACCCAGCAGGAAAACGCCTGGGCTTTTTGGACAGCTGAATACAGAAACGCTTCCTGAAGCTGCCACAAAGCACACACCAGCCTTTGAATGGCGAGAGCGGCGAGATGCCGGCGAGAGGCTCTGCAGAGCGCTGACTCCGCCACTTCCATTCATCCCGGCCCCAGCCCCCACCCAGCGCCAACAATTACAGTTCAGTCTCAGGCTCCCAAGGAGGCAGAAATTGAAAACACGTTTTCATTGAAGCACAGCTTGAATTTCATGAATTCCATTACTCCCGACTTTCTCAGCATTTCCTGGAGTGAATACTGTAAAACCAGGGAGAAAGGGGATGGGGCGGGCCGTAGGTAAGGCAGCAAGCCTGTGTCACCCCTCTGTCCAAAAACAGACTGGAGGCACTTGCAGTGAGGATGCAACAAAGGACTATTCCTAAACTAAAGAAAGTAAGTATATACTAACCACAAGTTTAAAGTAACAACCTGCTGGAGGCCTCGGAACAGTAACAGCTACAGGCACAGCCCCAGTGAGAAGCATTACAATTTCAGCAAGCAACAGAAAGCACCTCTTCGGCAAAAAGAGGCATTCTTAGCTCCTACAGCAAGTGTCAAAATCACCAGTTTATCAGCTACAGGAACCTGAGCACACTGTTGAACTGCAAGAAAGCTCGCCCCAGGGAAAAAGCGATTATAATCAGAGAAAACAGGTAGCACCAAGCAGTTTTTCCACATGTACAGTTGTAACACAATCAACTTTGGAATTATTCAGGCGTGCTAATTAACACCCTATGGATAGCTTTGATACCATTAGCAACACTTCTAATGTCTCTGTCACTGACACCATCTTCCCTCTTTCCCCAACCCCAGCTTGGGCCTTATCTTAAGGAGCATTACATCATCTACCGCACCAAGGCCTCCTTGTAACAGACACTATTATGCAACTGAAGTGCCTCCATTTGGATTTTGGCGTTATTTTGGATTTCGGTGTTGAATAGAAGGCTTGTTTAAATTCCCTGCATGAACAGCAGCATTTTACAGCCTGAAAAGGGTGTCCGTGCACAGACACCAACACTGGCATAACAACGCGTCTGAATGTGTTATACATTTGTGAAACATCCATTCCCCACATTCCCTTTTCCCCTCGTCCAGGAATAAGTCCCGCATTGTTAGGGCTGATTAGCAATATCTTTCATCCCTAATTTCACACTACAAAGGGCTTTCATGCATATGCACGTGTGGCACCATTCTGAGCCATATCAGCCAGAAAAAGCATTTAGTACTGACTGAGGAAACCACAATCCGAGGGTGCAGCTCCAGTTTAAGTGAAGGTGAAGGGGAGTGTCAGTTCTTTCCCTGGATGGTTTTAGCATTGACCAAAAAACGCTCGTTTTTTAAAATAAGAACTTAAAAGAGGGCTGGCACACATTACATCTGCTGAAGCAAGCAAGCTGATAAGCATGTGAAAGCACACATTATTGCAAATGTTACCCTCCTCTCCCAGTGCCTGCAGAAGGGAACAGCACAAGTATCGTGACCGAGTTACACCAACTGCTGTGGCCGTGGATTGCACGCTAACCTACTTTTCTATTTTCTTGCAAGAGAATAGCCTTAGCACACAAATGACTACTTTGCAAAAATGTGCACATTTGCAGCTTACCAAACCCTAAAGCTCACAATTACAAAATCAGACTCAAAAACTGTAAGTGGCTCATTACACAGAAATCTAAAAAAAAAAAAAAAGTTTGAAATGAAAGCCTTTGCAACATGAAAGTGCTCTGTGTTTTGCTCTTTTCTAGTTTATCTAACACGAAAACAAAAAAAGAAATAGTATCAGCATGGCTCTGCCCCACAGCCACTATTCACTAGATATCTGGAGACCCTCTCACCATGCAGCAAAAGTAATTTCTGATTTGAGAATAAATGTTACCAATTCCTAGTTTTTCACCACTGCAACACAACATCAGTCACCCCTTGACGTGGAGGAAAGGAGAGGATTTCTAACAGTGATGACTTTTTCGTATTTTCAGACTGTCATATGAATGCATCCCCAGGACTAGAAGCCTTGCATGAACTTGATCCTCCTTGATTTTAGTTCATCTGTCTTGTTAATTATTGTCATCAGCTAAAACAAAGAACTGGTAGGATGACATATCCAGAAAGTAGAGAAAGCCTTGCCAACAGAGGAGCAAGGTTACTGGGCTTGGATATTATTATTATTATTATTATTAACAACTCCTCAGCACTCAGTAAGTCCCTGAGTATTTTGAGTCTTATTCATGTCTTAAAAGTGAGAACTGAGGTTCAGTACAGAAGGCAATCCTGATAATATTCCAAAATTACTCAGGTCTCATCTGAATCTTCGAGCAAATAAATTCACAGGCATCATGTCCCTTCCCCCAGCTATGGGAATCACATTCAGTTGAAAACAAGCCAAGTTCTCCTACTCGCTCAAGGGGAATGGGAAATCTCACCATAACTGGTGGAAAGGTTACTATTGAAAGTTAAAACAGGAACAAGATGAGAACTGACAGTCACCAAAAGGTTATTCCAAATGAGGTGTTGACTGTCCTCCACCCCAAGAAAATTAAGAGTGAGCACCACCTTACTCACTGCTTGCTTGCAGCCACCCAAACAAATTCACTTGACATCAAAGACAGTAAAAGAATGACTTCAGGAGAAGCTTTGCCCATCATAGTTTTGCCTTCAGCACACCCATCCTTACAGGTACAGGAGTGTCCCCTGGAAGGGGTCACACCAAGGTGACCGGGCAAGCTCTGCCACAGAACAGTCTTATCAACGCAAACATCATCCACTCTGGACCCTTTCCATCAGTAAGTGCTGGTGGGGGAAGGGGAGCAGGAGAAGAGGGGTAAAACTAGCCTTGTCCTAGAAGAAAAAAGAGAGGAAAAAACCCAAACCAAATAAAACCAAAAGAACAGAAAAAAAGACAGATATTCCAAGGGATTGGAGGGTGCTTGTTCCTCCAGCTGTCTCCTCTGAAGACACATGGCAAGAAACCTGATGTGACACAGGCCCATAACTTCCCTCTCTCTTGTACTCAATGGACAGGTTTTTGTTTACAGGTTCAAAAATAAATATAATACCAAAGTACAAGTAAGAGATCAAGAAGACTTATGGCACAGCTCCTTAATCCACCTTCAGAGCCTTGCAATTAAGGCAGAGAAAGCACCTGACTTCCTACCCTTAATCTCCAGATTCATGCCTAATGGGATATGTTCTTCTGGGTGAGAATTTCTCACTTTCCCTAATAATGAAAAATAAAGAGCACTAAAAATCCACACCAACATCTGCTTTAAGCACTGCTTGCTTTATTGGATCAGCACTTAAACAAAGATGCTTTGTTAACCTGGAGACCACAGATGTTCCTCTGCCCAAAAGGGCATTAAGAATTAAGGAGGAAAGAACAAAAAGAGACAAGACACTGTAACACTGAACTGATTTTGCTTACCCCTTTCTCCAGACTGCTAGAGATCAGGTTTTGCAGACTAGGAGTCATATGGTGTTACACTCATGTATATAAAAATGGAGGATTCTCAGGAAGACAAATGTTGTGTAGGTGCAGAAGCACCAGGGTGCCAGTGGCCGGCCACCATAACCAGACACACATTTTAAACTCTGGCTCTACTCTTCCAGCTGAGAACAGCATGGTACCTTCAGAGCACCACATGCTGCATAAAAGTGTCTTAAGACTGGGAAGCTCACCAGGCTGGGCACCAGCATCTTCTCTGTGCAGGGTTAATACTTTCAGGATCCTACCCACAGGAAGCGAGTGTGGTTTACATCTTCACATACTCACTTGCATCTCCTTTCCTCCATGCCTCGTAAGGTGTTTCACATTTCTCCAAGACACCTTTTACCCCTGTGTACTCTGCTAAAACCACACATTTAGAACAGTTGGGGTTTTTTTTGACTAGAGTAAGGTAATCTTCAGCCAGTGTTTCCAGAAACTGACAGTTCTCAGGAGACCATCTGAAAACGTGGCAGCACAGCATGGGTCAGCAAAACAAAGCAAGGCTGCAGACAGAAAGCTGGCAAAGGAGGACTTTTTTCCTCTCTGTGTACCATATGCTGCTGCATGACTGGCTATATGGACAATGGAAAACGTTTAACATCTACCTTTGGTAAGAAACAGCCATCAAAAATTGTCTTGGTTCTACATTTTTGGTTCCTCATTGTGATGCAGCTCCTTAGTAAAGGCTCTTCCAGATCAAACAGAAGAGTCAGAGTATAGCACCAATTTGCTGATTGGAGGCATTACTTCATGGTTACTCATGCAGCCGAGACTGATGAGTAAAGGGAAGAAGGAATTTACCAGCAGTTAGTAGAAAAATAAAAACAATTTCATCCAAAATCATTGGATTCTACTAAGAGGGGTCACTTAACCTTTCTGGAAATACAAGCAAACTAGTGCTACAGCAGGATAGCTGATCAGACCCTGGAAGAGGTCCATCTGTTCTTGAAAGAAAGAAACCTTCAGTCCAACCCCTTTAAGAAAGGCACATTACCCTCTGACTTCGAGCCAACTAGACAAAAACACGTCATCCAACTTGACTAATACACATGTTTCCAATTTACAGAAAGACTCTTGGTTTCAAAATTGAAATAAGATGCCAGTACAGTAGAGGAAGTTCTAAAACAATCTCTATAATCCAAGTTTTTTGGCAGTTTGGGCTCCATCATGTTTCTCCAGCCAAGAAATACTTCCAAAGACGACATTAGCTGTTATGACAGCCTCACAGAGCCAGAAAGTACCTGACAGAATTAATTCCTTGCTGAACCTTTGGCTATGGGTTCAAACACACATGCCTTGGATTAGAGTCTGCAAGCCAAAAAAAGGGAAGGATCGTTGGGCTTACACAGCACCTTTCCCTGCTGGATCCCTTCTCAGCACACGTACAGAGGGAGAAAAAGAACATTACGACATGAAAGCACTGACAGATGTATGATAGGAAACTCCTGGGTGACAACACTGAAGAGAGAAGCTCAAAGCCAAGGACTAGAGCATGTCCCTGCTCTTATCGATGCTTCCTTCAGCACGATTCTGCATCTTAATTGGTGTGAATCAATCATCAGTCATTTTCCAAAGCACAAACAGCTGCCATTACACCTACTAACCATGCATCTGCAGTTCTGACTCGTACTGAGAAGGCACGAAGTGGTGAAAGGGAAGAGTTTCAAAGATGCTAGAGAATTTTTCTTTCCTCTAGCCTGACTCACACATAACCTACGCGTTTACATAGGTTTGTGTCAACACTGCCAGTTTCCAGCAACAAAGAAAAAGCAGAAACTCCAGTCAAAGTGCTCCGTGGCTTAGCTTTTACAGCCTCTTTTCTCCTTCACTGTTCACAGGGCACTTCTCAGTCCACAGTCAGACTCCAGAGCTGGAAAGTGTTGTAGTCTCCTTTTCTGTCAGCACACAGACACCCTGACTGGAGCAGATATCTCATTACCTGTTGCTGTGCTGTATTACAAAGCTATTCAGCTTTGCTATTTCCTTCGAGCACGTGACCTCCACACTACCTCAAGGCTCTTAACCAACTCTACCCTGAGAAAGAAAGTGAATTCAATGCCATGCAGCTAAGTCAGTCACAAGCAGAAGTACTTATATTGCTAAATAAATTAAACTAGTGACAGCAGCAGTCTCAGGACCATCTCACTGGGCCAATCAACTGAACTGAAAAGTGGACAGTACTGGTAAGATCATCATCATTTGTTCAGCAGCAAAAGGCAGGGAGACCAGAACTGGTATTAGCATGATGCTGTCAGAAGGAACAGGAGCTCTGCTCCATTTTTACATTCCCTTCACTCCAGAATTTGTGACTCACTACACAATGAAAAGGCTTTGCAGAGCACTGCAGTATGACTCAGATGAGAACACAGCCAGAACAAAGCTGTTCATATCAAGATATTTTCAACCCCAATGATTCATGGGAGGATTAGGAAAAGAACCGGTGTGATAAGATCCTCTGCAGGAAGGACTATGGAGCAAGTCCTGCAAGCAGCACACTAAGGCAGCTCTGATAGGACTCACCAGCATGCCAAACCCCTGCAGAAGAAGGATCACAACCCCAGCTCATTCAACATGGAGGTTCACCTCAATTCCTCCAGAAAAAGAAAACAGCTGGCTGTACTGCTGTCCACAGCTTGTTGTGGCAGAAGCAGAGCATCTGAAGGACATCAGGATACACATACATTTTTAAACAATCTAGTCCAGAGGGGAAGGATCTGTTCTGCTCCTCCACACTCACACACACTGTTCTAACCTAATGCAACAAGATATGCTGTGGGAGAAGATAAGGAGTAAAGTAATACCAAGAGAGAGTGTTTTAGAGCCCGACTCAGGTGAAGAAGGTATGCAGCCAAAATCTGCAGCTGCACTGATCTCAGCCCTTGGCAGCAACACTGCCATAAGCATTTCTCATGCTCTCAGACAAAAGGAGGAAGCCCTGGTAGGTTGGTACACAATGGCCACAGCCACCTTGAGACAGCCCAGTGCACAGCAGGCGTCCCTGCTGCGCTGGCCAAGGGACTACACGGGACAGAACAGCAGAAGCAGCCACGAGATCTACATCCTGCTAGACATTCCCCATCACCCAGGGGCCCAGACGACTTAACAAAGGCCCAGACTTCAAAGACTGGCAGTGCATGCTTATCTGCCTGCCTTCAGAGAGGTTTCAGGGCACAATGGCTCAGCTGCTGCTTCAGGGGAATAGCAGCTTGGCATTGCACTAATCCTCCCTAGGTAGAGGTGCAAAGCCTCTTCAGGCAGCAGCCTCCTCACCTGCAGCAGCACGTGGCACTGCAACAAGTGACAGGACAACATCCAAATCCAAGCCACTGCATTCCACCTCTGCTTGGAGTGGAATGTTCAGCTGATGCACAATTTCAAAGCCCACCATCAAAACATGAGTACAAGAAACAGGTGGGTATTTACTAAGAGGTTACTAAAAAAAAGAGTTTTATAAGGAAAGTGATGCTTTCCCTTGGTCACGGGTTGGGAAATCTTTTCTAGAGAAGCAGCGAAGAATCAGAAAGGGTACATTGCTTCCTTCCTCAAAGCATGTCGGAATGGGACTGGACACTGAGCCCAGCTGTATGGCTATTTATGACAACAGTCCAGCTACCTGATGAACTGAAGTCATGGAGTTGAGCAAAGGTAATCCTTCCTTACTACAGCTAGGGACACCCTGCCTTTACCTGTCCCCATAAACATCATCTACCATCCCCCACCGACCTCTCCTCAGCCCCTGGGGAAACCAAATGCAGCGTGTAGTTTAACAGTTCATACTTAAGCCTCAGAGTACCAATCACTAATGGAATAGAAAACAAAAATACACACAATTTGTGCCAGTGAGACCTACAAAGTAAAGAAAAATAAGCAGATATTAAAATTTAAAAATAGACTTCTTAATTTTGAGGATGTATATGATCTCTTCTGCTAAATATGAAAGGTTCCTAAAGATAAGGGAAGACAAAGCCAGCACAGGTTGCAAACAGAGCAAAAGGTGCAAATTCATTTAAAAAAATCTAGAATTCAAACCAAAAGGCCTTCAGAAGCATTTAAAGCAAAAGAGCATTATAGTTCACAGTCCTGGATTAAGTTTCCCTGTTTCACTGCATTAGAATTAATCTATGTGGCCACGAACTCCAGAGTCAACTTGCAGAGCCACAGCAGCGTCGTTATATAACCACGACACTGATAGCACAGGCTGCATTGCTGGAGCCTGCTTGCTACCCCTCACCAACACCAAAACCAGCAAAGCTGCTGCTGCTGCTCAAATCATTCTGTTGACGACAGACGCCTCAGTAATCCAGACATTCAAGTTTGGATTTGATAAGTTGTTTTCTTGTGAGCTGATGTTAAGACTTAAAAGGCCATCGACTGCTGTGCAAGAAGTCCTTAATATCATCAAGGGAGGGGAGACAGCTACACAGGAGGAGAACAGCAGAAGGCTTTAAGTGGGAATATGATTACTGTAGAAAAATTATCTGACAAACAAACACAACCCCAGATTGTTGCTAGGAATGCTTTTAAGCAATTTAAGTGAAAACTGGTACATCCGCTGTCTATTCAAAAGGTCACCGAGTGCTTATTTCATGATAACACACTCCCAAGAAGATCTTTCAATGAACTCCTAACTTCTGATCGCTAGGATCACATATCCCTTGTTTTAGAGGCAGCTACCCTCTGAGGTCATGGAAATACAGTTCAGCTGCTGTGCAGCGTTACATCTGCATGTGGCCATCTTGAACTCTGCTAAGCCAAGGGAACTAAAACAAATTAACAAATTGAAGCCTCAAAATACAAAGTTAGCTCAGAACTCTCTTGGATTTACTGGTATAAAGACGTTTCTTTGTATCTATCCATGGCTCTTTAAACACATCTCTCACATTTTGCTCTAGCTTCAGTACTCAGATCCGTTCATCTGTTTAGAAAAAAAAGCCGAAACATACTGCTTCCTAAAGTATTCCTAATACCTTCTACTTCTAGGATAAACAAGAACTGCTTAGATACCTTAGCCTCCATGCCTGCGTGCATGGTAGCAGGCTGTGTATATAGGACACGGCAAGTATGTTCAGAAAAGCAAAATGGTGTTTTCAAAACCAGAGACCGTGGCAAAATGAGGCAGCAGAGTCACTGCAGCTCTGTTCCAAGATGATAGCAGAGAACACAGATGTTGGAGGACACAGATTCACTCCACAATCATTTTAATTACATGCCTAGCCAACCAAGCACAGGATACAGGCTAAGCAGCATTAAAAAAAATAAAAAAAAAAGCTGCACACAAGTATTCTGCGAGCATCCTCCTGTGCACTTGATGCTAACGCCGCTCTCGTGCATTAAGTCATCTGTTTTCCAGCAGGCAGGCAGCCGGTTTTGGAAAGGCACTGCTGGCCTCGCTGCGGGGCTGGCGGCATCAATGGGGATGGTCAGCGGAGCCTGCACAGGACTGTCACAGCCGATGGCGGGGCGGGGGGACGGCGGGGGCGGCACGACGGC
>NW_008238321.1:8496586-8498056 GCF_000691975.1 Corvus brachyrhynchos | reverse complement strand
CCCCGGGCCCGCTGCCCCCGCCACGCGCCCTGCGACGTTGCGTTTGTTTTCCGACAAATATCCCAGGTGCTTACAAATATCCTGTTGCCATGAATCTCACTCGGCCCTGCAGTTCTAACAGCGGAAGGCGCGTTTTGGGTTTAGCCTAAAACCCGGTGCGGTAAAAGCAATTTGTGCCACATGGGGTGGTAAAGGCATTCCTAAAGTCACTTGTTATTAGTCCCTCTTGAGTCCGTCTCAACGCCCATCCTAAAATACAGAGGCAGCAAGTCTGCGCTTCCTGAATTCACAATTCATAGAGGCAGAATGTTATCCAGCACCCCCTTGACTGGGCACACACATGACAATGGCAGCAACGGGAGCACAGGTCCTCACCTCTCACTGTGTGTCAGCATGTGGGGAAAAATTATAAAATCATCATTTGAACAGAGTCTTGGAATCTCAGAATATCTCAAAAAATGTGCAGGTATGGCATTTGAGGACCTGGTTTAGTGGTGAGCATGGTCGTGGTGCTGGGTTGATGGTTGGACTTGGTGATCTTGGAGGTCTTTTCCAACCTTAATGACACTGTGACTCTATGAACATGGTGTCTGGGCACAGGGCCACATGTGGCAAAGGGTGGGTGTCCACACCCAGCACCAAACCACAACCCAACCCTTCACACCAAAACCTCTCCCTCCAAGGTAATGCCTAAGGGGACCCAACCAACACACGTTCCAGCCCCTGGTGCCACTGACGACATCAGTGCCTTCACTGCAGCTGATGCACTGTTCCCTAGCACTGACTGCCCCAGCCTGGCTTGGTTTGCCCAAAACCTGGGGGAAAATTGCTAGAGGTACCCAGGTGTCTAAGATACCGACGAGCCCTTCGTGTGACTTCCAAGTCTGCCCTCCACCTGTTCAATGGAGAGATGCAGTGCTCTGGTTCAGCTTCCACCCTTCTCTCTGCAGGCACAGGTTTGGCCTCATCCAAACCCTGACCCCAAGCCAGTGTGTTGCTTCATCAGCTCTAAGGGACCTACAACTCTCAGCTTGTTTTGATGACATCATAAATCAGAGCCATGAATTAAACACCTGAATATTTCAGCAATGACAGCATCTAACTGCTAACACCACGGAGCTGTGCATGTGGTGGGCTTCCCACAGAGGCACTCACACCATTTTCCCAAGGATTATACTCTGACCCAAAGGGAAAGGCTTTTCATTTCTTTCTAAACAGAACAGAAAGTATTTTTAGGGAAAAGGTAAAAAAAGATGAATATACCTTCTCAGGGGATCATGTCAGAAACAAGTAAGTACAGAAATACTCTGGATAACGCCAGGATAGTGAGGTAAAATAGAAAAGAGAATGATAAGCAGTAGCAATCCCAAATTCATTCACTTCATTACAAAGATTGTGCTGCTCCTGTTGCAATTGCAATGTATAAAAATATTTGCTGTTTTCTTTTAAAATGAATAGAACAAATAATTT
>NW_008238321.1:8494579-8496398 GCF_000691975.1 Corvus brachyrhynchos | reverse complement strand
TTCCTGCTGTAAGTATGCTGGGTTCATGCAGGAGTTCCTAAACTCAGCCAGTCTATTCAGACCATCTCCCAGACTTTCAATCTCCCCATCCCAGTGGCCCCCTCCCAGCCCTGCTGCTGCACACCTCACCCATTGCTGATTGCTCAAAGCATTGTCTTTTAAACACCACTCAGCAAAATTTGGGGATGGAAAGGGAAAAAAGGACCATCCAGTCCTCTAAAAGACTTCAGCCAAATGATTTCCAGGTCTCGCAGGCTTGAGGAACTCTCATCTGTTTAGAATTAGAAACTGTGATGGCCCTTGAAAACTTAAAAGATATTGGAGTGCTGTGTATCCCTCTGGAAATAAAAAGGGTAACACCAACTGTTTTTTTCTCCTAAATGGTGGCAGATCAGTAGACATTATGGAGACATCTCTTTTGCAAGTATGATTTTATTCCTTTTCCCAAATGCAGCCAGGATTTTGTACTTCACATTGTCCTGACTGATGCATTTTATAAATAAGGAGAGCAAAAACGCTAGAATGGGCCGTTTAACCCCTTAGAAGAAAATAAACATATTTCTGCTAACGTTCTGAAATATAACATCCACTTTAATAGCTTTTGACAAGGATGGGATTTTCATGAGTATTATCAACACAGCTTAATAGAAGTCTTATCACTCACAAATAGCATTAAGATGCACGTCAGAGGATTCAGAGGCACACGCTCTGTGCCCAAGTACAAGATATACAAGGGTACAAGGTATAAGACCTCAACTCCCTCCAGCTTTCTCCAAGAAAAGGGTTTATTTTTCTGCAGGAGGACAGCTGAACGTTGGCCAATTTGATTTTCTTCCTTATTATTTTCATTTTTTTTCACAGTGCCAGCGAGGATGAAGAAGGAATTATCTTAAGGGCCAACAGTCTCCCATGTTTCACCTCCAGTTCTAACAACCCAAAGACAAGGAGCAGACAGACCTCGCTGAGAGCAAGAGATCTCTGCGTAAGCCACTTCTGACACAGAGTTTATGCAATTTGGCACTAAAACGCTCAAGGCTGGAATCTGTCCTGCAGATGTTACTGCAGCCACGGGCCTCTGGATGGACACAAAACCCCCACCAGGCTGCAAGTCCAAGTACCTCTGTCAGCAAGTGATGGACAGGGGATAGAAGCAGATGCAGCCAGGGCACTGCACCGAGATCTTGTTTGACAGGGCTGATGTAAATCAAACTGAACAAAATGTTTTGGAATAAATGACAGGAGAAGCTGGATGCTGTTCCATGGGGGTGGGTGTTTGAGGCACTGTATGGGGCCGGCAGTAAGTGGGAAAGGGAACAGCTCAGCAGTGCTGTGTGCATGCTCCCCTCAGCCTCCTGCTGCCGAGACAACTGGATTAAATTAGAGCAGAATGAGGATTGGGGATTACAGAGAAACAGAGGCATCAACAGTTTTCATTTCTCCCCCACAATTATTTATAATGATATGGGAAAATGAAGAGCAGAATGGATTCAGCAGACAAGGAATAAGAGACAAACCACAGGATCCAGCACTAGCCATACTTTCCATGGCACTTCTGCCTGTTGTACCACATCACAAAGAAGTATCTGCAATTCTTGGATGTCTAGAATCTCTCATTTGATCCTATTCAGATAATTCTTGATTACATGACAACAGGTCAGCTATCAAGGCTCTCATGTTTAGATTACAGCAGCCTTTTTTCCCTCCCCACACAAATAGGTACACTGTTTTGCCAAAGCAAAATGAACAAATGAGACAGTCGTGACATCCCAGGAATAAAATCTAACAGTAAATCACCCTTGCATGGAAAGCAGTTCTACAG
>NW_008238321.1:8466832-8494519 GCF_000691975.1 Corvus brachyrhynchos | reverse complement strand
GCTGTATTAGTGTTTGCTAACTTGCTCTGACAGTGGCTTTGCTAAAGAATCACTGGACAAAATGGGCAAATGAGAAATGTTCCACATTAAAGACAGCAAAGATAAAAAGACTGGTTTAAATCTCCAAAATAAGGCAGCCAGTGCTGTCCTCCATCCTCTTGAGACCACCAGGCAGTCTGCAGAAGCCCTCTGAGAAATGCAGCATTTTTCACTATTCACAAGCTTCTGATTCCAGACATCCCTACTGCTGAAGTGGTACTGGCAATGAGAGCACTTTTTAAAACAGCAATCTCCAAATCTCCCTGGCTTTTCTAATTCGCTACGAAATTAAATAATTCAGCTTTTAATATACTGTGGAGCAAGGAGTCTTCCCCTTACTGTCAAACCTAATATGTGCTACAAAAGGTTTTAGCCAACAATACAGATTTTTAAAACAAAAAAAAAAAAGGCAAGTTTGCACTCCAAGTGCCAGCAGATGGATGAGTTACCCTCTTGAGACTGGGACTAAATTACGGACTGTCAGGGGGAGGTCAGCAAGACAACCGTGCCTCGGCACTCAGCTGCCACTGTCGGGCCACACCTCTGACTCTGCCGCTCCATAAACTCTGCCCTTACATCCAGCCGTGCCTCCTTCCCACTGAGCTAAACTCTGCCTCCATTAAAATTACCCTTCTTCTCCTCCCAGGGCTTCCTCTGTAATTTTCTTCTCAAAGTCAAAGGAAATAACAAAGCCAGGGCTGCTCTCCAGCCTCCCCCAGACATCGCTGCCCCCTCCATGACAGCTCAGTCTCCAACCTCCGCTCTTCCCAGCAAAGCCACATTGCCAGGGATCTTCTCAGCTGACTTCTCCTCTCAGCTTGAAGGATTTCCCCTGAGTGGAGGCATCTGCAGGCAGGAACACGCATTTGGGTTTTCATGGCTTTCTTCTGATACCCTCCCAGGGACTTTCAGGTTTACACAAAGAATAGCCACTACCAGGGCCAGCATATAAAGCTTTAAGCCAACTCAAAGAAATGGTAAGAAAAAGGTTAATTCTCTCATTTCCAGTCCTGAGGCAATATTCTCTCTCTCTCATGTTTTACTGGTCTTTTTAAACTCAGTGAGTCCTGGGGAAATGGGTGGAAGATGTGGAAATCCTATTGCAAAAGCACCTGCCTGCTCTTTTCCCCAGAGAGCCACACAGAGAACATTCCATTATTTAGTTAATTGCAAAGAAACAATTACAAAGGAACTTGGCAAACTCTCTCTAATCACAGCAAGACCCACTGCAGTCCAGTAAGTTCAGCAAATTAGCAAATAAGAGAATATAAAAAGGAAAGAATAACACAGCTCAAATTGCACTTTGTTCGTTTGTTTTGTCACTCTTCATTTCTATTTAATTATTTGAGGTATTTCTTCGTAACATTCTGGTACATTTTGTATAATAATGAAGGTTTACTAGCATGGAAACGTAATACGTGGCTATTAAATATCTGCCGAGAGAGGGAAGAAAACTGCCAATTCTCTGAGTAGACTACAGAGAGCCTGTTCAGGAAAAATTTCCAGGTTAGATAAATAGAAAGTTCTGCCACAATTTTTATAAGTTCCAAATAAGGATTATTGCTTGATAATGGCAATGCAAAGCAATGTTTGTGCAGAACGTTGTAACTTGTACTACAGGCATTCATGGTCAATCCCATTTATTAAAAGCTCTTCTAATTTTCCATGCATATACCTAGAGGCCATTCAAGCACAGCCTTTTTTTACAGCAGCACTGTAACCAAGTGACAGATTTTACAGTATTTCCTCCCTAAAGTCATATTACAGCAAAGACTTTCAAGCTGTGTTACATTACTGAGGCAGAGACTCAGCTCTGAAGAGCTGACAGGCTGAGGAGGGGAGAGGAATGAGATCCGAGTGTGGGATTATCTGGTTGATAGTGAGGGAGGTAAGACAGCCCTTGAGGATGGCCATGATGTCCCTCCTGGTTCTCCCCAGACCATTTTGAGCATCAAGACTTTATGACACCTCTGTTCACACTATCAACAATAGAAGCCCTAAAGGGGCCTGTGTGGCACCCAGTGCAAAGTGTCTGTGATGCAAAACCCTCCCAAAGAGACGGGGAGCTGGGACAGTCTGAGCAACACCTTGAGCTGGGATGTTGGTTCAGACACAGCTCTGGTGAGGGGAACAACACAAACACTGTCCTGCAGACCAGGGGGAGTACAAATGCTCTCAGGTTTGAAAAGGGTAACTGGGAGAGCCAGGCCATGGGATGGGCAAGGGGAGCAGGGTGCAACTTCATCAGTGAACTACACCAGAGTGTAATTCCTCAGAACACAGCAACATGCACTGTTCAAGGCCATTCCTTGAGCACAGCAAGAGTGGTTACTGAAGGCCAAGGGTATCCAAGAGCCAATGTGCCAAAAACACGCACCAAAACCAGGGCAGGCACTGGGAAGGTCATGTCAGCGCTGTCTCCACCAGCGCAGCACCACTTCACCAAACATTAGAAGGAAACATCAGAGGAACTGATGCAGCACCTGACCACCAACCATGCCTGAAAATCCTCCCCTACTAACCTGGAGTCTAACATGGGAATTTTGCTCTTTGCAGATCTTAATGATGCCCCTTGAATGAAACTCGTTTCTCCCCTTAAAAAGTTTGTATGAGGAAAGCAATTCATTAGCTGACAAACCTACCACAGAGATGCTGCACAGCTTGCAAGAGTAAGGGCATTCCAACTTCAGCTGAAGACAAATTATGGTTTAATACAACTAAGTGTAAATGTTTAAT
This sequence comes from Corvus brachyrhynchos, assembly GCF_000691975.1. NCBI lineage: Eukaryota > Metazoa > Chordata > Aves > Passeriformes > Corvidae > Corvus > Corvus brachyrhynchos. The sequence goes on along the minus strand of NW_008238321.1, from coordinate 8,491,744 downwards.
TGCTTTCAACTGAATTCAAGACTAGTCTGCTCCAAGAAATCATACCAAATTTTTCCATTCATGCCTCCTGGATTACCTCTAAGATTTAAAACTGAAGTTTTTCCTAAGAAATCCAGAGAATATGCCAGTAGAGCAGAGAGGAAAGAATAAAAAAAATGAAATTTAATTAATATAATCATCAAACACAGATTGTTTCATCTTGTACTCTCATAGCTGTTGTAGTCCTACACAAAGGACTCTGCTTGACAGGAGGATGACTGCAGGATTCCCATGTTTTCACAGCAGTTAACAGGGTCTTCTATTTCCATAAACAAGCATAAGGTTTTTTTAGGGAGTTCTTAAATGCTTTTTCAGTGGACCTAGAAAAGAATTCTGATGTCCCAGTTCCTTCCAGAGCTTCACAAGCAGCAACAGTAACCGAGGTGGGGGGATACACTGTCAGTAAACTGGACAGTTGAACCCTGTAGTCTCCCGCTCTCCCTCAGCTGCTGCCAGACAGTTTTTTAAAGCAAAAACCCATCACCTCTTTCAGTTCCACCAGGCTTTGGTCAGGAACATTGCTCATTCCTGATGGGACAACCTTGAACCTGTACTAGAAGAAATTTCATACCCCACATGTTTCAGAGTTATCTTGTTACTGTCCACGCAGGAAGGGGTAAAAGGTCAGCCCAGGTGTAAAGAGAATACAGGAGCATGCAGCAGAAGCCAGAGAGGCAATGAAAATATAGCAGCAGCAGCACAAACACATCAACATTCAGTTATAAACTTTATTCCAAAATTCAACAATTCAAAGAAAATACATTGCAATTGTTTTCGCTTTTCAGACATCCCAAAATAAATTACATAAAATACTTGCACAATTCTAAATATTAAAAAGATCATAAAAATGGTGCTCTCATGTGCCAAGATTAATCCTTTTCCGTTTTGACTACATTAGAAGTTGCCTGTGCAGGGATTATTTTCATAGCTATGCAGGAAACAATACAGTTTTCAGGTCTTGATGCCTCAGTAAAGATTTACAGGCAAAGGCACTTAAGGGCAAAAAGAGATCAAGAGAGATAATGTCCCATTAAAGTCAGATCTCTGTACTCACACACAATTGCTAACTAAACACTGCTGTAAACTGCAGAAGGTTTTAAGTCAGAAACATTATTCCTTATCAACAGAATGGAAAGTGTGCTTTTAGATTACATAGGGTACAGGGGAGTTTAATTTTAATTCAAGACCTTGACACTCCCACAAGGTTTCCAGGGCTTTCTACAGAGGCATTTGTCAGAAACAGTGTGTTTGTATTGGGCCTATCTTGGCAGGTTTGAGCCATGCTGATTTTTACTGTCCTCAGCTCCCTGTTGAGGAAAAATGCCATTTATTCAAAAATTAACTTTTTCTTCCTTCTTTATGCCACACTTCTTCCCAGATTTCTGGGTGCTGGCATTCAGATAGATAACCACAGAACAAAACCTAGCATCAAGCACTACTCCCTTCAACACATTCCATCACAGTGTGCAACACAGCAACATGTAGGGCTAACACTGTGGAGGTTTCTCTTCCTACTGTACCACACCAAACTTCTGATGTGTAGTGAGCACATAATTATCTTCCAAAGTAAAGATATGGGTTTGAAGCCCAGCTCAAGGTTAGTATCAGATAGCTAGGATAGCAACCCCAAATTTAGAAAGTTTATACACATTTTCATTTACCCCAGGAAACACTTGCTCCTTTCCACCCTGATTTCTGCCTGTGTCTGGGTCATCCCAAGGTACTATCTCCCCTTCATCCCAGAATTTGTCTATTGACAGTGCTACTGCTGGTCACATGCTCAGGTCAAACACTGTATCAAGCTCTGTATCAACTTCCTAATACTGTCATATTGCTCATTACAGCACAGTAAAGTAAAAGAATGTTGTCTCTATTGTATTTGCTGCCCCAGTATTTCCCTATAGGATGACAGCTAGGCAGTATTTGGTAGCAGTCTTGGTCCTGACACATTACACACTCTCCCCTTAATGTGCCAGACCTCATCTCTGGTTACCCTCTGGAGAGATCCATGACAGAGTCACAGTTACAGACCTGAAATATTATACACAACAACACAGTCCAGCACTGCTTTTGCACTTAGCAAAATGACCTTTCTTCTTAACATGACTTCCAGAAAAAGAGGGAAACAGATCTCAGCTTCTACCAAAAGGATTCTAGCCCTTTTATTTTATGTATATTTTTTTATCCTTCCTGCAGATGACAGTCATGTGACCAAAGCACCAGCAGGAAAAATTTACCCATTGGGAGTGCAAATGACATTCTTCAGACTGCTTTGGGTATGGAGAGCTCCCAAAACTGCCTTTGGAAATAGCACAGGCAGCGTTTCCACCGATGGGATTAAATGAAATCAGCTGCATTGTGCTGCAGCCATCCAGTTTCCTCTTTGGCTGCAAGTACTGGCACAAACTATGATAAGCCTCAGATAGTGTTTCATTGAAATCACAGAACTGAGACAGCCCTGACTTATTGGTATTCTGAGAAACTGTGGTGACTGATTTTTAATTTAGAAAAGAAAAGGAGATAAAAATCTTAAATATAAGAGTGTGCTTTCTGTTTACAGGAGACTTTATTACTCTTTGATGACAAAGAAACCATTAGTGTTTCCAGAAAACCTTCACTGTGTGCTTGTAAAATTAAATTCCCCTTTCAATAAGTATCATGATTTATCTGGTTCACCTTAAAAAAACCCCACACATTTCAATGTCTTTGAAGGATGTTGGTACAACAGTAGGAACTATCCAGTCAAAAAGTACAGTCTGCAGAGAAGATCAGGAAAGACCCCTGTGACTATATCCTCCACAGCCCATCAGGTCTTTGGTCTTTCCATGGATAATGATATTGTGAGTGCTTTTTCTGGATGCAGTCCTAATTTCTGTATAATCCAACCTACTACTTCTGCTCCCAAACCAAACTGCATGGATTAGGTATGAGCAATGTAGTCAGGTGAACGTTCCAGACAGTTCTATCTTCTAAGTCAAGTGTTTTCACATATTAAGAGCTGGCCCTGAAAAACACATGTAACTGTGTTTTGCAGGGTGATTTTTCAAGCAGAAAAAGCGCTCACAAGGGTATCCCTTCACAGCACACTCCTGCCCTGACAAATCCAAAAAGCTGATTATGTCATCAGACATTTCAGCACAAAACAGTACTACACATATCATCATACACACACGTGGAAAAGGTCAATAAATAAGAAATCCCAGCTGACACAGTAGGCCTAGAATAGCCCTATGACAAAGAAATGGCTTTCTAAAAGCCTTTACAAGGTCTGCATAGACTGTAAATGTTCAGTATAAAAATAAACAAAAAAGATATTAAAATATGATACAGTAAAAATTTTAAATTGTGAAGCACAGGTAACAAATACCAGTTGAATCCCTTTGCATACACGGGCTAAAAACTGGAGTTATGTCATTGGCCACTTTCTGATTAAACAAATTATTTTAGTTGACCTGAAACAAAACTTTGTTTGACATGAAATAGCTTAAGGCTTTATTGCTTTCGTTTGAATTTGACAACTGAATTTATAATCCACATTGTGAAACAAAACATTATTGAAGTGTTTTGGTTATGTTTTTAAATCCAAACTCTCTGTACCAGGAGGGTAAGGTTAACAGTCAGCCAGTGGCTTTTAGCCATAAAGTCTGCAGAGACAACCTACCAAAGAATTACTCATTTATGGCTGAAATCACGTAAACTGTCATTAAAAAGGGGCTGATATTCCCCCCTTTTCCATCTTTGATACGCTTGATCTTGGTACAAATAGTTTTGTTTGCGAATCAAATAATTCAAGACCACCAGACCCTGCTACCAAACCTTAGAAGTAGGTGTAGCTTTTCTTCACCTGCAGCAAGGGAGGGACAATGACAACGTCATCGGAGTCATCGGAGTGAGCCTCATCCAGGGCCACGGAGGGAGCAGAGGAGGACCTGCCTGAAATGATTACAGCAAACAAGGTCATTAACAAACAACACTGACAAAAACAAGCCCTTGTGGCAAGTGTGGCATTTTCTGAGCCATTAAGTTTCCAAGCTTACCTGGAGTTATCCAGTTATGGATGACTCTGAGCTATCTTTTTCTGCATGGAGCTATTTCTGTTCCTCTTTAATGAACCAGAGTGCACAGCAAGGGTTGAGCTGACACACTGACCATGCATGAGCTGTCTTATTGCCTTTAAATCTTTGCAAGGGGTTACACACACCAAGTAAAGCCATTTGATACCAAAACCAAGGCAGGTCACAACCAAATATTTATTGAATGGCCAGAAAAGGAAAAATTGACCAAAGCTTTAACTAAGCAGAAAGGTCACAATGAGAACTTGACTCAGGTATAGATGGAACAAAGGAAAACAGATACAAAGACAGAAGCTCTCAGTCACTGTCTTTAACCCTTATACATGTAAAATACTCCAAATATTGTTCACACGCTGTTCTACTGTAATGACAATAAAAATAGTGACCACACCATTGGGGTCTTTCCCTTTATTTTTAATTTTGCTTCTTTGCCATTTTTCTGGACGTGTTTCTAGGCATCTCATCTACTCCAAAGTTTGAATAAGTGTTCAGGGTGTGAACAGATATTCCTGATGATTCCAGTGAACACTGGACAATCAGAGAGGTAAAATGAATATGCAGAAAATCCCTGACACATGAAGAGCAAAACCAGCAGCTTATAACCCCTGTGCAAGAGATGTAGGAACTAAATCATGACTGCTATTAATACCTTCTAGCACAATATCCTCCCCTCAGCTATTAATACCTTCTAGCACAATATTCTCCCTCAGCTCCACTTATTTTTCATTTTCAAACAGAAATTCTCTGAAAACACTCTCCCAGAGAAGAAAACAAATCAAGAGAATCGGTGGTAGAATGAGGAAACAGGCACGAAGTCTGAGGTTCTGACCTGAACTGGGGGGCACACAGAGAATATTACCCAGGGAGAACAGACCTGCCATGGGTCTTGCAGCAAAATAAGAGATTCCTGACACAGGAAAAAGATCTCCTGGTATGGAAGAGCAGGCATAACACAGAAACTGGAATGTGGAATAAAGAAAGGGGACCACAAGTGGCCTGGGAATAGGAAAAGAGTGACAGACAGAGCCTGTGAATGGCAAGGGGGATGCAGGGAGGCCATTACATTGGCCTCAGCCTACAAAAGCAAGGAAACACATCATTTTCTAGTTAAGTGAAATTCTTCTCTGCACCAGTCAACACATAATGTCAGAGCTTTTCAGGGAGATTTATGAGACAGTAGTACTGGTGATACGGAGGAGCAAAAGGAACTGCCAAAACCAGGGTTGATAACCAGAAGAAGCAACTCCAAGAATAAACATGAATTATACATGAAACAGCTTAGTATTATCCAAATGACTCCTGATTATATCCTGCTCTTAACATATGATATTTTCTTGTCCTCATTTTCAGTTTGGTATCAGCTTTATCTTTGTGCTTATGAAGGGTAAGCCCTGGTAAGAGTTAAGAGTTATATGTAAATTCACTAAGATTCCAAAAAAGCCTGAAATGAAGTTAACAGTTGCAGCCAGAGTGATCAGTAATATGCAAAGTAAAACACTGCCCTTAATCAAGATTGCTGTGCATGTACAGAACGTATTCTTCCTTCCTGTCACTCCCCTGACAGAACAAAACACAAAGTTTCACAGACTGAATTGTTAGTATCTGTTTCATTTCATGGGAAATAGCAGAAATGGCTTTATAAAATCTTCAGGTTCTGAAAGCAAGCAAAGCAGCACTGAATAATACACTTTTTTTTTTTAATTAATTTTTTTCTTTTCCTAGAAAACACAGAGACATCTAACCTGATGCAAACAGTGAATTACAAGTCTGCAATGCCAGACCAGGATTATATACACTTATTCTAGCAGAGGTGTAAGGTATTTTAAAACACATTTTCATCTTCCCCATTGTTCTTAAAATAATGCCAAAAGGGTAGTGAATTGAAATGATTTATTGCAATATAGACATTGACTGAAAGCTTAAAATCATTTTAAGACCCAGAGGTCATGAAATGCAAGTTTGGACTTGGGACAAATGAAGAAAGAACTTGTTCAACAGCTGCATGATTTAAAGCTAGAAGAATTTGATTGCTTTTAAATTACTCAGCTACTCAACAAGCTCCTTGTCTCATGTCCTTTCCAAGCTGCAGGATGACCACTGAAATCCCAATTTACCATCAAACCCCCATTTTGCCAGCGGATTTCTGTATCAGTCAATGAGCTTGGAATGCCAGGGGTGGACTCTCAGTTAACTTTAGTTTAAGCTACATAAATCCACATGGCAAACAACGAAACAGATCACTGAGGGGTTGCATTTACACCAGAATGCTCTCCTTCCTCTGGGAGGTTTTTCCCAATTCATCTTTTGGGAGAGTTTGGTTAAACACTCCAGTGCACCAGGACCTAACACTTGAGAGAGCTCAGTGCCACACAGTCTCTTGGGCAGCTGTGCAGTTCCAGAAGCACATCCCCAGTGTGCCCCTCCACAATCCACCTGGATACATTCTGTCCCCATCCCAGAGTTTGAAAACACCTCCCACATTCATAAAATCAGTGTCAAACAAAACCTGCTCTGCTCCCAATCATTCCTTTTTGATATTCACCAGTAAAGGCCTGCAAGGAAGAAAGTTTGGAAGTATGGTTTTCTCTCTCTTCCAGTATAAACTATTCCAGAACTTCTTCACTCATCAACTTGTCATCATAATCTGCAATAAAACTTAGCTTAGGAGACTTCATAGCTAGACAGTGACTGTGCTCTGCTGGTATTCATATGACTGTACTAGTCCAGCACAGCCTAGCTTCACCTTACACTCCTCTTTGGCTCTTAGTAGGACTAAGCATATTTATGGGATTCTTTCTCTTTGAGTAGAATTTCACAACTGTTTTGCTCTGGCTTTAGAGTGAGCATGCCAATAATCACTACTCCAGTAGAGCTCAGGCAAAACAGGGTGCTACAGCACTTTTTTTTTCTGGATACTATCACCAAACATAATTAAAGTCACTCAAAACTCAAACATCTTCAGAAGCAAGTACTACCTACTCCTTTCACAAAGTAGAACGTGCCTCCGAACATGGAAATACGGAACACAGTGAAGTTTCTTAAACACATTTTCTTCCACTGAAGTGTTACCTCTGTTTTCACAACTCCTGCAAATCTGGCTTATTCCCCACCTACCTTAGAGAAACAGCCTCACTGCTTACAGCATTCTCTGTCTCTGAGCAAGTCTGCAGGGACTGGCAGCTTTTCACTGACAAAAAAACCAAGTCAGTGTTTCTCAGGTCACACTCAAAGTTGCTCCTTTTTTCCCCAGGTGGTCCATAAAAGCCTAAAATATCCCACTCTGGACAGAACCAGCCTTTTTCAATTTAACTCCTTTGAAGCTGCATGTCTAAGGCCATCTTATCTGCAGCATTGTTTTGCCTTTCTTACTCAGTACTTCTAACATCCTCCTTAAAAGCCTCTTTGGCTTTAACTCCATCTTCTCACAAACAGCAATAAAGAACTCAAGAAGAAAACCAAATGGCACAAGAGCCATAAAAGAGACAGATTTTCTCAGTTTGTATTACAGTAGTACTTGCTGGCAAGGTTATCCAGGACTTCGTTTTTCCCCTTACTGCAGCAACTGAAGACTGCTGAAAAAAACGTGACTAAATGCACATGGCTGCCTAGGATGGCTCTTTCTAGCAGATGTCTGTCTGTCTTCTGCAGAAACTAAGTCAGGGTTGTGGAAATGCTCTCAGCTTGTCTACGGCTAAGGGCCCAAAATGTGATGGGAAGTACCCTACTCCAGCTACAGGGCTGAAAAGGAAGCAGAGAGGCAATACAGGGGAACACCATGTTCCCTCAATAATTACCACTCACACCAGAGAGACCTTCCAAACCACAGCTGGGACAAACAGACAAAGCACTGTGAAGAAGCTGGTGCTGAGACTGTCAGAGCTTTTAATTTTTATGTAGGGAACTGCACGTGCCAGTAGAAGCAACATGTCACCAAATAAAGCCACACATGGAGTACAAGGATGCGCTTGCATATGTGTGTGCACATGCAGATGTTCTTTACAAAACTGTGCATGCACCCACTCAAAACACCCAGACTTTTGAACACAGGGGAGGGACATTACCAGGAAGAGGAGAAGTGAGGACTGAAGGTCTCTGGAGTGCTGCTGAGACTGGTTTCTTCTCTGTGACGTAAACTGCAGGATCTGCTTTCCCACTGGGGGCACTGGGCACAGAGGGCCTGCAAAGAGACACACATTCATAGCATGAGGCACAGAACAGCGTTCACAGAGTGTGCTGACGAGTTTCTTGCATTGCTGCCTTATCACCTGCAGAAGTGACCCCAGACACTAAAGTGAGGTGACAGCCACCTAACTCTCCTTGTAACCATGGCAGCCAACATTAAAAACTTTCAGTAGACCCTGGAGAGAAAGGAAGTATTTTTCAAGACAGAGTCACCATAAACCTAAGCAGCAATCAACTCACTGCACTCTGCCTGAGCTAAGTCACTTGATGGCATTGTAGCTTTTCCCTCTTCTTCCTCCGCATAACCCTTCACCTGCACATGTCAGGGCTTCAGATTCACACATTAAGCAAATGTATCAGCAATCCGTGTGATAGCAACAGTAACCTTTCTGTTCCACAGAGTAATTATTTTACTTTACTTTCACTCACTGCTATGGAACAGAACATGCAGCCGGAGAGAGGAAGACTCCTGCTGCCACAAAGCTCCTTTTAGTTGCACATCTTTTGAATCTTCTCAGGAACAAGCTCTCCCTTGTCTTTTTCGTAACAATGGCCTTGTTCTCCTTCTCTGTCAAGGAACCCACACTAAAATTCTATTAAAAAAATACTCCTCTCCTGTAATAAAAATGATTTTGCTACTGCATGTTGCAGAAGTATCTACTCCTCACTTACCTCTCCTGAAGCAGTCCTGTACGTGCTAAGTGAGCCCTGAAAATGGACTGGATGAACGTCACAATCTCATCTCTCTCCTTGCAATCAGAAGAAAAGCTCAAGGATTCTGATGTGGAAGACAGGCAGGAATTCTGCAAAGCAATCAGATTAAAGAAAACTGACCATTTACAGATTGCACAGAAGCTTGATAGAACCTTTCACAATCTCACTCTTGACTATGTAACTGGCAGTAGAACAAACATCCCCATCTTTTGGTCTGCAGTTTTTAAGGTTTAAGACTAAATTAGCAGGAAATGCAAATCTGATCATCACATAAGCTTTGAAGCATCAGCATTCAATTAATGAAACAGCAGACACCTGCAAGGAAAGTTCATTTATTTTCCAGGAAGGAAACCTTTTGAAGATTAAGTTGGTAAGAGAACCTTCATAATGGATTTATCTTCTGCTTGTATCAAGCCAAGTATTCAGTCCTCCTACATTGGGCCAGCTTACCAGAATCAAAGAGCATGTAAAGTGCAATCAGATGGACAATCTGGATGGAGAATTACAAATTAACTATAGCCTGCTAAAAGTCCAAAGGATATTTATATACCTGGCAAATGATTTACAGAAACTGAATGTTTTACTGGTAAGGAAATTTTTTCATATTCTGAACTAAATAAACTGGACATGAGAGAGGATGCCAAGTCTTGGACTGAGCATGCCACACCAAGAGCCCTTTACTTTTCAACCCAATAAAAGATGCTTTCCAGATTCTTACTTCTGAAGTTCAGTGAAAAAAGTTTATCTATTACTAATGATGCAGTAGTGAACACTCGAGAGCAGGTAGTTTTCAACAGCACTCCAAATTAACCAGTTAAAGGGTGTGTTATCTGATGGGAGAACCAGGGAAAAACAAAAGGCTACAAGGCTACAAGGCTGAGAAGTCACAGCTTTGCTTCTAAGAAAGTAAGAAGGGAAGCCAGGGAATGAGCTCAGTATCTTTCTAGAGTTACAGTGGTGTTGCCAACCAGCACATTGAAACAATCACCAGGTGATCAACAAATTAAGCCTGGAAGTAAAGTCCTTTACACTGCAAGATAAACACAGAGTGATGCTGGGATACCCATCTGCCCCCACAATTACCTTGGTGCGAGACTCTGCATCAGGCACGCTGTTATCCAGCAGCGCTTTCTGTCGAGCTAAATGTCCTCTGAAGGCTGCCTGGAGCAGAACAACTGCCTGGCATGGAGAGAAGTAGCCATTAGCTCCTCTGAAAGGTAACCCACAGACATTCCACCTTCAGGGTCAGCTCTGGGGTTTAAATTCCATCTGGGAGACATTCAGGGCTGATCCTATCAAATGCAGTGAAGTTCTAGCTGCCAACACCAGTCCATATTGCACCAACACAGCACCATGCTCCCATTCCCACATTAGATTCTGGCTACCCAGAGGGCTCTGAGATGCTCTGGTACAATCAGAAACCAAGCCAAGCCTGGCAGACCTTGTGGTGATTACACTGATTGTAAGGCCTTTCACTCCCCTCAGAGATTTTACTGGGTTATAATCAACAAAAAGCATTTAGAACAGCATGTTTGTGTCACGTGGTTAGATTTAGTTCTAATTTCTGAAAGTGGGATTTTAAATGTTCTGGAAGAAACAAGGGTAAGATGCTACACCATGCTATTTGAAAAAAACCCAGTTTAATCAAAATCTTTCTGCAAAAGATTTATCAAGAGGTGAATTTGTGTGACAAACTTGTCAATGTCTTCATAATTCTCACAGACATTTCTCCTTAGCAAAAGTTTTCAAATCCTACTTCAAGTCTTTCTGAAGATTCATCTAAATGAAAATTAAATCATGATTAGAATTATCTCATTCAGAAAAACTTTCCTGTCTGTTGGTATCAGATTTTGTTCAAAATTTTCAGAAGATTTCATCTTGCAGAAGGTACCAAGTATGGAAAATTGGAAACCAAAAGGCAAACACTGACAAAACTTATGAAACAAAATCAGGATGTCAGAAGGAAGATTACTGCCAGTGTGAAGAACAAATATTATCTTGGTAAAACATCTTTGAAGTTATTTGCTTGCACTTTGATACAAATTAAATCTGTTGTACTGTTTTGTTGGGTGTCATAAACACACTCACCTCATCCAGAGCAATTTCTTCTTTCTGAAATGAAAAATGCCCATGTTAATGCCACAAATATATAAAAGTTTTAGCTATTAAAGATTTTCCAAATTTTCCCAATAATTAAAAGACACAGAAACATCTGTCCCAATCCTTGCCAAACTCAAGGAAATAAAATCTTTTAATCTTTCAAGATGTGTGGATAGATACTAAAACAACAGTCAGATTCAGAGGGGGATGTCCTTGCTGTTCCCTGATAGGAGAATCTCACCTTGTTTTTGTACATCTTCCAGCATGTCTGGATGATTTTGGCTGCTTGTTCTTGCCTGTGATTTTCTTTGCCTGGAACTGTGCAGACTGGTGGAGCCTGCAAAGGAGAATCTCTGAGTTAGTACAGTAAAAGTTAACTCTGAGTTAGTACAGTAAAGACACGGAGCTGTGAGGGAGCAGATTACAATGACTCAGGAAAATCAGCACCAGAGCTCATCCTGCCTGTAGGGCAGAAGGAAGTTCAAGAGGAAACTCTGAGTTCTGAACCCTGCTCGTATTCAAACTCATCATGGAGATGACTCTCAGAGTGAAACACATCCCTGCCCTGCTTTCAGCCCTCAGCAGGGCATGAGAATGGAACAGCTTCCATTTGCACACTCTATTATTTTTCTATGCATTGCTAAGGCACTGCTAACCCACTGCTTTGTTGCTCAGAAATGATTTTTATGTTACCAACAGACTGAGAACAAACATCAGGTGACCTCATTTTGCAGTTTTTCTCCAGGAAAGACAAGTATCAATTAACCAGGGAGGTCTCTAATGCCTCATCCTGGCAACTGTGGCCCCATAATCATCTCTTTATGCTTACTGAGAGCTGGCCATTGTATGACACCAAGCTTGTGTAAGTTGGCATAAATCTACTCTTCTATCTTAATGAAATTAATTAGAGGAAAAAGAAAGAAACCAAGAACAAAACAAGATTTTGTTCCAGTAATTTCTCCCGAGGTGTGGTTGCATATTCCACCTCTCACCATTTGATCCTTTTGATCCCTAATTATCCCACTCTAATTGTCATACCTCACTTGCCAAACAAAAGTTAACTGCAAGTTTAAAAGACTAATTTAATTTGTTGGTGTAAAATTTTAACTAGAGGAACAAGAGATTTTATAGACTCTGAAAAAAACCTCCTGATTCTGTGAAAAGGATTTATTTATAACCTAAAACCACCGAGCTACAGGCTTAAGTTTAGCAAATGGATCATGTCATATTAAAAATGACAACCTACTATTAAAATGAAAAATTGGTAGGAACTTAGTGATAATTACAAATAATGGGAACATTTCAATAAATGGATGGTTACTGGCCAAGAATATATATAGTCTGCAGAGGGAAAAAGGAGCTGTTTGTTGGCTGTTTTTAAAGACTCCAGTTATTTGGTATTCAAAACATCCTCCAGCATCCATGAGCCTGTAACACACAGAAAAGAATCTACAGAATGGCACAGTATATCAGAAACCAGAACCCTCTTAAGGCACTGGACATTTTTATTAGTATTTTTTACTATGTGTATTTCAGGGTCTATTTATTTTTAAGTGCAAATCAAAATCCCCAGTAATAATTTCCAAGTAGTATTTAGTGAAATGAGATTAACATGGCCAGAGTGCCTCTGAAAGCAGCTCTGTCAGTGCCCATCCATCTCTACTGGCCAAGTACCACACTTGGAAGAGGGACAGAAGATTGCAAAGATATCAGGTTTGGACATATTTCACAAAACCCCCAACAGATTACAGAGCCACATTTAAGACTGTCCAGGATTAACAGATGCACAAATATATTTATTAAGTATCAGAAAAACCAGAAAGAAGAGGTTATGAATACCTCAACTCCAGGAAAACTACACTTGAAAGTGAAGTTCACTTACTTATTTCATTGTATTGACATCTTCCTTAATTCCTGACTTAAATATTATGTTCCATCAGCAGCAGAATTAAAACCCCCTCAATTTCCATGATGATTAGTCTTCTACATCCTGTAAATCTTCCCATGAAAAAGCACCTCACTGCCATGCTAACAGAAAAGCAAGTGAGTATTTTCTGACTGGACAGCACTTGTGCCCTAAGTGACCACCTGGCCAGCAGAAAAAAACACTGAAAAGGGATTTTTATCTTTTGCCAGTCTGCCAGTGAGCACATTTACCTGTATCTCCATCCTTTATCTAACTGTCAACTCCTACAAGACCTCCCTCCCTCTACAAAATTGGACTGAAATTAGGCACTGGCCTCAGATGCTATAAGAAGATAAAAGCAACCACAAATTTAAATTTTTTTTTAAGTATTGGGAAAAGCCCCAAACACTTAAGAGTTTAAGTCTTTGCAACATTACACTGAACAAGAAAAAAAGCAACAGCAAGGCAGAGAATTATTAAGAGAGAACAGCTTCAAAAAACTCCCCAAGCTGCAGTGGTTATTACTGAGAAAACTTATTTTCAACAAATATTGGGAGTTAACCATCATTATCTCTATGACAAGGTTTAATGTTTCTCTCCAAAAACAAAACTAGCAGCTCTTTAGACTACCAGCTCTATTTGAAATCTGTATCAGGCAGATACAGGAAAAAGAGAAAAGAAAAAAACAAACAAAAATATGGCTGTACCTTATTAAGCTCTTCCACTGTATCTTCTGCCATTTTTCTTTTCTCTTCCTCCAATTTTAACTCCAGTTTCCCTACTTTCTGTGTCAGGTTCTGGATTTCCTCACTAGGGTTGGAAAAGCAAATATATTTATAGTTTACAGAAATTTTCTGTTGACCCTGCTTTGAAAATACTGAACCTATTTCATAACGCTTGGTTGCTTTGGGTTTGTTTTTTAAGGGCAAAGAGGGAAACTGCTCAGGATGATACCTGATCTCACAGTAAGAGACACATCAATTCTCAATCTGTGATAGCCTTATGTTAAAATTAAGAAGTCTCAAGGTCACCGTGGTAGCCTTGATACTATTAATAATGTATTTTGATCTGCTACAGTTTCATAGTTGTCAGTCGAAGTCCTTTCTCACAAAACAATATTGAAATCACTTTTTTTCTGCTTCCCTTGCACAGGATTGTCACTCACAGTTATACAGAATACAGGGAGTAACTGGAATGACACAGAGGCAATGGTCTAGAAACACAGGCTAAGGTAAAGAGAGTACAACTTTTTCCTAGAGAAAAAATGTCTGAGCCCAACACAAAAGCTTTTTCCACTTACCTTATGGATTTTTATTATAATTTAGATCTTATTTTTGCTATACTACTTAGTCTTCCTCTAAAAGCACTCTATAGAATTCTTCCCCTAGTAACTTACTCCATCCCTCCAAAACACTTCTGCTTAAAAGAATCCCCAGCTTCTTGCAGTTCAGAGGAACTCCTATAGATTCTGAGCCACTTCAAAAGAGAGTTATACTTTAAGAGATTTTTTTTGTTCTGAAAGGATCTATTAATACAAAATATTTTACCTTAAAGTCTGCTCTTCTGTACTCTTTTCTTCCATCTTATTCTGCCACTTCTGCAGCTCCAGCTCCACTTCAGCCTTAGCCTGCAGTAACTGCTTGATATCTACTCTACAAAGGTACAAAAAAAAATCTAAGTGAGACTTAAGACATTCATACTTCCACAAAGCAGATCTTTTTTCTTTAAATTTCTAAATAAATTGGGTTTTCTCAAATTTGTAAAGTAACTAAATGTTTAATTTTTCCTTTTAAACAAAACAAAGTGCATGTCCGTGCTCACAGTGCTCAGATTAACCTGCCCCAAGGCCCTGACACACCAAACCAATCCAGGCAATACAAACTGCAAATCAATCACTTATGGGAGAACAGAAGCCACAGCATATCTTTGGGCAGAGGGCAGGTTTAAATGGAGAAAGTGGGAGATCAGGACAAAGTATGTTGAAAAAAAACCCAAACCACACACAAATTTTTACAGCACAATACGAGCAAGAAGTGCTGCATAAACATATAACCCTTCAAAGGGTTTTCAGTATGGTTGGCTAAAAAATAAGCCTTGAAAAATGTGCTAGAAGCAAGCAGAAATTCTCATTTTCCATCCTCTGGCTTTTTTTCTGCAATGTAATTTTACAAAGCAAGTAGGATTAGAAAGAAGCTTTTGAAATAAAAACTGAAGGGATTCTCAAAATTAATTTTTTAGCTGAACATGTGAAGTACTTATTACATCATAATATCATACATCATAACAGGATCAGAAAAAACGAAATAATTCACACCTACAGAAGAACATCCCAGACAAGAGTCTCACTTACTCTTTACTGAGTAGAAGATTCTGAAGTTCCTTCCTATCACTCTTCAGTTTCTTCACCAGCCTTTGGAGGCGACAGCATTCTTCAACCTGGTCTAAATGTCGGGATGCTGGATGATCCAGGTCTACAGAAGGTGAAGATGACACAGCAAGCACTTGTGATGCCTCACTGTCAGCTGATGACACCCTGGTACTCTCCATGGCACACACTTTCTAAGCAGGGTAAATTTACATGGAAAACACAAAAGAAAAGGAAAAATTAAATTTAGCACAAAATTACTTTATTTAGGCCATGATAAACGATCAAATGGAAGCGAATTCTAAAATGTGCATTATTTCTAAGAGGTATGATAAAAGAAAACAGGGAGGGAGGGCTCATGCTACAGGCAGCAGTTTATGTGTATGAGGCAGAATGCACAAGGCTGAGACACTGAAGGACAACATGCCAAGAGCACAAGGCAGTGGTTCTGCATTTTCTGCTCCCAGACAGGTAAGAAAACCACTGAACTATGTGCACTTACTTTTTCTAGATCCGAAATCCTCCTCATCAGCCTCTGTCTGCTCCACTCGCTGTAATCTAAACACAGTAACAAAGCTTTAAACGTGTAACTACATCCATGGGGCAACATTGTTCTTGCTTTTTGAAACTTCTGGCCATATCAAAAGACCATTTAAAGATCTCTGAATCCTAGCTTCAAATATCTACCAATGAAAAAATGAGAATGGGCTTAAAATACCTGACTTCTAAACTAATTAGCTCTGAAATCAATATAAGTCATTCACATTCACCAGTTTTCAACCACTGAAAAGCAGTTTTCCGGGTTTTCTGAGTGAAATGTTAAATCCTCTACCAATTCCAGTTTGGAATTCTCAGGGACAACAATAGAGGAAACACAGGTCTGACTGGAGAAATCAGAGAGAGTCCTGAGAGAAAGTTCTCATTCCAACTTTGCCGCTCCTGGATCTTCACCTCTGTAACAACTCCCTTATATCTACTTTGGTGGGGTCAGGCTGTCCCACACCTTTCAGATGTACCCAAATCCCTTGCCCCATATTCACCAACTTTCCAGCACATACTTTTTGTTTTACTGGGAGGAGGGGAACTGCTCAGCACATGATCCAGATCTTCCTTCAGCTTCCGATTCTCAGCCTGCAATTCCTTGATGTTCCTGGACAGTCTCAGCACAGCAGCATTCAGTGCCTTCAGTCGTTTTTGGGTGTCTCTGCCCTCTGTACTTGGAAAAGGGGTCAAAACCAGAAAGTTAACTTAAAAGCAGAAAACAAGCAGCATTAAAAAGAGTGGAGCAGTCTCACTATTCAAGTCAGTTGGCTGAGTTGACAGCCTCAGTTCCCCCATAATAACATTCCTCAACATTTTTACTTGGGGAATTACCTATTCTTTTTTGGAAAAGCATGCAAAGACCATCTTGCTCAACACTTTCACAATTGTTTTAATTTGTGTCAAAGAAAAAAGATACTTTCAAACATCAAAAATTCATTTACTACTTTTACTTCCTCCCCCACTCTGTTCTATCCATCTTTGCACAAACAAAGGCACTTGTATGAATGTTATCTATCTTATTTTCTGTTTGCTTTGTTAACCAAACTTACAGTGCTTTACCAGCACTCTGAGAACCTCTGATTTAAAAAACACTTCAGCCAACTGTGAGACTCCTCCAAAAAACTGTCCAGCATAGACAGCCAACCTGCAGGCTCTGAATTGCTTTTGTTCACTAACAAACATTGAGATTGGGGGAGAGAGAGAGGGATAGACAGAGATGGAATAACTCTCGAACAAATCCAACAGCCAAGAGTATTTTCAGATAACTACGACTGCTGCTCTGCTGTAGAAGAAACTATCCTTGTGTCTATAAACCCCAGAGAGATTTGAAACAGGTTTGAAGAATAAATCTAATATGGAAATGAAAGGCATCAGAAACGGGAAAGCCTGTTAGGTGTTAAAATGACTTTAAATATACTACAGGGATTTTTAAATTTTTTCTAATAAAAGGGGCAAGAAATCTGAGCTTCTAGATGTGCAAAGTTGTAAAGTTTGTTCACAAAACAGATTTTTAGTGAGATGAAATATTTTTCCTTTATTGCTATGAGAAAATTCTTAAAAACTTACAACTGGAAACAAAGGCCTGAAGTAACTGATGGACTTAGGTTTTGCACAAATGCCACCGCCAGTGACAACCACAGAACAGTTTGTGAAGGAATCTTACATCCCATCCAGTGGAATAATCACAAGGTAAAAGGGGAGACAGCCTACAGTTAGTGTCAGAGTGAAAAGCTGAATTTTTAGCTGATCTTTTTAGAAATTAAAATGAAGAAAAAACCAAACAAAATAAGGCTGTCCAGATGTCACAAATGACTATTCCACAGCTGTCCCAGGCAGGAGGGGAAAAAAAAAAAAGAGTAAAAACCAAAACAAACCACCAAAACAGGACAGTGACAGAAATGATAGAAATCATAAGCATACCACTCAGGGACATTATTTTAGGCTCATCTAAACCTAAATAAAAAATTTTATTTCAGTTCATTTTGATGGCTTGAAAAGTTAGTTTCTAGCTACAACTGTTTACTAAGCTTCACACACAAATAACCATACCTCAGCATTAACACTGAAAAAGAGGAACCAAATGCCATTCACTTCAGCCAGAACTAATGAAGACAAGCATCATGAAAGAAATACTCTCAAACAACTCTTTCAATGTGCCAGAGTCCTGACCTTCAACATGATTTATTATTTCAGTGCTCAGCCTCTCAAGCAGAGACTGACAGTCACATAATGGAGAGAGACTGCCCTGACCACCAGTTTTTGAAGCTATGAAAAAATGAGGACAAGGAAGAGACCTGATGACTTATTTTCACCTGTAAATAAATCAGGTGTGATGGCTTAGAGCCTTGAGAGGCTGGTCACTGCATGCCTGAGCCAAAGGATTTATTTTTTTAAAAAAGTGACAAAACAAATTGCGGTTTTCAATCCACGAGTGACAGTGAATTAGGGAACAGGAGCAGTACAAATAATGACCCTAAAGAGTTCTCACATGTTTCTATCAATCTAAATAATTACACCCAGTGTTAAGACAGTTGTCTGTACTTAACACTAAGAGGTCAAGTATATTTTGAAGTGGTGTGGTAACGAATTTTACTATCCTACAAGACACTCTTAACCTCTTCTCAGCTCAAACAACACTCACTTGCAGTGATGCTTTTAATTTGCTCTTAGTGGAGCTTTGCTTCTACCTTTGTGCTTTGACTTTTACTGCCTCTATAAACTGTTCACCCTCACCACCATGCCCACATTTGCACACCAGTGACAAGTACTAGAACAAGCTCCTCTGACAACAGCTTACTAGTCTGCGTCTCTGTACTAAAGGAAAATAATGTTTACTCCAAGAACATTTTCTTTGCAGCACACATTCTAGAGCAAGATGCAGAACTGACTCAAGTATGAAATGCCAAACATCCAGGGAGTTTGTTTCAATTACCAGAGATGCCAGAATAGGTGTGATTATGAGGGAAGATGTAACAGAGATAAATTTTCAGTGTTATCATGTACTTTTTAAATAGCTCTGGTATTTTTCCACATCCACAAAATGATCTATCTACAAGCAAAAAAAATGTGACTAAGACATATTTCAAGGCTGTGAAGCCAACCAAAGCAGTACCAAAAAGCAACTCCAGCAATCTAAATGACAAAAACTGTTCCCATGTAGTAGTTTTCCATCAGTTAAAGTAGGACACGAATGGTGTATCAAACATGCATGCAAACATTTGCCTCAGAAGAATTAAACATACTTTTTCCTCATAGTCTCAGACTTGGCCAGCAGGACTTGGAGGCGATGAACCTGTGAAATACAGATTCCATTAAGGAGCATTAGCAAGGTCAGCTTCTACAGCAACACATTTGCTCATTAGGTGAAAATCAGAACAAGACTCTTTGGGTAGTAGCAGAGCTAATGATGCCACCACCGAAAATCAGGCTACTGTTGTATTTGCTTCCATCTCAACACTACACTTGTGGATGTACAGTAAGGTTCTTTATTTGCCCTTTTTCATTGACACACTCAACTTCTTGAAGAAAAACATTTTTTCAGTACATACAGCTGGAGTTACGAAAATATCTATGAAAACCTACCAATGACAGGTGCTGCTAAGGTGTAAGAAACCTGTCCTGCATGCACACTGAAGGAGCTGTCAGACATACCTCTTCATAGTAGGTTTCCATGGCTAACCTCACTTCTTCCAAATTACTGGTCTTCATGTCTGCCTGGAATTCACTGAAAATAGAGTAATACAAAAAATAATCCAGTCAGATCAGCAAAAACACTGCAAGACCTGGTGGCTCATAATTTCTGGGTTTATAATTGCCGATACATTCTCAGGAGCTTATTAAAATGTCTTAAGGAATAGAACACAAATGAAAAATAACATGGATTTCCAATTCTCTTTATTAGCTCATCCAATACAAGCCTCTATCCCCCTGCCCCCTCAAAGTCATACTTAATAGTGTTGTCTTTCTCCTTGCACTGCTCTTCGAGCTTGACAATCTTCTGCTTTAATCCAGTAACCACCTACAGAAAGAACAAAGAGCTCATGAGTCCTTGAATAATCTGTTTCTTCACAGAAGGTCTATTCCAGTCTGCCCTGTCTATATAAATTGTACCTAATCAGGTACACTTATTTCTACATATTTCAGTACCTAGTAAATCATACACATCTGCTATGCTGTGGAAAAGAGAACACTGATGAAATCAGATGCCTGATTACATAACCAGCTTAAGAATATGTATACACAACCATAAAATAAAAACATTACCCATTACCATGCCAATTTCAAGGCAGCAAACAACAGGGAGAATACTTCCTAAACAGACTCAAGACAATGACAAAGAAAGCACCCCAAAATAATGTTCATTCTACATCTTTGTTACTGACTCCTTACCTGATTACAGAGATAAAGGTTACATGATTCCCTAACAGATTATTCTTTCTGACCTCATTTTATTTCTTTAGCAGTGTTTCACCTTAGCAAGAGGAAAAAGGACAAATGAAAGCAGAAAGTAATGAAGACAGTCTCACCCATCCATTATCAGTCTTCTTCTCTGACAAAGCTCGTGCCAGCTCAGAGCCCTGCAACATAACACAGAGAAAGCAAGTGACCAACTCTGCTACTTTATTCTACTGCTGGCTCTTTCCACAGAATTTTCCAACCTACTCAACTCCACAGTCACTTCACATTCCAACAGCTGAAATTCTGAACTCCCTATGCTCACAGCTTTCTACTAGCACATTTCTCCCAAGATGTAGGTCAGCACACAGCAAGTGATAGCCACAGGAAATTCAGTAAGATTCAAGTCTGACTATAACCACAAACACTTCTTGTCAGGGCCTGACAAGGCTGCTCTTCTGCCTCCTGGCCAGGTCTCAGGACTGCTTGAACCCATCACCCTGCAAGAGGTTAACTCCCTTCTACTCCCAGGCAAAATATTCAGAAAATGGCCCCCTAATGAGACAGCATTTTCATTTTACCTTCAGGAATTACAGGTATCTGTGCTAAATGAACTTATCTGTACTGCATGGCATCATCTTCCTTTGAACTGAGCTGCACTGCTGCTCTGGGATACACAGACCAGAAATCCCATCACACCACCTCTCATATTCCAGCTCACCACTCCTAGGAGTCACCACACTACAAACTCCTACTCTTTTGCCTCACTTTTATCCCCACAAGGAATATCCACCCTGGAAGGATCCAGCAGTTGTTCAATCTGTTTATCCTTTCTATTGTTCTCCTCTTCCAGTCGACGGAGCTTTGTTTTCATTCGATCTCCCTCATTCTTCTGAGCCTGTATTGTCTAAAAGAGGGGAGGAAAATCTTAAGCACATTTCAGAATAGGAAGACACAGAGTTCTCACATGAAAACACATTTTGATGTCAAAAGCAATCCAATTATGATGGCAAAGATGATATGAAAAAAGAGGAAGAAAATGCCAAACCACAAAATCATCACAGTAGACCAGAACAGTCACCAGGACAGGACAGCTTAGGGAGGAGACAGAAGAAAGATAAAAGGAAAAGATCTAACAGAAAGACCTAACAGAAATGATCAACCAGAGCCAAGGTATTTGTCTGTAGGTAACCCCAGTGTTCAGCAAGCCCAGTCCTCACCTTTCATACACTGCACTAACCTCAACAGAAAGCCTACTCTGACCATATCACACCGTGAGAACAGTGAAATTGTCTTAGACAGACACAAGCTTTAGTTTAGCCTTACATTACAAATGCAAAAAATGTGGTGGATGTCCCAAGTTGTAGAAACTAAAGTATTGTGGATCGTTAAGGCCACGACATGTACAGGTGGATGGAGCAATGCCATGACTTTTTATGTAAGTATCAGAAAAACTGTACCTTTTTCAGTTCTATAATTTCATCATACATATCTTCTTTCTCTTTGTAGTCAGGAGTTCCAGGAATGTAGCCTACAGAAAGGGGTATGTAAAATAAGTAGATCCAAAAGAGGCATTTTTAACCAACCAGAAACTTTACAGTTAAAGAGAAATATCTAGAACAGCACCAGAGTGGAAACTAGGCCTTTTTTCTTTCCTTGAAGAAGAAAAATCAGCAAGGAAATTAATTCTGGAAATGGAGGTGAAATGGAAGTGTTACTGTATGAAACTTCTGCCAGATTTTGTAGCCAATTTTTTTCCTAATTACTTCTCTTCTCTGGTGCTATATTAAAACACCCATCTCAAGAAAGACACAAATTTTACAGAAGACTGCAGTCTTCTCATCCCAATAAATCCATTATTTACAAAAGCTTTCTAAGAATACAGTTTTCTATTTATGCTTACCATGTACAAATGCATCATCTTGTAAAGTTGCCAGAAACTGTGTATTACCAGTAAAAGTATAGGTGTCATTTTAAATGGAAGTGGAATTTTAAAGTTTACAGTTCTCCTTTAAGGAATGCAGAATAAAACTTTTAAAGTTTGCTCTTCTCATAAAAGTCATTTGATTTTAATGTCACAACCACATGATAAAACACTTTCTAGACAAGAAGTAAAAGGAGTCAATTACACAGAATTTCAGGCAAGCAGATGGTTTCTATCAATGGTTCCTAAACTATGTTTTGAAGTCACAATAAATTGTCTACAGCTGTCCCATTGAACCATATTATATTTGCAACCTTTTCAGCTGCAAATGCATGGCAATTTGCAAAAGTTCTGAAAGCTAATAGTGATTCATTGCTCAAAAAAAAAATTGGAAATCCCTGCCTTAACCAATTTAGGAATCTCAAAGAAGCATCTCATGGATCATATTTTGACACATACATTTTAGTAAACTAAAACGGCTCTTGCTTTACTGGAGCTAAGATCTTAAGCAATATGTGTTTTTAGAGGGGAAAAAAGATCATTCACTTTTATCTACCACACCAGTATAGAGTTTACCATTACTGGAAGAACGAGAATGTTTTGGCTTTTTCATTCCTAGAGCTTCCTTCAAATATTCTGGAGTGCTACTGGAAATGTTAGCTCGCATATGCCCCGTGTCAGCATCTGATTTCAGAGCATGGCTCATTCCTGCCAACAGAAATGGAACAAAAATGTGAAAATCAGGGATAATTGTGAATTAAATTTGTAGAGTTATTCTGAGCAAATGCAACATGGAAAGCTCCAGATGCTGTCAATTATTCCCTCTATAAATTCCAATGCTCAAGATCAGATAATTCCAACCACCCAAATAAATAACAGTGCAATTAATTCCTATGTAGCCTTTAATCAAATACAAATCTATTTTTAACAGTTTATATGTTAAGCTGTCCACAACAATGAATTTTATCCATCAATGCAAACAACATTTCTATACTAATACCTTGTTTCAGAGATCCCAGCCACATCTGCCTTGGGTTTTTAACAGCTGCATTCTCAAAAGAAGCATGGCCCGTTCCCTGCAGAGATCGCCAAGCTGCAGCTTTTTTAGGATACAGTTGTGTGCTCGAGCTGTAGGGAGACTCTACAGCAAAAGAAAATATCTCAGTGTTGCCTTCAAAAGCTCAAGGTCACAAAAATTCTTGTTGTCTTGTTCTCCAAAGTTCTCAGACTCAATTCTATTACTTACAAAAATAGAATTTAACAGCATATTCCATACTGGCTTATATGGAGCAATGGAGCAGTCGCATTAAAAAAACCCAAAAAACTCACTATAAAGAAAAATACAATTCCAAAAAATGAAGAGGCTTAGAAAAATGCATAGTGACAGTCGCATGACTCAACACATGTGGGAATATTTACATGTACAGTTTGGATAGGCATCATTAAGATACCTGCACATCTAAATATTGTTATTAATGACACTTTAAGGTAAAGTCTTCTCTGAAACATTCACTGGAAGCCTAAAAAGGAAGGTAAATGGAAATATATATCAAAAACACATAAACCCCAGAAAAAAAGGACAAAACCAATACTAAAACTGCAGATCTAATAATAATAACGACATTGTACTGTGAAAAAAACCCAACCCAACAAATGAAACAGAGAACTGCTAAATGTACACACAGAGATCTATGACTCGATGGGAGAGAGCTCCAGTAATTCCAGAGTCCCTCTACACAACAAGTATCAGCATTTCTCCAAAAAGACAAGGAGAAAAAGAAATTCAGAGTGGTTGCCATCAGAAGGCATAACATGAGGAAAAAGTAGTTTATGCTGGAGAATCAGGAGTTACAACCAACCCATAAACTTCAATATTTTAGCCTATACAAGCTGGACTTCACAGGTCACTAAACAGATCTCAAATAGGTGTGCTCTGCACACAGCAGTGAGTAATTCTGAAGAGAACAACAAGATGTTGTCTCAAGTAAATCTTCCAGTTCCTGTGTCCCACAGATGTATCTGGTTTTCCAATTGCAGAATAAAAAATTTTGGAACACTTACTTGGTGACTTTGGAGGCTTGTGAAAAATCTTCTTCCTTAATTTCTGAAAGAGAAACAGGTTCTTTTATCTATTGAAAATATTCAACTCTTAAGGTTTCACTATGTAATCTCAAAATTGGCTCAAATCTCCATTTTCCACAAAAATCTTTTGTTCTAACAAGAAAAAACCTTTTCTATAGAAAAGAAAAATAGTAGCATTAAGCATATGCAGATTTGGGCACAGCAATGGTCACCAGAATTAAGGTGGTGCCAACTTAAGTCTGATTATACAGATAAATTGTCAATTCTTGCTCAGAACACTACAACCTTTCCCATCAATATTAAATATGAGTAGCAGCAAATTCAAGATGATCCCAGAGTAGAGGCTGATCTGTAGAACCTTTTAGCTAAAGGAAGGAGTTATTTAATTCCATTAAAACTCTCCAAAAGGATTACTTAAGTTCATAACTTGATAGAACAGCAAAATAAAGCCAAACATCATTTGCAGCCCCAGTGCTGAGAATTGAGAAGCCAGAATTACATCTAGGAGGAATTAGAGGAGGTTTGTGAATCAAGCCCCATTCAGTGCCACTGTTCACTCTACTCTCTGAAGGGTCCTTGGTGAGCAGGA
>NW_008238321.1:8465057-8466778 GCF_000691975.1 Corvus brachyrhynchos | reverse complement strand
CCATTTCTGTATCTGACTCGCAGGCTATCACAGATAGGCTGTCATCTCCCTGGGAAACAGAGACAGGACATTTGCTACTGAACATCTGGTAATAACACACATCCAGAAAACTTTTACAATTCAGCAAAGCTGGAGTGCAATAAATTCAAATAGTAAGAACCATTGCATTGCTCAAATGTCAAAGGAGTGAAACAAGCATTTTCAATTACTTAAGATAAAAATAAGCCATTTTTCAAAAACACTGAAGCCACTGAAAGATGGTGAGGTTCCTGCTGCAAAAGCCAGCATCATTTGCTCTAACACAAATGGTTTGGGGATATTGTGAAAGTCACTTCAGAAACAAACCACCACAGAATGGTTTGGGTTGGAAGGGACCTTAAAGATCATCCAGTTTCAACCCCTGTGCCATGAGCAGGGACACTTTGCACTTGAGTCACAGAGACTTGGCACTGCAGTGCACAGCATTACACCAGCTGAACCTTCAGCTGGTTCTGCATTAATTTCTGCACCATTTAAGCTGCAACTCACTCAGCTGTTCCCTTCCTCACTTGCTCACCCTACCCTTGCTGTGCTATGGGATTGTTCAGTTCCTACATTGAAATGGAGAAGTGATTAGGCTGACGGAAAAAACCTCAAACCCAAGGAAGATGACAAGTTTCCCTACTTGTCAAATGCAAACATATCCACAGCTGAAGGATAATTTCCACTTAGCTTTCAAATTATCTGGATGCTGCCATCACAGAAAGACCTTTTCCACTTGCTGCTGAGCCCGTGGCACTCAGCACAAATCTTCAGACAGATGCTGATCTGTGCCTGTAAGAGGCAGGGGAGCGGATGAAGTATTTTTGGAAACCCTGGCTGGCAGAACAGGAGGAAGGTTAAACAGCCTGTCATGCTGGCTGAGAGCAAGCAGGGATGTGTCCTCACACACCAGGCCATACAGTTTTTCATTTCCTGAGGCAATGCTCCTTGCAGCACACTGATTAATTTTGTTATTTTAAGGCCTCTCATTCTAAAATATCTCTCTCCATAACTGCAGCTATCATGTTTGGAATCAGAGAACATGGGGGATGCTCAGCCTTGATAAATGGTAACAACAAAACATTCACCAGCACACAAACATGCAATAACAGCCCCACCACTGTCCTTGGTAACCTTCACAGCCCCTTTGCTCCTGCAAAACTGCCCAAACCAGAGCCACCTACAGCAGGCAACAAAAGAATGTGGGGGCTCCCAAAGGGGCTCAAAACCTCCATCTGGCTGCTGAGGGGGTGGGAATCAAACGCCAATACAGAATCACAGAGTCACAGAATTACTTAGGTTGGAAAAGCCCTCCAAGATCCTTGAGTCCAACCTATGACTGATCTCCACCTTGCCAACCAGACCATGGCACTGAGTGCCACGTCCAGTCTTCCCTTAAACACCTCCAGGGACGGCAAATCCACCGCTTCCCTGGGCAGCCCATTCCAATGTCTAATCACCCTTTCTGTGGAGAAATTCTTCCTAATGTCCAACCTAAACCTTCCTTAGCGCAGCTTGTAAGTCTGTCACCTCAGTGCCGTGCTACGGGTCACTCAGGAAAACACAGGCAGAGCCCAGAGTCCCGCAGGCTGGAGACGGCGGAAGCCACCCCCCGCCCACTCCGAGCCACCGTCTCGCCGGCCTGGCAAGCCCGGGGGTGCTCCAAGGCTTTGCCCCGACCTCGCGGGAAGTTTCGTGAG
>NW_008238321.1:8453444-8464288 GCF_000691975.1 Corvus brachyrhynchos | reverse complement strand
TGGTCCGGCGGGACGGAATCGCAGAATAGTTTGGGTTGGAAGGGACCTCTGGAGATGATCCAGTCCAACCCCCTGCCAAGGCAGGGTCAGCTAGAGCAGATGACCCAGGAACAGGTGTCCAGGTGGGATTTGGATGTCTCCGCAACTATCTGAGGTGCTGTGACACCTGAAAATGCTGCGGGTAAACCCGAATTCATCAGTTCTAACAGCTGGCAGGGGCTACCTCAGCTCAGGGAACCGCCTTGGTGAGAGAGGACAGTCCTGGCAGTGACCTGCTGTTTTCTGACCTCTCGTGGGCAGATCCGACTGTGGAGCTGCTGCAGGACAACCCGTGTCTGACAGAGCTCATCACCTCCGTGCTGGCCCTGCCGGATCCCAGCCCCAGCATCCTGTCCTTTACCCTGCAGTTAGCTGGGATCCTCGCCTCTTCTGAAAGCCGTTTCCAGCACCTGCAGGTGAGTCGGCCACCCAGGTACCTGCTGCTGTGTATCTGTCTCCTCCTTCTGTATGGATGACCCCTGAAAATGTGCATATTGTAAATATATGGCTTACATTGAACAGCTCAGCAAAAGTGATATGATAACGAAGACCTACAATCACCATTCCTGTTCACTTCTCATGTAAAGTTGCTTCTCTCTTCTGTCTCACCCCAGCAGGACTGTGAATGCTGATGTGTAGTGCTTCCCATTTTTAGTTCAAGAGTGTATGGGATAATGCTACTTCACAGGAGTCACTGCACAGTACTGTATCCCAGGACAGATCCTGTAGATTTAAACTGCACTAACAGATGTCATTTTCCCTCCATAGTAGGTTGACAGAAAGTTTCTGATTCCCTGCAAAAACACAGGAGCTTTTTAAAGCCCTGCCTTCTACAATAGGATACATTTACAGTGTAAAACTCAAAAGGCTTCATTCAGGGAAGAGATGTGTACAGGTGTATAAAGTAGTCTAATGGAACTGATATACATAAGTTGTCCCTTAGCACCTGGAAACAAAGCAGTTTTGGTTTTGAACACTCTAGTTTGTCCATCTGTTACGTTTAAGCACGAGATTCTGAAAATTGCCCATTTTAGCGATACTTCTAGCAACAGGAGGTTTCACTACAGTACTGATACTCTTGACTCAGACAGAGCAGCCCCTTTTGCTCACTGTTTACTCTGTGTTCTGCTCTGGCCTCGGCAGGAGAAGCTGCTGGGGAGGCTCTTTGGCCAGGAGGGGCCGCGGGGCGGTGCGGCGTGGGAGGACGCGTCGGTGCGCAGCGGCTGGGTGAAGGGTGTGCACAGCATGGTGCACCACCAGCCTGCCCTGCACTTCCTCTGCTCCACGGGTGAGTACTGCTGGGGCTGGGGGCTCCCCAGATCTCCTGTGTCCCTGCCGTTCCAGTCTGTTGCTCAGATGTCAAATGAGCAAGATGGGAGTCTTTGTTTATTTAAGATTAAAATAAGCCATTGGTCAAAAACACTGAACTCATTGAAAGATGTTGGTTAAGTTAGCTAAGCATTAACTTCTGTTAAGTCAGTTATACATTTGGGTTTTTTCTCCAAACACTGAAGATGGTGCTCGTTATAGAGGAGAAAGAATCTTATAAAATTGCCCTTACAAAATCAAGAGCTATCTGTATTCTTATTTGTAACTCCTACTAAAGGGTACATTTCAGCATGATTTTAGTGCAGAAAAACTAAGCAGAGGCTCATTTATCTCTAAGTCCTTGCACACATTTGCTATCCTGGTGTTGTTATGCAGGTATGTAAATTCTGCTGTTAACACCAGCTTTAGATCCCATGTACAGAGGGGCCTAAAAGACTGGATTGGTATTAAAGTACAGCACGTGCTGCTGTCCATGTGATGGAAAAGTGGTACTGATACTGCTGCTCATGTTTTTCCTACTGGTTATGTCCAGAGATGGTACAGGCTCTTTCCATAAATACACACTCACTGTGCTGTCAACTCTCCTGATGTTACTGATGTTATATTGAAGTCTGATCCTGAGTTATTAAACCCCTGAGGATCTGAAAACAATTTTATTTTCTTCTTCTGTTTGCTTGTTCTTAAGGACTGGCTGACTTTGCGTAGAGACTACAAAATAAAATATAAGAAAACCTCACCACCGCCATTTAAAGCTGTGTGGTACCTGAATTAGAGTCATAAATGGTTGTTTTTTCCTCCAGTGACTTGTTTTGTTTTCCCACAGGAGGCATGGATGTGATCTTCGCTCTGCAAGGGGATCCCAGCCTGTTTGTGGCTTCAGCTGCCAGCCAGCTCCTGGTGCACATACTCACCTTCTCCCTAGAGTCTGAAACACTGAAAGCTCTCAGTGCAAAGGACTGTGACTGGCCAGTATGTGCCCAGATGATTGTAAAGCACATAGAAGAGTCACTTCAGTCCAGCTCTGCCTCTCACATCGAGCAGTCACTGAAGCTGTTGAACAGTTTGTTCAGCAGCTATTTTGGCAGTTGTTATGCTGCATGGACTGAAGTCCTTTGGTTAGATGTAGCAAAGCAAATCGAATCCTTTCTGCTGGAGGAGGCTGTTCAAGCACAGCCCGTGCTGGCCAATCTTTTGCTTAATGTGGCACGGTAAAGATCTTCTGGCACCTTGGAGCCCGTGCTGACATAGATCTGTTTGCCACCATGTGATAGGTTACACTTACACTTCTTTCTTCTCAGGTCACCTGTGTTTTGTGGCTCTGAAGGCAGCTTTTGGGCATTAATAACTTCTGCTCTGGAACACTTAACCCCAGTACAAGCAGGTCCTCTGGCAGTGGGACTTCTGAAGCTCTGCAAATGGTAGGACTTAATGCAATGAAATTTCTGCCCCATGCAGGTGTTTCTGCTCCGTAATTCCACTTTAGGTAGTGAGAAAGCACCAGGAAATCACCAGATGAATATGGCACATACAGATATTGATTTACAGGCTAAGTAACATGCTTGTTTTAAGATAGAAGGACACTCTTTTGTTGACAAGATATGCCTTTCTCTCAGCCTCCTTACACAGGATCCCATTCTCTGTTTGCATGGCTTGATAAAGCTGCTTCTAAATTCCGGTGCCATTTCTCCTTTGCTTTCAGTTAGCAAGGGAAGCTTGGAAGAAGGCTCAGATTGTGATACTGCTTTTGTTGCTCTGTCATTGCTGGCTTGCTTAAAAGCCTGCATGAAAATCATTACCCTGCTCAGCATTTGGGGGCAGGTATTTGGGAAGGAAGTGAAGTGTTCTTGTTTTGGTAACTGCTGTTTCCTCCTTGAAGCCCACAAGATGTCAGGATTCAGGCACTGACTGTTCTGCTTCAGCCAATGGACTGTATTTTGAGAGCAGCCTCCCAGCCTCTGGAATATGCAGGTACAGTTGTGACAGAAAAGTTAGAGGCCTGCTTGCCAGTGTTTCAAGTGTCTGGTGCAGACAAAACTGGAGGAAAAAGAGTAGGAGAAGTCAAGGAGGGTAGCAGTGTTTGTGGTAAGTCCTACTGCCAGTTGCATTTGAAGGGATATTCACACATCAGCTGAATATCTTGGTTAACTTTACAAATCACAGTCTTTTTCTATTCACTGACAACCTGAGCTCTCCCCTTCTTTGGGCCTCTAGGTTTGCTGGATGAGTCTGTTAGTGATCCTGTCACTGTTGAAAGTCTTCTGTCCTCCAAGACATCTTGTGCTGGTCTCCTGTGTCAGACCCTTGCTCACCTGGAGAAGCTGCTGTCTCTGGTAATGTTCAGAGAGGGAAATAAACCTGGGAATCAAACTGGTCCTTTAAAGACAGTGTTAAGAGTGGTTGCAAACTTTCACAGTAGAGCACAACAGAACATGGAGGGGAGTTGGCAGTGAGGGTTTCCGTAGTTTAAGGAAATTAAGCACAGTAGACTCTAAATATGAAGACAGAGGACTACTGAGGCTCATGAAGAGGGACTGCACTTAAGTTTTAAATGTCTTGATGAGCTTTGCTACCATACCTTACTTGTATTGCAATTATTGATCCTGAGAAGAAACACAAATTGAACTGCTTTCCCAAGCAGTGAGAAGAATCTCCTTCCATCTCTGCAATAGTTCTTGGAAGAGAGGAAATTAATTTATTTTTAGTTATTGACATAGTGGTACCTTAAGAACTCACTAGAAATTGCAAT
The DNA here is from genome assembly GCF_000691975.1 of Corvus brachyrhynchos. Taxonomy (NCBI): domain Eukaryota; kingdom Metazoa; phylum Chordata; class Aves; order Passeriformes; family Corvidae; genus Corvus; species Corvus brachyrhynchos. The sequence continues at coordinate 8,460,174 of NW_008238321.1, read as the reverse complement.
TTTTGCTGCCTTCTGACCAAAAATTGCTCTGTACTTGAGACTGTTGCAGGAAACTCTTTTCTCTTTTTTTCTTTCTCACTCATTAGAAACATTTAAGAGTGGATTTACCCTGTGCGTCCTTGCTGCGCTCTCTCATGACAATTTTACAGTTCTGCAATGGCTTCTTGAGCCCAGCTTCTCCTCTGGGAAGAACAATAAGCCAGAATTTGATCAATTGCTTCAGAGTGCAAAAGTCAGCTCTTGATGTCCTTGCAGCACTCTCAGAGAAGAAAGGTGAGTTAATCTTTGCTTTCTTATCCAAAGCAGTTTTACAGTCCTGTGTCTTTCTGTATTTCAGCAGGGATTTTGCTGCTCCATCTCTCACTATTGGTCCTTTGGGTTTGTTTTCTCTGTTTCAGACTGTGACACCCTCATAGGAAGTCTATTTGATGTTCTTCTGGCATATCTGCACAGTCCAAACACCAGCCCTACTGTGAGTATAGAACTAGGGAGAGATCCAAGTCTATTAGCTTGCCCCAGGGGGGTGTAATTCTGAGAAATGATCTGACCACAGTTGTTTCTTAGCTCACTTTGTACTAGAATAGGTAGGAGACTTCTCTTGTCCTGTGTCGCTTACAGAAAATAGCTAAAATTCTAATGAGCAAGTAACTGACCAATACATTGAGAGTTCTTGAGAAGACAGGAGCCATCATGTCTCAGAGTAGCACTGACACTCTCAACTTGACACGGCCATGAAGTATTGAATTCTTTTTATTAAGGGGGTTTGGTTTTTTGCTTTGTTTTGTTTGAGTGACTCTGGAGGCAACTGCAAATCCAAAGCTGGAGGTAATAGAACTTCGTAATACTTAGCTGAACACAGGGATTTTCTAGATGTTTGTTAGAAATTATTTTTAAGCACCATTTATTTGTGGCTGGCTTCTTAGTAAGGAGGCATATGCACTTGTTTACTCTGAGAATTTCTCTGTAAGTTTTAGGCTAAAATGAATTTTACCTTTAAAGGCATAAAGGCAACACTGCCTCCTCCTGTAGTAAAGTAAATCTGCTTTACTTTGCTTCAGGTTCTAAAGAAAACCTTTCAAGCTACATCCAAGTGGTTGGTGCACTTGCAGGAACTGTCCTGCTCCAACAGTCAGTGGCAACAAACTGAGAAGATTTTGGAAGGTAACGAAGCTGTTCCAGCTGGGACAAACAGCAGCCAGTGGCATATATGAAATCTGCCCCTGCCTACCTTTCCTGCTCAAAGCACTGGATTCACTTGTTCACAGTTATGTTGAATTTACGTTTAGCTGCCCAAATAGTGCTTTGCAGAACTGTGGGAGAAGCACACAGCAGCAGCAAAAGGGATTGTATCAGATGAAATGATGCAGGGTTTGTACAGTGAGTGCTTCAGTAAGGCTTGTTGCCTTTCATGTCTGTTCAGGTTTGTCACTTGCCTTTTACAGATGTGTTTCTGGTGCTGCAGAAGCATTTATGCAGTCCTTGCTGGGAAGTAAGAGATTCTTCCCTGGAATTCCTCACTGCCATTGTTAAATGCTTGAGAGGTAGGTGCAAAGATTTGACAGTTCAGACTGGAGCAGTATTTCTTTTAAAGCTGTGAAAGTCAGTTGGGCTGGTGAAGCATCTTCTGACCTGTAACTGGAGGGCTGAGAAAAGAAAGAAGTGTCAAGATTTTTACTCTTAGAACATGATCAAAATCTGACAAAAATATTAATAAACTTACCCTGCTTTTTCTGTTGAACTCAGATTGTTGTACCTGCCTTAATGGCAGTTTTGGTGAGTTAAACTGAGGGGTGTTGAGACATGTCTGTCAAGGCAGGTGACAGTGCTTAATGGCAGATAACACTTTCTGTTTTTCAGTTTGCTCTGCAGCAGAGTCTGGTTTCTTGCAGCAGGCTGGGGGCTGGGCTTTAGGAGGCTAAAAGCCTAGACCTGCTTTGCATGCTTGGGATTAATTACTGATTTTCCACTTTCCTGGTGGCTCAGGCTTTGCAGCAGGTAGCACTGAGGCAATGCTAATTTTCCTACCATAGCTCTGCAATGTTGGAGGAGGGGGGATGTTGCCGTTGTCCCCAGGTCACAAAGGAAGTATCCAGCACACTCAGCTGCATTAGCACTTTACCCTCCAGCCACTTTTGTTTTCTCTGCCATGTGCCTGACAACTGGAAAGGAAGACTATTTTTTCTCCTTGAAGCAAAGGCATAAATTTGATGAGGCTGAAACCATGTCCCCACTTGCCTGCAGAAAGTTTTTTCTTGCTGCTAAAACAACTGTAAATGCAATTTTCTAAGTTCCAGTGTCTGTCAGGGCTTGACTAAAAGCTGCTGGGAGAGGAGGAGCCTGACACAGAGCATCTGTGCTCTGGTGAGCAGCTGCGTGGTCCCTGCAGGCAGTGTCCATCCTTGTATGAGGCAAAGAACAGTTTGCATTAGAAACAGCTTCATGCTCTGAGGAAATAAAGTCCCACTTCTCTGGATTGCTATCTTGTTTACAGACCAGAAGGAGTTCAAGCAGTGTCTCCTGTCCCCAGAGGTGCTGAGGCTCACAGAAAACCTGCTGGAGGATCCAGAGAGCTACGTGCGAGCGAGTGCTGTGACTGCGGTGGGACACCTGGCCTTCATTACTTGCTTTGCTCCAGAGTCACCTGCCACAGGCAATCTGTATAACAAAGAGGTAGGATAACTTCGTCTGCATGAGCACAACTACCCATCAGTTTCCTGCTGTACTGCTTATAACTTTCTTCACAAGTTACCTGCTCATGCAGGCAGATTGCACAACCAGTAATGACAAGATTTTTTACCTTTGCTGTTCTTGTTTCTTTGCATGTTCCTCTCTTCACTGTGCTTTCTCTTTTGTCTTTTTGCATCTAGAACACTGTAGCAAAGCTTCAGGAAATCTTGTCAACAGACTCAGAGGGCTTTCCTAGGAGGGCTGTGATCAGCATCTTCACCACGTGGCTGAGAGAAGGCTGCACGGGTCAGCCTGAGGATACAGAGCAGTTTGTCTCTAGAGTCATCCAGACCGTGGAGCATGACTTAGACTGGGAAGTCAGACTTGGTGGTTTGGAACTGGTTGAAGTTTTCTGTAGTCAGACCATTTGCCAGCTTTCCCAATGTCCCTATGCTCCTGTCTCCTCTGCAGTCACAAGTTCCACCCCTCAGAATGAGCTGCTGCAGGTGTTTTGTCGAGCAAAGCTGTTTGGGTTTTTGTTTCGATCTTTGTGTGACTGTGACAAACCCGTGGGGCAGAGAGCCTGTGATGTGCTGATTGGCTTAAGAGGTCATTTCTACCCCACGAGTACTTTGGAGAATCCACAAGAGATTGAAGATTCACCTGCAGGACGTGGCATTGCCTGGTTACAGAGGACACTAAGACAGGGTTCTCTGGCCCAGAACTTCCCCACGGATGGTGGTGATGGGGTGGATTTCCAAGATCCAGGGAGCATGATGTTAGCTTTGGGTGCAATAGACTTACTGGAGCTACATGATGAGCTAAATAAAAGTAGTGACCATGTGGAAGAAAGCCCTCAGTCTCTCTTACAGGACATCCTTGCTACTGTGGGGACCATAGAGGATAATGAAGTTGACTGTTACTGAACTCATCTTTTGCTCTGAGGGAGCAGTTTTCTTCTGGAGGAGAAGGATGGTTATGTTAGCTGTTAAATGGGTTAGAAAAGTTTTGCTTTAATACTGATGAATTTTTTTCATTAATTTGTCATTTCCAATAAACTGTTACTTCTTTTTCAAAGTAAAAACATTAAGTATGGCATTTGTTCTTTTTTTAAAGTTGTTGTCTTTTAAGAAAACACCAGACCATGCCTATGTAAGGAAGCATTTTAAAAAAACAAAAGTGACTGAAAACAAGCTGTTGCTGGCTCCTTTTAGAGCCAGAGTAGCTAAAACTGATGGAGACTGGTTTTAAGGGACACTTGTTTTGACCTTTCTGTATTTTATTCTAAAAACAGAGCTCTCAGCTTCCCTTGTGCATTTTGAGGTCTAGAGCAGAATGTGCCATTTAAGGAGTCAAAAGCTGATCATCCTTAGCATTACAAATTTTCTCCTATAGATCACAGACTTGTTTGATCTCAGCAGTGACACCAACATGCTGACTTTGGTTTTAATTGAAGCCAGAAGCAAGTCCATTTTGCTGATTTTTTTTTCCAAGTGCTCCTGTTTTCCATTCCTGAAGTACTCGGATAGTTTCTACCTTTTGAGAGAAACTGACACCTACAGCTTTTTCAAGATGAATTTGATCTATGATTAGTTTTGGTAACAATATGAAAACTGCAGCCATAGTGTGAATGGCAACATGATTTGCTGAGAAAAAAATACCAGTGTTTTAAAAACTTGGGGAAGACTGCAGTTTGCAATCTACTCCAGTATTGTGCCATGTGCTAAGAAGCTTTCTGCAACCTGGAAAAAAACCCAAATCAAACAGTACCTTTAGCAGTAGATCAAACCATGGTGTGTTCTTTTCCAGCACTGAGGTGTTCCTGAGCATCCTTTTTCCTCCTGCAGCCTGAGGAGAGGCAGGAACATGACACTGATTTTAGGGCAGTGGGGGCTGTAGCATCTAAAGCAGTGAAAGGACTTGTACAACCTCCTCCTGCAGCTGTACAGTGGGGTGAGATGTAGTTTGGATCTCTTGCTGCTGAAGCTGAAGGTTTCTCTCTGCCTTTTGAGGAAAGCAGCACACTTGCCTATGGCTGTATGCACAGCTTTATGTGTGGCAGAGCCCTTGGGTGTTGTACCAGCAGCTGTTTTTAGGAGAGAATAGCTCTGCTGCTGACTCTCAATTCTACCTGAGCAGGGTCTACACCTGGCAAAAGACAGAACATACTAAAATCAGGCCTTTTCCTGCCACTGCATTCATCTCAGAAATGGAAAGGGTTAGTGAGAGAGCAGGGATGCGCTTTTAAAGAAGCGTGGAGTGTTTGTGGAGTTCCAGCAGTCCTGTCTAGTGAAGGCACCACAGTTCCAAAAGCAGCATTCTGTGTTGACAGTAGGTCAGCTGTGCTCCAGGAGAGGAGACAGCAGGTTGCTGGGTGAATGCCTCCCTCCCGTTCAGTGCTGGAATTCGTGTCATTTCAGAGCTGCGCAGTTTAGGAGACTCCAAGGAATTGTTCAGATATCAGCAAATTGAAAAAGTGAGCTGTTACAGAAGGAGAACTCGCTGCTTATTACCAAGGCCTCTCAACTCCCAGACCTATTAATTTTTCATGGAACTCTTTTTTCTTTTTAATCAGCTGGGGTGAGGGTGACATAATGTTTGTAGCATCTGCCTAATTGCAGTCCAAAGTCATGTTTTTACGTTTGTACAGTAAAAATCAAATGTACAACAAACTGGGGGGAGCTCCTTATCTTTAGAAGGGGTTTTAAGGACTTGTTTCCTCTTTCATTAAAAACAGGCCTCCACCTCCAGCAGCTCAGTGACAGTGCTGATTCTGTATTTCTGTCCTGTCTGAGCTCCCTGCTTGGCCTTTTGTTTTCTCTGCTGCTCCAGTGACAGTGGAGTCCCACTGACACCGAGGTGCTGGCACTGCCATCCCACACCTGATAACTGGGAGAAACAGGAAGGGGCATGGGCATCTGGGCAGTGTGCAGAACAAATGCCTGGGACTAAGATTAAGGGAGAGGTTCAGAGAGATGAAAACAAACTAAAAACTCCACAATTCTTTCTACAGAAAACAATGGGGTGGGATTTTTGAGCTGGAAATGTAGCTACCAAGTTTATGAACACACACCAACAGCTACTGATGTGGATCATCCCTCATGCTGGGATGCCCTCTGTAGGATGCCCATCTTCACACACTTGAGGACTCATACAAGCCCTACCCCACTTGCTTACACTCACAACTTACTTTAAACACACTTCTTACCTACCCAGACTTTTTTTTGCACCTCCACAAGATCCTTATCCCAGCCACACAGCTTCCTGCTGGGTTAAGAATTACACTGTGGTAAGTGTTCCCACGGAGCTGTGGTCATGCTGCACCTCGGGGAAAGCTTGGCTCCCAAGGAGCCAACTCTGAGCAGCTCTGGCTGCCCCCAGGTGCATCCTGAGCATTCACCTCAGCAAGTGCCATTGTTACTTAACCACTTCACAACAACAGTTGTCCCTCCAGAAACCACCACCAGTTCACTCCTGTCACACAGCACAGAGAAGGAGGGGGCTGCCTGACCTGCTCCTACGGACATTTTGGGATGGATTTCTCTGGAAACTCCAGCATTCACCCCATCAGAGCTGTAGCTGTGCTCAGTTCCTGCAGGAGGCAGGCACCACTGAGAGTTTTTCCAACACCCACCCACGCACAGAGCTGATTCTGGCAGAGGCTGTAGCCACACATGGGCTTCAATGCAAGAGGCAACGAGGCTCGGGACTGTCCTTAGCTTCTAAGTGGGCTGTGAATAGCAGGAAGGAGCAATACAGGTGGTATTGACACAAACCATCACAGCTTAAAAAAAAAATTGTATCTCTCCTGGCTGGTGCTGTGAAAGAAGAGAATTTTAAAGCTCATTTCAGCTCCTTATCTGCACTGGGGCAATGTTGTGTTGTCTGATCTGTACACAGGTAGGAAATTCCTAGAGTTGCTTTCAACACATTTCAACAAAGCTCTGAAGAAAGGATTTATCCTTTAACTGCTCAGACTTGGACACTAGAGAGAATAAGAATCTTTGGCTCAGCCTTGCACTAGCAATGGCTTTATGAAAGCTGCCAAAGAAATGGCTGTTAA
>NW_008238321.1:8444570-8453355 GCF_000691975.1 Corvus brachyrhynchos | reverse complement strand
ATGTCTAGGGCTGTTGCTTCAGCTTAGATATACATGATCTGTGATTACAAATCAATTTGTGCACATCTTTGCAATTCCTTCTGTCTTCCTCTGATAAAATTTGCTCTACCTTTCAATACATATTCATCAAGGCTTCTAAAAACCAGTGTGCATTAGAGAGGAAACTCATCAACCAGCTTCACTGCAGAAGATCTCAGCAATTTACAATGGAAAAATATACCAGTAGCAGCAGCTCTGTGGTCTGTCTCATTTCCCCTCAGAGCAGTGGGTTTTGTCCTCTGCAGAAAAATAAAGCACCACTTCAACAGGGCCAGACCTCAGCCTGCGTCAGCTGTGCTGCTCCAGAGGCAGGACAGGTCCTGCCTTTAACTGTGGAGCCAGCACACACAGAAATGGGATTCAAAGGAGCAGTGTGTTCATCTGGACAAGGCAGAGCAGAGATGGGGATGTGCAGCTGTGAGGAAACACATCCTGGGTACTCTCCTAAATCCCACCCCCGATGGAAGGGGGATGAGCAGACCTCACCAAGGGTCCCTGCAGAGCTACAGGTACAATTACACAACAACTTCAATAAAGCAAAACGAAATTAAAGAAAACAGTGTTTCTATCTGTGGTATCAATACCCAGCCTCTGCTCAGAGCGCAGCAGCTGAAAGGGTTTATTTACATAATAATAAACATATAACAGGGCTGCAAAGATGCCTTTCACACTTTTGCCTCCAAAACAAACCCATCCAGACCAAGCTGCTTCCCACTTGCCTGGTTATTAACCTCCGTGGCAGGGCAGGAACCTAGTGTCTGGGACAGAGGGTGCACCCACCTCTTTGAGAGACATTTCTTGGTTAGATCAGATCAGGTGTTAAACCACGACCTTCAACAGTTCCTGTAGAGTGTTAGAGCTTGAACTGTTGTAGGTCTGACCCTTTTCACTCATTGTCAATGCAAAATACAGGTGGGAATTACCCTCAAGAGATAGAGATACCTTCAATCTTCAGTTGTGTCATCTCACTGTCTTTCACTCCTCACATTTCCAGTCTCCCTTGACCCCATATTGCCTGGGCCAGAAGAAGGGAGCAGGGATCTGGCGCTGCTGTGCTCAGGCACATCCAGGCTTGCCCAGGCTGGTCCCTCATTTCTGCACTCAGAGCTTTGGCCTCAAAGCAGCTTCTGGGCTGGGCTGTGACCAGCACGGAGGAGCTGCAGAGCCAGGTCTGGCAGATGGTGAAGGCAGGCTGTACATCTTGAAACATGACTTGGCCCAGCCAAGCCAGCTCCTAAGCAAACCCTTACTAAGCTTCATCACACATGAAACCTTCTGATTTAGCCCTTATAGTCTGGGGCACAGGTGAGTCCTAAAACCCATCACTCTCGATAACAAACACCCTTAATGGGACTGATCTCGTGATTACAATTCTCATGACGTGCCAACAACAAAAAAGCTGCAGTTAAAACACAAATGGCAGCGGTTGCTAAGTGACAACATCCATACAGGGCTTGTCACAGCCCTGAGACAAACAGCTGTGGCTGCACAGCAATCCTGTCTTGTCCATGTAACTGAGGACAAAAATGCTGTATTCATTAATGCTGTCTAGTAACCCTAACTTTGACCCAACAGAGTATTTTGAGCTTTAGGTTCTGACAAAGAGCCCTGTGAAAACAAGGCTAAAGCCTCCACTGAAACCAGTTGAAGTGAGTTTGATTCAAAATACCTTTAACATTGCATGTTCTTTCAACATATTTTCTTCCCAGTGAAGTAGTGTATAAGACAACAGGGAGCAGTGACAGTATTTTCAGAGAGGATCATGTGAAATAACAACAAAATCAACAAAAAATCCCACCTGTCAGCTTCTAAAGGGAAGCTGTGGGCTGTGTTCAGCACCGAAGCTTTCTGCAATATTTGGAAAAGACGATAAGATTTCAGATCTGTAAACAACATTTATCCTCATAAATAAAGTATTTAAACTGTAAATTTCAAATTACATTAGATGATGGTTGAGATTCAGCAAAGCACAAAGGGGTCACTTGCTCAGGGAAAGCAGTGGTGGGACCAAGGTATTTAAGCACCATTTAGCCTGGGTGAAAATCCCTAGAGTAGAGAGACACTAATTAGCACAACTGGCAGCTCGATGCATCTGAGGAAGATTATTTAGAAATGAAAACCAGTGTTGCACCAGCTACACACAGCAGTTCGCTCACCCCGCACACGCCGCAGTAAAACCTGTTTGGGGCCGTGCTGGCAACAGAGACAAAGGGACGGATCCGTCACTGTCCTGTGAGCAGATCCGAAGTGACCAGGGAAAGCCACCAGCCGGGTGCCCAGCGGAGCGAGAAATGCACCAACAGGCGTGCCCAGCCCGGCACGGAGCGCTCCCGGGAGAGCCGAGCGGCAGCTCCAACACCGGCATCATCTCCCGCTGCCAGCGCCGTGCACCGCGCCCCGGAACGTCCTGCAGAAGTGCTGCCCCGAGCAGCAGCTCCCAGAGACTACTGCTGCTAATTATACCCTTCCCTAATGAATTCTCTTCTGCTCCATCCATGGAAGCCTCAATTTCCAGTGCCAGCAGTAACAGATCCTGCCGACAGCTCTAGGAACGCACAAGTCACTGGCGTGGTCAAGGCTCACCCGTGTGGATAAAGCCAACTTGAGTGTTGCCTTTGGTCACTATCCCCGTATCAACATAGCAAACACTTCTATTTTGCACATTTATCCATAAACACAGCACTTTTCCTGGCCACTCTCATTCCTCAGATTGCTTCACCACAGTCAGGAAAACGAGCATGCCTCGCAGTGGTATTAAAGCCCTGTGTCTCTGTTCTCCAAATCCTGCAGCACAGGGTGAGTCTCCAGCAGCATTAAATCAGGCAGCTCCAAGGTGCAGCGTGCCGTCTGTCTGGCTGCATGAAAGGCACGTTTTCCATGTGCGCTGGCGGGCACACAGCTCAACCTCCCTGCTACCACAGACATGGCATCAGGGAGGGGATAAAAAGAGAAGCCTTCCATCACCCTAATTCCTGTTGAGAACTTCTGCCCCGTAGGAATCAGCCTTGCCTTCCTCCCTAGTTTGGGAGCATCTTCTCCGCCCCCTTTATTTACTTCAGCGAGATCAAAGATTCATCTCCATGGTAACGTCTGAGCTCAAAGAGTTTCTGCACTACAGCTTTGTATCCTGCACGTAGGGTTTGGCACCATTTGTTTGAAACAGAAGCTTTGAGATGATCAGCAGTCGGGCTTCTCCAGAAATGGTTTGATGAGCAATAATCAATAACCTGAGCAGTGTGGGCATGTGCGTCACTGACACAAACACTGCTGAGAGGAACTGCCTTTCCACTGTGGAATCTGTGGCCCATGAAGAGCACCTGAGGGACGCTGATATGACTGCTCTTCAGCAGCTGGCATTTTGTACCCACATCTGAAATTTGGTAGCACTTCCAGGAGACCAGAGCCATGTGGGCAGAGCTGCTGGAGCCCACCACTGCCCACCCTGTGCTGCATCTCATGCCTCAGAGGAGGCAGCTGCAAAGCTGCTTGGATTTACCCAAAGGAAACAGCTAGCGGCCCAACACCCAACCCGGCAAAGAGCTCATGAATTCTGCATTCAAACTGCTGCCTCTGGGCCAGCAGTGTCTGGGGCACTGGGTCTGTGTCATTCCAATGATTTCCCTCCCAGTAGCACCAAGCTCTAATTCCTTCAGTGCAGTCACTCCAACTAGTTCCCAGAAGAGGGGAAAAAAAAAAAACCTATATAAAACAGACATGTTAAGTGCTATTTTTGTTCCCTTTTCAGCTCACCACATGGCCACACAAACTGTTAAACTGTTGTTCTGGGGGCAGGAGCAACCAGCCAGGAGGAAAACTATTCAGACATCCATGGCAGCTGCTACTGACAGAAAGGGGCCGTGGAGCTGCAGCCTCGCAGGAAATCCTGAATTCTACTTAACTCTCACATGAAGAAAAGGAGGACAAAAAGGAGTGAAACAGAACTCATTTGCAAGACTCACGTTTTCACAGGCATGTCCTAGGAAGGGTGGGCAGGGAGTGGAGAGCGCGTGGGGCTGTGTTAGCACTGGAGCAGAGCTAATAGTATCCACCTGGAGAGCATCAGCCAGCACCTGGGGCAAGAGGAAGCCTCTTCTCTCAGCACTGCCAGGGGCACAGATTCTGCTCTTGAGGAAGTCAGACCTCACCTCAGCACTGCTTGTGGCAGTACAGAGCCCCAAGTTGCCCATATGCAAGCAGAATGTGATTTTTATAATCATATTAAAAAATTTCAGAATACAAACTGTGCAGAGAGCAATCCAGCTGCCAGCATTTAGCCTTATCCCAGGGCACAGGCAGAATACACCAGCCATGAATTAATACTGCATAACCTGCACCATGCTGAGTTTCATGGCTTAATTATAAAAGAGAAAGCAATAATCAAGGGATCTGTAAGGCTAATAAATGTTCTGAGAACACCAAATGTGACACCAGAGCCGCAGCCAGTGCGACAGGACATGAATGCATTAAAAAAGCACATTAATCACAACCCGTGTATTAATTCACAGTTGGTTTCCAGTGACAGCACTTGGCCTTTAGCTGCCTTTGTAGCGTCACCAGGCTCAAGCAGATCCTCACCCAGCCCAGAGCAAACTGGGCTGTGGTCAATTCCTGAGCCAAAAATCACAGCCATGCGTCAGCCCAGCGAGACACAGAGATGAGCTCTGATTCAAGGCTCTGCAGCCCTGTGGTTCTCCTCTGCCTTGTGCCTGAGCTCAGTTCAGCGTCCACACCTGTCCTGTTATCCGAAGGTTTCTGGGTCAGTGATGTGTCCACCTGGCTGTCTGGCACGAGTCACCTGCTGAAGGACAGCACAGGGAAAAAATTCTCCAGTCACCTCTGCAGCAAAATACTTGAAAATGCTTCTGTTTCTCAGTGCCTCCAACTATCTCTGCCCTCCATCTCATATTTCATCTCACTGGAGTGTTTTAGTTACGCAGACAGCGTGTTGCAGGGCTTTGCCTCTCAGTCACAGACCTCCCTCCTTCGAAGGGGAGAGCCTGCTTCAGATTACTGACCATGTGAAACTTGATGTCTCTGCATCTCAGGGAAAACTCTGACAAATCTTAAAACTGAGGTGCCACCACCAAGAACCTCTCCATCTGCACTATCACACAGCAGTCCCCAAATTCCTGTAGGCTGAGATGCCAATGCAGGACACAACCCAGCCCTGAACTGTTGACATCAGCAAGACACTCCCTGAGCTGAAATGCTGCAGGACACAGTGCCAGACAGAGCTGCATATACAGAAACTTGAAATGCTCCCAAACATCCATTTCTGCCCAATAATTTATTGGAATCAGAAAAAGTTTCCTATCTGCAAACATCTCATCCTCTAGCTCTACAAAAGGCAGCTCTTCACAGTTCTCTGCCCAAAGTTCTGTTATCAAAGATCTATTTCAAAAGAGATAGCTGCCCTTCTTCCCTTACTAATATCCCCAAATTTATCTGTGTCCTACTTAACACCTCCTCTGAAACCAGGAAGCGAAAAGCTATTTCTGCTGGACTCAATAAATGGACTCTGCTGAATCCCAGGGAACACACAGAGACCAGATACCAGGCTGAATTTAAGTCCTGGGATGGATTGGTCAGGCAGCGGCCTTCTCCTTCCTCAGTGTTCCTAAAGCCTAATCAGGAGCCAAGAGGAAGACAATCATGAAAAAAAAATATATAATAATCATTCTGTATATTCCCCAGATCTTCTAAGCCAGGCCAAACTTGTACACTGAAGCTGCATTCTCCTGGCTGTAAAAATATCTATCTGCCTCCTCTTCTGCCTCTGCAACCATCTGGGGACCTGAAATCATGCTTCCTCGTGGGAATGAATCATGGAGCAGCCATACTGCCTTCCTACAGAGACACACAATCAATGGTAAAAAGTGAAGAAGACCCTTAAACTTTCCTTAGATTAGCACAAGACAGACTTGGACCAGCCACTGCGTAGACATGTGGGTTTATGTCTCAAGAGTCTCTGACTCCAGTCAAAACTCTCAGCTCTGAATAAGCCCATAGTACTAGAAGCTGCCCAGATGCACATGAAGCCTGATCTAGCAACTTATTTGCAAATAAATGGCTCCCTTTCATCCGCCCACAGATCTTCTGCCCAGTGTTTTCATCTTCACTCCAGAGCTGTTCTCATTTTCTCTCTCTTATCTTCTCCCCCAGCATCAGCTGTGGCAGCAGATTGCACTCACTAATCAAAGAGGGGCTGGGCTCTCTCTGTTTGCTCCTTCAAGTCTGTGGCACTACAGTAGCACCAGCCAAACATTTGTTTTCATTAAAGCTCCTCCCCAAGTTGCCAGCAGAGCCTGGACTGTGCCAGGACACAGCAGAGAGGGACAATTTGGCTGGTCTGGTGCTGCCTTAGGGACACTGATGCCCCCACTCCATCACCTACCAGAAGGTGCCTGCTGCTCTCTGCTTCTCTTCTGCCACCTCCTCCAGAGGGAAGGGAGCTGTCCTTCACTGCTGCTGATCTCAGCTGCCTCAGGTTTCTCACGGGAATCATGGAAAACTGTGAGTGCCATGCTCACATTGCTGTTCATCCACACCTCCATGAGGTTCATCCGTAGGGTTTGTTAGGGAAGGGTGATGGGTGGGTGTACTAGTTTGAAAACCAACCAGTGGGAGATCGCAAGTCAGAATTATAATTTAACAGGAAAACTAAAATAAATGCGATAGCACAAGAACACTGACAGGGTCAGGATACAACCTGACACCCTGTTAGTCAGGGGGGTGGTAGCAGTCCAGATGAAGTGGTCCTGTTGAGGCAGTGATTCTGTAGAAAAAAGTCTGTTTTTCACCTGAAGGTCCAGTAGTAGTAGCTCTTGTCCTCTAGGAACCCAGTAGGTAGAACTGCTTGTGCCGTTCCAAACCCCAGCTTGCATCCAGGTGGGAATGATTGGCTCCTCCCCCTGGGTGGAGCATCTCACAATGGGATGTTGTAATTGTATGAGTCATGGGGTGTGTCCTTGATGGGCCATGAACAGAAACAAAGCCCCGAGGGCATTATCTGGGATGAGTCATGGTAGGAAAAACCAAAAACTGCCCCACCCAGCTAACAGCTTGTGAAGGTGATAATAGAATACACACTATTGGCTATATCTTACATTGTAACCAAGGTCAATGATGAAGCTTAGAGTGCATTTTAATTAAAATCAGTGCTTTCTTGGGCAGGAATGTGACCTATAGACACAGTTCCTGAGTCAGGTAAGGGCTGGTCTGCCTGGCAGCCTTGATGGCACTGTGTGTGTTGAGTGAACCACTTTCATTCATAGGATCAAGCTGTTTTTTTATTCCAGCTCCACTGAAAGATGCACATCTTTTCTTCCAGCTGAGTGGAGTGCGAAGTCACTGCTCTGCTCTGCTCTTCATTTGCATTCACTGTATCTAAAAGCTATGTGCTGATCTCAGTAAATAACTGACAGCAATAAGGAGTGCAAAGCAGCACTGTGGAAAACAAAAATAAGATTTCCTGCATGTGCTGGTGGATCCATGCAATCCCATGAATCCACAAGGAACATATCTCCTTAAACTGCATGTGCCTGTCCCTGTATTTATAAAAAAAAAACCTGTGACAAGACAGGCTGCAAAACCCTGGAGTTCTGATTGTATCAACAACAAACAGAAAACTTGAGCAGATCAAGGAACCATCCTGCTCCCCACCAGTTTCATTTGCACCTTAACACAAGCAGTCCCACTTCAGGAGTCACTGAAAAATCCAATCCGGGTTTTCCCCATTCCATATTCTGAAAAAAAAATCCAGTCCGGGTTTTCCCCCATTCCGTACTCCGTGAAAAATCCAGTCCGAGTTTTTCACCCATTCCGTACTCCAGAAAAAAATCCCGTCCGGGTTTCCCCCCATTCCGTACTCCGGGAAAACTCCACTCCGGGTTTTCCCCCCATTCCGTACTCCGGGAAAGGTCCGGTCCGGGTTTTCCCCCATGCCGTACTCCGTACACCTGCCTTGGTCTGATTAGGAGAGCACAAATTAGGGCAATTTTTCACCAGCGATGCTGCCAGTGCCTCCAGAGCAATGCAGGCTCCGAGCACGCAGGCTGCAGCAGTGGTGGTCTCATCCCGGTGCTTGCTAATCCTGCAGCACGGCACGTGGTCATCTGCCCACTCCCATGGCCACCGTGGCTCTGGCAGGACATTCTGCTGGCCCTTGCAAGGCCCGTGGTTGTGCTGGACCTGCAGATGGCATTCGGGCTTCCAGGACCACTACAGCTCCTGAGGTTGTAAAATATATTTTTTTTTCCTAATTTCAGTTTATGTCACTTAGGGACACGCTTGAGTCCCAGGCAGGGTATTCCTTTTTCCTCCCATCCAGGGATGGCAGAAATGAGGGATCAAAGCACTGAAGAGGATCAAAACATGAAAGGCAGAAAAAATGAAGCCATGAAGAAACGGGAACAGAGATCCACTCCTTTAATGTAATCAACCTTTCCAAGAACAGATAATATTCCCGAATTAAAGGACATTGTGGGACACAAAAATGCATCCAGGTCATGTGGGAGCGATGCCGTGAGCGAGGCATCAGGAGAATTGCAAACACGGCTCGCAGGGCGGGGATGGCACCAGCCACCGGCACAACCAGACCCCAGACACCCGCTCCTCGCCCAGCTCTCATTAGAGCGCAGATTAAAGGGTTTCCACCCCGCGGCACTGACGCGCTGCTCAGCCCCGGGTTCTTTTGGGAACGCGCTTCCCAAAACAAGGGCTGCCTGCGCTCCCGCTCCCCTCCCAG
>NW_008238321.1:8424081-8443834 GCF_000691975.1 Corvus brachyrhynchos | reverse complement strand
CCCACGGGCTCCAGGGGTCCTGCCCGGGCACTCTTGGTGGACCCTGCCGGGGGTTTGCGGTGCCGGGCGGCTGAGCTCGATCTTCGCGCTTGGTGCACGGTCCCAGAGTGCTGGGGGACTTGTTCCCTCTCTGCGCGCCCACCCGTGGGATTCCCGCACCGGGGACCAGCATCAACAGCCCCTTTTCCACATCAGCGGGGCCGGGGGTGTCCAGGTGTCCCAGGAGCAGCACCTGCTTCTGCAGCCCTTCCAGAGCACGCCTCGTACGCAGCAACCCTCCGGCTGGCAGAGCTGGCACATCAGGGTACAGCCGGCCCCTACGAAATCGTGGATTTGGGCTCTTTGTCCCCCCTAGACATACTGGCTGTAGTAATACCTTGGATCCCCCTCCTTCTCCTTGGCTATAAAATGCCCACAAACATCCCCGACCTGGCGGCACCATTTAAAAAGCACTTGATGTTTTAGGAGGAGGAGGCACCGCGTGCCTTTATACCGCGGGATGAGCCACTTTTATAACGCCCGTGCTCCAGGGAATACCCACCCTTAGCTATACCTGTTTGGGAGTTCATCCGTATGGAAAACGCAGCCGCTTTCCTGGCTAACACTGGGGTTGTCTCGCAGAGACCATTTAGTCTGTCTAGACAAGTATGATGAAGAGCAAAGTGCCTGGAGCTGTGAGTGATTAGAGCTCGGGTATCTCTGCAGTGCTACGTTTGTTGCACAGCTCTGATAGATGCTGCTCGGTGCTTTCGGGTCTTTGGTTAGCAAGTGCACAGCACGCACACACGGATTGTGGAGGATTATTTCGTGTCAGAGCCAGGGAAGGAGAACACAGCCAGCCCTTCATCACATGTGTGCATGGGAGAAGCATCACAGGCAGTTAAACCAGACTAAAATGAACAGAGAAAACAATGAAAATGGTGAATAAACGGGTGATGAGGGGGAGGAGGGGGAAAGGCACATACTGCCAGCTTACTTTCTAAAGGGTAATACAGAGAAGTTCATGAATGTTTGTGTGACACTTAGAGAGCCTCGAATAGCAGGCACTGAAAAATAGGGTAGCGCTTTGTACGAGCATAGAATAAATAAAATCCGTAGAAGAGAAGGCTGAAACAAGGGATAATGTATGTCCTCAGTACATATTAAAATGAAGCACAGTGTAGTGGGAGAGCAAGCTTTAACATAAAACAAAATCAAGGGCAAAGTGGATGTGTATGTGTTCTTAAATACTTAAGAACACTTAAATAAGAATATTTAAATAAGGACAGATGGAAGCACCTGCCTCCATCTTAAGTATTTAATGACCTTTACAAATCTTGTCTTTCACCTTGCAAACCTTTTTTGCATATTGTTGAGCTGTCCATCTAACTCGTCCCGCAGTCCAAGTTAATTAATGAGGCAGATTCCTGGGAGGACAAACTTCCAGGACTGAGCCTTGCAGCAGTAACACATCAATCACATTTCCAATAGGACAGGCAGATTCCCCTCCTGGTAAAAGCACATGTGAATCCCTGAAGGTTTCCACAGCACCAGGAATGACTCTTCTCGAGACCATCTGTTTCTGAGCCACAGACATATTCTAGAGACACGGCACACAAATATTATTGGGATCTGGCACTATGTGAGGCCAGAAGGCTTTATCTGAGTTTATGGGCTGGAACACACACAGATCTGACTCAGTGCTTTGTGGCCCTTTAATGCCAAGCGAACAGAGGATGCCACAGCTCCACAAGTAGAGGGCTGAGCAGGTCCAGAGTGGATTTTCTCTGTGAGCAGAGGGGATTGATTCTGAAAACTGCTGGGTATCTCAAAATACTTGCACCTCAGGTCTGAACCTGGCCAAACAGATTTGGTGTGACCCCAGAAGCTGAGCCTACTCGGCAGGCAAAGCCTGGCTCCGTGTGAGGGGCTGTGTCGAGCTCCTCAAGGAAGGAGCTGGACCAGTGAGAATTTTGTTTGGAGCAGAGCTTCTCAGTCAAGAAAAATCTCTTTCTATACACGTCAACAAATAAATTGAGAAAATTGCTTTCAGGCTGTTGTTGGTGCAATATGGGGAAGCACTGGGAAGGAGAGGCTGATCCTGGAGCATCAGTAGCAGACACTAAGTGCAAATCTCAGAGAAAGAGCTATTAAGCAACTGGGGCATGTGTTGATAATTAGTTATCGCTCGTTATGTTTGCTCTGGGCTTTTCATTTCTGTTGACTGGCAATGAATTTTCTGCACTATCACTGCTTGTTTACAGTACAGCACCTAACAAACGTAATTAATCAGCGTTAAGAGACCCTGCTGATGTCCCTCTGACATCCAAAGAACCGGGTTAAGTCAGTTTGCCTCCAATTACTTCACAAGAGCTGAGAGGGGAAGGGAACAGAGGGAATCTCCTGTGCATCTGCAACCTGCAGTGCCTTTGGGACAGTCAGAAATTACTTACAAATTGGCTTATAAAATAAATAACTTTAGAATGATCAGCTTAAAAAAATAAATTAAAAAAAATACAATCTCTGCAATGTTAGGGTCAAATTCTATACAGTACCAAATAAATCCATTATGCACTGAGTGCCCTTTCTGTACAACATGGAATTTCTGCACACAAGACCATCCCTGTCTTGTCAGAATATCCCAAATGAACTCACACTGTATGATATTGCCTTGGCCTTTGAGAATCACCCTGATAGCCCCAGGCATATCTATCCAAGAAAGCAGTGTCAATATATTAGAGAATAAATGACATATCTATGAATTACAAACAGAATAATTCATAGGTAATTTCCAATTACAGAGAATAATTTATATGTGTCTGATTTGCAAAGAGAATAATTTATGAGTAACCTGAATTACACATGAAGCACATTAACAGGTTACTGTGGGAAAGGGAGTGTACAGACTGCTCGGGTGACACGTGCTGAGCCTGGATTTTGGGACGTTTCTTGTGAAAACACTCCCCATGAAAATAAAATCTGTCAGATGTCATAGTAAACAGATTTGTGTAATGTGCCCAATCTGATCTGAAACCTCTGAGAGGTGCTGAAAGCCAGAGACAGAGAACGTATTGGAGCTCTTGCCATGTGGAGCACCACAAGCAGAAAGGCCACAACTGGGGTCCTACAACAATAACCACTGGAAAAGGCTGCTGCCAGGAGCACACAAAGAGCCCAGTGCCAAAACCTTTGGGTTCTTTGTGTCTCCTCTGCACTGCGTGGATGTGATGATGGACAATATGAAATATGCAAATAACAGAAAAAAAGAGGAGGGTCTCCCTGAACTGGATGAGATTCCCAGCACAGGCTCCTTCCCTGCCCCTGGAGCCTGCAGGTGCTGGAGCACAAGCACATGTTCCATCCCACACACAGGGACATTGCTCCTTCGTATCATGGAACCACTGAGGTTGGAAAAGACCTCCAAGATCAACAGGTCCAACCTTCATGGACTTCTTACGGTCCAACACAGGTGCTCCTTGTTTAGGAAAAATTACAGTGTTAGTAAATGGCTGTGAGATGGAATGACAAAATGTGTACTGGGAAGAGGATGTTTTCCTAATAGTAAGGTAGAGAATGGCATGGAAGTGGACGTGGAGAGTGCCTCCAGTTGCAGCAGATCTCTACATTATTATCTTGCTTAAAGCATTTCTCAAGTGCAACTACAAATTATTAGATTTTTAAACAAAAAGAGTTAGTTTCTCCTTCCCAGGACTTGCTGGTCAGGTCCTACAGCTTGTCACTGAACAAGGGGCCAAATTAGCTTCTTTAAAGGCAAGACATCTTCTGAAATACCTGAAGGGCAGAAGGATGCATTGGTGCTTCCACTTCTTCATCTGCACCCTGGCATCTTAAAAACTGAGTCGGGAAAGAAACTCTCCAAGCCAAAGTGCCATTTCCTCCTGAGGCACTGCCCCAGGGAGTTACACCAGGCACCCTCAGCACAAGAGCTAAAAATTATAAAGCCCTGTTGCTCTGCTTCAGTTAATGAAACACCATATCCATATATTAGACCAAGACAAATAACATCTACTATGGCTAATGTTGTAAAAGAGCTGCTTTTTTCGACCACTAAAGTTGGTCCATAAAATTTTTCTGAAGCATTAATTTTCTCAAATGAAATATTTTAGAAAAGCTTACTGAAGAGAACTAATTGTCCTGGATTTGGAGAGTGTAATGGGTTGCTGCTGTTCTGTTGGAAGCAAAGCCAGACTCTCCAGGACAATGAGGCACATGTCACTGGAGACTGAATTCCTACAAATGAATCCCTGAGCTTTTGAACCACTAAAGCGTCGTCATGGGCATCCTTGGGCATGGTGAACATCACAAAACACCCATGGTCACAGCTGGGAATGTCTGGAGCTGGGTGAATGTCCCCTTTTAGGAAGCCTTGGGAAACAATGTATATCCCATAGCTTTGGGCTCGCACTATATTCCATGAGGGACCCCGGGGGGAACACTTAGTACAAGACTGTGCACTCATTGTATTTGCTGTCACATACATCCACTCTTTACTGCTTCCCATTTAGCAGAGAAAAATCCATACATTTTAACCAGCTGCTCCTCCCCAGACCGACACTCCAGTTGTTGCCCGGAACATTAATGAAGGCAGCTCATGCTTCCAGAAACTTTAAAATTTAAATCCTTTAACATGATTGCACTTGCTCCAGGTTGAGACCAAAGTCTCTTTCCTAACTTCTCTGGGAGCACTAAGCAGGCAGCAGCTCCTGGGATCACATCCTTGGGGAGTTGAATATTGCTAAGAGTTTCCCAGTGAAAGTTCTGCAATCTCCAGGAAAATGATCCTTTTATTTAAAGGCTGTGCAGAACAAATGAAATCTTGTCCATTAGGAAAAGGCAAATCTTCACCCTAATCCAAGGCAAAACTCCTGATGACCTGCTGGGGTCAGACTCTCACTTGTCCTCCCAAATCTGGAAGCAAGTCTGAAGTGTAGAGATTTGTGTCACTAAGTGCAGAGTAACCTCACACAAACTCTTGCTGCTCCCTGTAAAAACCAGCTGGAGCAATTTGGACAATTTTTGGCAGTAAGAAGAGCTGAGAAAGTATCACAGATTTTTTTTTTCTAAACTTTCACTGGATTAGAGCCCTTGTACACTTCAGATCCCCCATGCCACCTGCTGTCAGCCTTTAATATGAGTGAAATACAAAGCTCGCAAAAAAATGAAAGAAAACTGCTTACCCACTCCCTCTCCAGGCTACACACCCTTAGAGACAAAAAAGATCACACAAAATGAGCCCTTTTAAGGACTACCAGTACATACACAGCTCTTCCCAAGGGTTAGATGAGAAGGAATGCAGTGTTAATTTTAATGGGCTGCCACTTTCCTCTTACAGTGCAAACCACCTCTGCATAACTGAGGAAAGGCTTCAGCTCGTGTTGGTACTATTTTTTTAAATATTGAATTTTCTTAATCATATTGATGTCCTCAGGGGCCACTGAATGCCACTTACCTGGCAGAACTAGGCTGCAGACCTACTTAAATTATAGACTTAACCAGTTCCTCCTTAAAATATTTAATTTCTCTTTTTTTTTTTTTTCTGTGATTGAATGCTGCTGTTAGAGCAGTGATGGTCAGCAGCTGAAGCATTTGGTATCCACCCAGAAAGCTTGTCTGGCTCCTTTTAAGTTACTATTAACTTGCCTAGAAGAAGAGAACACTCATTCCTAGAAACCCTGTGTTTTTGTGCATACATACCCTGAATTCCTCATTCTGATGTGTACAGGTGGAGCACTTACCTCTGGTGGGCAAAAAGCCCAAAGCACTGCTCCAAAATGCTCCAGTTCTGCTTGACAAAAAATTAGTGTCTTTGGAAAAATCCAGACATAGAT
Source organism: Corvus brachyrhynchos (assembly GCF_000691975.1). NCBI lineage: Eukaryota > Metazoa > Chordata > Aves > Passeriformes > Corvidae > Corvus > Corvus brachyrhynchos. The sequence goes on along the minus strand of NW_008238321.1, from coordinate 8,438,006 downwards.
TAGTCACAGGGGCTCTGCTTTTCTTCCTCTTTTTCTTCCCTCTCCCCAAGGTGTTTACTGGCACCTCCCCAAGTGCATAAACTGCAGTGGGAAATAGGTGCCTGACTTCTGCAGCTTTGGAGAACACTGGCCTTAGAAAGGAGCCTGGAGAGGACATTTACAGGATGCTCCAAATGAGCTTCTTTGTGCTGCAGGCTTTCATTTGCTCTTTATTTACCACTTGACATCATCCCCAGCGTTGCTGATGCTAACACAGTGTGGCATGAAGCCATTCACAAAGGGACACGATGGCAATGGGCCCGAGCGTGTCCTGCTAGAGAGGCACCACCAGCACACGTGAGCCTCGCACAGCAGGTCCCACCTTGGCCGGGCAAACCTCCCCAAATCCTGCAGCCTGACAACAGCACTGGGAGCCAGCAGATGCCCTGGGATAATACCTAGGATTAAAAGCTCTTAGAGGAAATTGTCAACAGTCAACAGCTGCTTTCACTGGTGTCAGGTAAGTCAGAAGTTTAGGCTTCTGATCGACAGATGAAGACCGATATCGACCTCTTACTTCCTGACATGGATCTATTCCAAGGAGTGTGGTTTATCCCAAGCAAATAGAAGCACCACCTTTCCACATCCTACAAGGTCCAGTGCAACCAGTTGCACAACACTCAGAGGCCTTTCCCATCTTATTGGGGCTTCAGGATAGAGCACCAAAAAAACCCCCAAACGAGTCAAGCCATCTGGTTTACTCCAGACACCCAGCAACGTTCTGGAGCTATGCATTCTTGAGCACCATCTGCTGGCACAGGGTCCCTGAGCCAGTGACACTCAGGGGATGTGGAGAACTCCGCAACCGCCGCTCCCACGCGACACGTAGGGCTCCAGGCCAGGGCAGTGTACAGCGTCCATAGCTCCCATCAGCTGGGATATTGGAGCAAACTGCTCTGAGGGCTGAGCGTGAGAAGGTTGCCTGTCCCTGGCGAGGCCGGGTGCTGATGGCTGTGTCCCCTTGCGCAGGCAGTGCCCGCCGTGGGTGCCCCGGCCATGCTGCAGTGCAAACACGCGCAGGAGTTCAGCTTCGGGCCCCGCGCTCTGAAGGATGCGCTCATCTCCACCAACCCCGCGCTGCAGGAGCTCTATGCCAAGGCCTTCTCCAGGGCGGAGAAGCTGTTCCTGTCCGAGGCCTACAACCCCCAGCGGACGCTGTTCTGCACGCTGCTCATCCGCACGGCCTTCGACTGGCTGCTCAGCCACCCTGATGCCCCCGAGGACTTCGAGACCTTCTACCATGCCATGCTGAGGAGGAAGCAGAACTTCTATCGAAAGCACATTTACCTGCAGCCTATAGGTAATGGGGGAATCTTCACTGGGCCGCCTGGAGAGACACAGGGGGGGCAGTGGGTGGTGCTGAGTGCTGCTAACACCCTCCTCTAAGGACTCACCTGCAAAGGCAATGGCCATAGCAAAGAAAAGTGTACCAGGCAAGGCTCTGACATGCTCCCGGCCCAGAGTCACAAGCCATGATGGTAGACCTGCCATATAAATGGTATGTGTGCCCCTGGGTGAGGCTCGCTATGAATTTATGCATATATGTATATCAAAACATGAAACAAGGCTGGAAAAACCAGCATTTCTGGAGGTCTATCTCTGGTGGTTCATTAAACACAGCCACTCATTCCCACATTAATACTTCTGCACAACTTAAACAGGAGACAACCTTCCAGCACATCTGCTCTGCTAATGAGAGCATACTAATGCCTTGAGCAACCTCTCAGGAAGAGCTCCCTCTTCTCCTCTATATCCATAACCACCCAGAGGTGTCCACCACATCCCCAGGTAGGCAATTACCTCCAGAATGAACCAGCCTGCCCCGTCCCCAGTAGCTGTGGCCAGTCCCACAAAACCCCTTCAGACCCTAATGTTCACCCTGGCTTTAAGGGACTGATAAGGAGCTTCTCTCCTCAGACTTAATCGAAGGGCCTGCAGGACTCTCGCTGCTGGATTCCCTCCAGAGCTGTGTGGAGTCTTTCTTCCTGGGTCTGCGTGTGAAGTGCCTTCCCTCCATCCCAGTCTCTTCCATTCACTGCTGCTTCCGCCACAGCCGGGACTCGGACAGGGTGCAGCTCCATGCAGGTGAGGAAGGACCTGGCAGCAGGGAGCCCACAAACACACCAGCCTGGCACACAGGCATGAGTGCTCCCGTAGGAAATGCCTGACACAGCCCTTCATTGCCTGAGCAGGGAGGGGATGAGGAAGGGAGTGAAAAGGGAGAAATCCTGTTCCCATGGAAAGCCCAGAGCTTTGAGGCTGGAAACAGGAATAAAAAACAAAGTGACTTTCATCATCTTTTCCTCTGCTGTTTGTATTTTTCAGTGCTATTATGTTTAGGTCCAGCTCTGCAAAGCGATCGGATCAGCTCTGCGGGAAGGCTCTGTTGATTTGGTGCACTCCGAGTTCTCCCATCCCTTGTCCAGAGCCAAAGTAAATTATTGGCCTGGGTGGTTCAGGGGGGGAACTCACAGGCCTTTCATGATAGGAAATTTGGGTTCAAGTGCCACACAGCTCCCCAGGGGAACAGGTTTGCCAGCTGCCAAACTCGCACTGCGCAAACATCCACCTGGAATGAGCTGTTTGCGGGTACCATGGGTAGCACATGCTCAGCACAGCCCCAGCACTGCAGCCCTGGGGCTGTTCCAGATCAGTTCTGAAATGCCTGTAGGGGAATTCTGCTCCCAGGTGCTCATTTCCATGGGTTAGTACTGAATTCACCTGCATTTCTGCTTTGTTTTAACTCTGTGCTCAGCTCCACTTCCAAAGTTAAGTCTTCTCTGATTTGAGGGATGGGTTACACAGCCATGGTTCTCTCAGTTCATGGTTCTCCATGATGAATCCAGCAGCTCTGCCTGTCTGTGGCTTGGATTACATCCTCACCACCATGAGCAGTAGAAATTCTGGCTCTTCGTGCCTTCCAGGGATACTTCATTTAAATTAACATCGCTCTTGTATTTGTCCAGATGGGATCCTGAATTTCCTGAAGAACAATAAGCCCATGGATGCCCTGTGTGTCCTTGGACTCACTCTGCTGGACCTTTACCCATGTGAGACCTGGAGCTTCACATTCAGCAAATTCCTGCCAGGACAAGGTGGGATTGGTGTCCCATGATGATCTAGCACAGCATGTGAATAAGGCAGCACTGTACCAAAAGCCTTCCCTGGGAGACTAGAATAGCCAAACCTTATCCTTAACATGTTAATCAACCCCTGATAAGAGGAACTAGATTTTCCCAATTTAAAATTAGGGGGATCAGGGCTCCTGATCCAACCAGAGATAACTGAGGTGATACAAACCTTTTGGGGAGTGGGTCTCATCACACCCTGTGTGCCCAGCTGGACTCTGCTCCCACAGCTGTATTTTCATGCTGCATAAGGTGAGAGACAGTTGTAAAAGAGCAGATGCCTGACTTGTACTCCCCTCTCTTCACAGAAGTGGGAGTCTGCAGCTTTGCCAGGTTTTCTGGGGATTTCCCCCAGGCTGGTTGTAGCAGCTTGAACCCACCCACACAGAAGGAAGAGCTGTGTGAAGTCAGCAAGGAGGGCAGAGACCGGACCTTGCAGTTCAGTGCCCAGGAGATGGTCCAGTGCTGTAAGGTAGGACCAGCAATCTCCTGCACCTTGTTTCTTCCTGTGTAGGGTTAAATATTTCAGGCCAGGGCACAATCCATGCTTCAGCCCAGTGAAGCAGCCATGAGACTACTCCCAGAAGCACAGGCAATCACAGCTAAGTCCACACCAAATTCAGACATAGAGAGCTTGCACTTTAGTGCACTGCATAGACAACTCCGACTCCCCTTGCCACTGGAGCAAATGACAGCATCAGTTATGGGGAGGCTACAGGACTTGCCTCAATACAGAATGGTTTGGGTTGGAAGGACCTGAAAGACCATCTTGTCCCAAACCCCTGCCATGGGCAGGGACACCTTCCACTAAAGCAGGTTATGTCATGGAGCAGCACTGAAACAACTTTGCCCAGCTCCCAGGCTCATGCCTGGGTAATCCTGAGTATTCTGCTTGTCAGGCACAGCAGGGCTGATACGGTATTTGGAAGTTAATCAGAATATCTGGTGGAGCTGTGTGTAACTAACAGATGGCTGGAAAGGGTGACTCTGTCCTCCTCAGACACTGGCACCTGCAAGGGGAGGGGTCCCTGTGCCAGACCTGGCACATGAATGGATGAGAATAATACCTCAGCCAAATTTGCACAATATATGCAGATGCCCTTAAACCCCCTCACCTCCAACACGTCCTCTTCATGCGTGCTGTCCTCCCTCATCCCAGCATCTGCCAGATTCCAGCTCTGCTTCCAGTGTTCCTCCCAAAGCTGGCCCACACAGAGCAGTCCCACCAGTACCTTTGAAGTCATTTCCCTTTGCTCCCCTGGTATTTGCTCAGGATTTTCTAGTTTCAGGTCTCTTTCTGTAGTAATTTCAAATGATATTAAGTGGCAATGGGAGGAGGAGAGGAATCCTCCATCCTCAGCCTTTCCACAGTTGCCAATTCCCAAGTCAGTCATGCTTGGCCAGCTGACTCCAGCTCAGTCTTTTTGCTTTGGCACAAATGCTGATGGAGTCTGTTCTGGAAGGACCCAGATCTGTTATTGCCAATAGCTTCTTACACATTTCTCACCCAGGCTGTGTTGCTCTTTTCAGGCCCAGTGGGACTGGTTTTCCTCTTTAAAAAAACCCTGAAACAACAAAAAACCTCCAAACACCACATTGTCCTTGGGGAAGAGCAGGAGCAGCATTGCCCCACAACTCCAAACACGCTGCCTACAGAGCTTCCCACATCTGCCTCACCCACACCCACCCTTCCTTCTCCACAACACAAACATGGAACTGGGAAGAGGCAGCCAGGTTCTCTTATCACCTTGGAAAAGCCTAGGCTGGAGGAGTGCCATTGCTGGGCAAGAGGTTGGTTAGACCGTCAGGGAGCAGGGAACGTGGAACAGCAGAGGAGGAGGAGGAGGGGGCAGCAGAAACAGGAATGACCATGCGCTGCTGTGACCTTTGCTTCCCTGAAAGGTGACCTGTCATGAGATCTGCCACCTGATGGGGCTGGGGACGTGCCGCTGGCTGCAGTGCATCATGCAGGGCGCCCTGAGCCTGGACGAGGCCCTGCTGCGGCCCCTGGAGCCGTGTCCCATCTGCCTGCGGAAGCTGCAGCACGTCGTGGGCTTCAAACTCATCGAGCGCTACAGGGTGAGACCCCATCCCCCAGGCCCTCCTGGAGCAGGGGCAGGGCGAGGACAGGGTGGCTCAGCCCAAACCTCAGCACTGAAGGTGCTGCAGCAGCATGGTGAAGGCAGGAGCTCTCAGGAGCTCTCAGTGCAAGGTGCTGAGGCACAGAGGTGTTGTACACGGGCTCTGACCAACAAAACAATTCACACAAGCTTCAGGGCTTTTGGCTTTTCCCAAGAAACACTGCCACAGTCAAACCACACTTTCCTACTCCCACAAACAAGGTGGGTAGGGCAGGCAGATTGCAAGCAGGGGCAGCAGCAAGCACAGGGATTCCCACAGCTACGCCCTTTCCCGTGCCACCCAGGATTTTTGCCTCTCTGTGGCTGCTGGGAACAGGGAGGACATTGTAACTGTGTACTTTGCTGCAGTTATTCTGTTTAAATTTATGAGAAAGGATCCCAACTTATTACCGCCAATAAGTGGAAGGTCCCAGACTCATCTTTTGTCTCTTCTCTCCCACCCACACATGTTTAGACAGATCAGGAACAGTGCTAAAACACCCTTAGCTCCTGAAAGGGTTTTCTACCTCTGCTGTCTAAAAGGCAGGATTCAGTACCCAAATGGTTGGTGGAATAGAAATAATGTCACCATTCTCACTCAGCACCCATCTTCTCCCTGGTTGTGATTCCTGTCTGACACACATCATGTTCAGAGGCAGGATTTTCCACGGCTGCCTATTTTAAAGTCTGTGGGTTGTATTTGTAACAAGATATGAGGAGAATGAGAAAGGGGATGTCTCTAGTTTCATTCAGCTCAGAATCAGATACACAGAACATGGCAAAGACTGTGGGGAAACACACATTTTTTGTGGTTTTCCTACTTATCTGTGGTGCTGCCAGACCTTCCTCTTACTCTGGCTGTTTGATCCCTGCTTCTGTCTGAGAGGTGTCTAAATTGCCCAGACCACCAGAGGAACAAATCCTGATTTATTTAAACACCCATCCTGTCAGCATCCAGCCAGTGCTTTCTAGAAGAGAACTGCCACCTGCATTAAGCTTTTTTAGAAACATTTTTGCCTTTACACCTGCAGCAAATACTGTAATTGGCTCAGCATCCTCCGGTGACAGGGAACACAAACCTGAAGGAATGATACACTTGCGAAATGTCACATCTGCTTCCTCGAGAAGGCAAAGCTCCGCTAGATACAGTACAAGCTGGTGTAAGAGAGCTGTGATAATCTCTGTAAGGGGCTTTGCCATAATGCTGAGAGGAGACATAAATACCAGAGATGAATTAAATAGTTAAGGAACCTGACAGAAGAGAGCAGAAAGCATTTCGAGACAATAACAGAGAGCAAAGTTAACTTGCCAAGCACGTTAAGTGCAAGTCTGAAGTCACATTTCCTCTTGGAAAACTATCACAGATCCCCACCTGCCACAAAACAGCTTCAGACACTCACAATAACCGCAGGAAATGCCAGACCCAAGCTGTGCTTTGGCAGCAGCAGCAGGTAACACTGCTCAAATCTGCAACTGAGACATGGTTACGGGCAGAGGAGCACGTGGGGCAGGAAAGCAGTCCTTATGCAGCAGAAAGAGCCCCTCAATCTATTTATCCGAGTTGCACTCAGAAACACACTCCATTTTTTCATCCCAGCTGCTTATTCCAGCATGAGTCATCTTGAAAACTGAAAGCAAGTTAATTCTCCTGGTGTTTCCCCACCACAATCAACATTTCCACATTTCCACCTGCTGCTTCTGCAGCATCCCAGGCTGTCCTCACTTAGTAGCTGGATGAGTTTGCAGTGGCCACACACACAGAGACAGCAGGTCCCAGTGACATCCTTGGGGTGGACATCCACTTCAACTGCTCTTGCCTGCAGGTAAACAAAACCCACACAGAGCTTATCCCTTCCTGGTTAAACAGGAGAACATAAGAGGCTGCAGCCCTTCAAACCACCCAAAGTTCAAAAGAATAAGTCACCCAAAGAATGAGAGACTGAAGAGATTCTGGGAATTCAGGTAGTGATCTTGAGTTGATCATCTCCTTTTTCTGCCTTGAATAAGCCAAATGTACTGTTGGAACATCTGCATCTCCACAGCCTTTTTTCTTCTTGGGAATTGGGCTAAGTAGCAATTGGGATTCCTTCCCAGATTCACTATTCTTGGGAATTTAGAGCCATTACAAAATCATGGGCTGCTCGCAGCTCTCCAGTAGCTTTGCTGTCCCTTTCACCAGCCCAGCTCCCACTGCAGCTTCTGGAGCTGCCTTTGTTGGATAAACCAAGAGGGAGGGAAGGGCCACTGGAGGTGGGATGAGGCAGGAGAAAAGTTGTCCCTGTACAATTTTTCTTGCCCCAGAGGGAGGGGGCAGGGTGGATTAACTAAGCTGAAAGAGTCCATTTTATTCCTGTACAAAATTCTTCCCCGAGGCTCCATGCTCAGACTGAAATGAGAAGCAGGGCCGATTTCTCCCACCCACTCAATTTGAGCTCTTTATCCTTTCTGTCACTTGCCTGAAGAGAGAGCAATAGAGGAGGGAAGGGGGAGGGAGCAGCAGGGTGCTGTGAGAGAAGGGAGCTCTGCAGGGCTGGGAATCTCCTGCCTGCTCCTCAAACACTGCAGCTCCCCCTGAGCTGGGCAGGGCCGGGCCCAGCTCTGTGCCTGGCACACCATGGGGACAGCCCAGGCTAATCCTGTCACTGCTGAGCAACTGGGGGCTTTGCAAATGGATCACTGAGAGCTACAGAAAGTAAAGATGAAGAAATGGGGCCACAGGGGTGTGAAAAACTGCAAAACACAAAAAAAACCCCAACACTGTAAACAAGGCAGACAAGATCCACTTTTACCCAGGGATGACTGGAGTACTGTGGTTAATTCCCTAAAGCATAAGAAATAAATGTGCCAGGAGCAACCCATCATATGCCTCATTGTGGCATTTAATATTTTAAAAGGAAATTGTCTCAGACATTTTCCTTTCATTAATTCTTTCCTGGAGCCAGCCTTCCCACTTGTTCATTTCAGCTCGGGAGGGGAAGAGCTATTCTTGGGAATAAAGCACACGTTACCACAGGCATTAACAGCACGATGAAATGCAATTCTTCACCACTATCTCAGGAGCTTTTATAATGACACAGTTTCCTCTGGAGAGGCATTGGTTTGCTTCTCCTGGAGACCACATTCACACAGCAGGGAGTGATCTGGTGAAGTTTTCTCTTACCATCTTCAGTAATAAGGCAGATAAAGTCCACATCTGACTGGAGGCAGCTCTGCCACAGTCCAAAAAAATGGGAAAGAAAAGCTCCTGCTTTGTAGGGTCACCAGGAGTAATCTGAACCCATCATCTGGCAGAGAGGACCGTGGCAGCTGCAGCTGAGCCACCCAAGATAAACAGGTTTACCTGGCAAACACTGGGAAAGGTGTAACTGGTGTCTCTCATCCTCCACAATGAAACCTTTCTCCTCTCACCACAGAAGCTCTATTCTTGGACACAGACTGTGCTGTCCACGTGGCCAAGGCAGGAGTCAGCAGAGCTGTCTGCCTCAGAGGACATCCTCCCGTTCAGCTCCGACTCTGGGATGTGCTGTGAGAACGACTCCGAGGCTGTGACCTCCCTGTCTGAGCCGCTGACCCCCGACACCTGCAGCCAGGGCCTGTCCATCGGGCCGGAGCTGGAGCAGGACGAGCAGCCGAGCTTGCTGCTGGAGGCGCAGGGCCAGCCGCGGCTCCCCGGGCACACCAAGGCCACGGACACCATCAAGGATTACGAGCTGTGGCTGGAGATGTGCATTGCTGCCCTAGAGAGGAACGTCTCTGAGGAGGAACTGGCTCAAGTGGACAGGACCGTGGATGCCCTGGCTAAGTGGGAAATGTTTACAGGACAACTGCCTGCTATGCGGAAGGACCTGCCCTTTGCTAGGGACACCACCGGGCTACGAAAAGTTCTTGGAGACAAATTTTCCTCCTTGCGGAGGAAACTGAGCTCCAGAAAACTGTCCAAAGGGGAATCATCCCCTCATCGCTGGCGGTGGGAGGACAATTAGGCTGGGGCTGCCTTGGGCTGGCTTTGTTCACGTCACTGCCCTGCTTCCAGCCTTCCTCACCCCAAGTTGTTGCTGTCTAAGAGAAACAGCAACTCCCCCCAGGAATAAAAGGTGTTTTGTTTTCTGAGATTGCTAACACAGTTTTCATGTGATTGCTTCTTCTCTAAGGGTTTTTCCTGTGGTGGTCTAAGTGACAGCACCACCCCAAACCCACCTCAAGTCCCATGTGGGTGCTTTTATTTTCTTGGTCTGAAGTTGGCCAGGAAGAGGTCAGCCAGGTCCCCACCAAAGACTGAACATGCTCACACAGAAGCTCGGGCCATCTGAACAAACAGATGCAAACCAGGGCAGCTCTCCCACACACAGAGCTCTCCTCTGCTTAGCACGTCAGTCCGAGGCACAGATGAGATTTCTCCCTGTCCTCTCCCCCTCACAAACACTCAGAGTGCTCTGGTCGCTGCCCCATCAGCTGGAGGTTGTGCTGAGCACAGGAGCACAATCCAGGCTGATGGGCTCTCACTGTAAGTTGGGGGAAGGTGAAGGAGATGGGCAAAGAGTAAAGCAGAAAGCTCCCAGGCAGTAAGGCAGAAAGCTCCCTGGCAGCTCAGCTGGCCCAAAGAGCAGCGTTAGTGTGACGATTGTCTTCTGGCAGACTCTCAAGAGGATCTCCAGAGCTGCCTCAGTTCAAACAAAACCAGGCTTAGAGCGTGAGCTGGAACTACTCACATCCTCTGTAGATTGGCACAGGAGAGGAAACCTTTGGAAACATTCACAGACTCATTGATTATGAATGTAAAAGAGGGAACTACATGTGCATTCCTCTTTCTGCCTTGGGAAGTTAGCACCCTGGCCCTTCCCTCTTCCCTGCTCCATAAGGCCCCCACTGAGCAGGACTGGGTGCTGTGCTGGCACCCAGAGCAGCAGTGCCTCCCTTCCCATGGCCAGAGCATGCCGTTCCTCCCAGCTATTTATAGCCAGAGCTCAAGAGGCTGATGAGTTCTTTGCTCCTGCCAGGGGAAGGCTGACCCTCTCCATCCCCTGCTCCCTCAGCCCTGAGCACTGATAACGCTCCCACAGCTCATGGACACCTGGCTGAGCTCCAGATTTCTCCTGTCTAAAAATATCAGCAGGTAGGATCAGATCCAGTGCAGCTGGGAGAAGGGAGAGGATGTTTCCGTCAGAGAAGGAAACAGCTTTGGCTTTCCGGAGCACTTGCCCTGTGCACTTTGAGGCCTCCAAGCCTGCAGTGTGATTCTGGAGCGGGAAGCAAGAGGATAGACACTGGATAAACGCCGGAGATTTACACACGCAGGTGAGTAGCAAAGATGGTCTTACAGTAAATTCAGCTGGATTCCGGAAACACAAGCACTTCACACCCGCATGATTCATACCGGCAGAGAAAGGGAGTTTGGCTTCGGGACTGATGACAGCAATTCCTGGAAACATTTTTCCAGGCTGCGCGCCTGGACCGGGGCAGGCGCGGAGCAGCGGAGCCGCTGCTGCCGCCCTCTCCTGGCAGCCACAAAGGTGACGGGTTCTCATCCAAGACATTCTTCCCAGCAGCAGAAACTTTCTAAACAAGCTCCGCTTGAATTACAAATCCGAGTTCTGCCCCCGAACGCGCTCAGTTGTTGCCCGAACACATTTACTATTTTAAGCAAGAGATGACTCTCTGTTCAGCCTTGTTTGATCTTCCTTGGTTCCATACTCAATTATTAGGCTGAACTTTAGAAACCTTCCAGGAAGAGGCTCAGGATGACAATCCTGCCTAAGGGAACAGAGGCAGCTTTCCATCATAAAATTCCAAAGACAACAGAGGAGTGGGGTGGCACAGAAGGGCTGGAAGAAGTCACAGATGGGAGACTCCTTGTAACACTTGGCTTACATTTGTGCTGCTGCGAGAGCAGGAACTTCAACTAAAGAGCTGTTGTGACTCCAAACAGGTATTTTTGACACCATCACTGCCAGAACCACCACTTACCTGCTCAGCTTGTCCACAAGTGCTCCAGGTAAGACATAAATGAGATGGCTCAGCAGTGCCCACAGGCAACAGGCAGCTCCACAGTGAGAGGCACAAAGTGGCTGGAAACCCTTCAGCAGCTGGAGGAGAGGGTCCCTGCAATATTCCACTGCAGGGTTTGGTCATGTGAAGACATTCCTGTGGAGGGGCTCCTCTTCACACCAGCAAAGGTTTCCAGTGCTGCTGCAGCACGTTAAGCACAGGGTCTGTGAGCAGCTCTTTGCCCCAGCCCACACCAATGTAAAGACTGGAGGCAGCCAAGGTTACACCGAAAATGAAGGTTATAACCAGAACTAAAGCACAAAGGCACAGCTGCTACTCCTCTCTGCAAGTAACAGAGTTGCAGGGGGCAGGAAACAGCTGACACAGGAATAAGTAGTAGACCAAATTGAAGGTAAGCCCCTAAGTAAGATTTCCCGCATTTTAAGCGGCAGGTTCCTGGGGAAATCCTTCTACTTGGAAAGGTGTGGGAACATAACTTGCAGCTAATAAGCTGCTGAGTAAGCTGTGAAACAGAAATACAGATGAGATAATTAGGAGCCACTTTAGAAGGTCAAGCTGTGGATCAACCATCAGCAAGAAGGAGTGTAGGGTGCTCTATATATAAATCCAACACCCTGAAGTCACTTACAACGCAGCAGCCAAGATTGGGGCTGGTTACAGCAGGTCCAGGAACTGTTCCTCTGTGTGGCAGGCAGTGGGCAGGAGAGCTGGGTGCTCCCTGTGCAGCACCTCAGCCACAGCCTGGGGAGCCTGTGGCAGAAGACAGGCAGGGGAAGGAACTGGGCACTCAGATGGGAAGGGACAGCAGGTCCCAAAGGGACACAGTGCCAGCAGCCTGCCCCGAGCTCCCTGGGCACAGGCCAGGGCTCTGGCTGGCAGCCCTGGAGGGCACCACTTGTGTTTCTGTGCCTGGTGGCCTGGGGGTGCCTTGTGGGGACAGGCAGATGCTGTAGGAAGGAATCCTGCACATGACCGACCGTCAGGAGACCCCCCAGCAGACCTTCCTGCACCTCCTTCAGGCACCTCCTTCCTGCAGCTGCTGTTGGTTTCCCTGGAATATCCCTAAGGCACAACACAGATCCATGTCAGACTCCTCCGGCTCAGAGCATCTCCCAAACCACACCATCTTGTTGCCACCTGCAGCACCCTGCACCACCAAAGCAGCTCCCTTTCTGCCCCAAGCTCAAGGACACTTGTTTTGAAGCAATTTCTGAAGTCTAATCCTGAACATAGTAAAAACCAGTCTTTTAATAGCTTTACGAGCTCATAAAGACAAATATCTTCTTCCAAGAATAAACAGGCAGAACATTCCACTCCTACTATGAAAAGAGGGACTTGCTGTAGCTGAAGGGAGAGGGGAGACAAAGCAACTGTCCAGATGATAAAAAAAATCCCACAACAAAAAATTCCATGCTCTTTACTAGTTTGGGATGCAATTGCCTGCAACAGCTTGCAAGGGTGGGAGAGGAAAAACCAGCACCTTCCACAGACATTCCATCAGCATGATCCAGCCCTTTGTGATTTAACAGTGGCTGTGACCACCTCTCTCCTCTAAAAATGGTATTTCTCACTGAAGTCTGCTTCTGCTGAGCAAAATTGAGGCTTTAAGGGAAAGCTACTTTTGGTAAAAATCCCTGAACACTCATCCTAATTAACTCTTCCTGCCTTAACACCACACAGCTTCCCAAGATGCCAGTCAGTCCTGGGAAGTGGCAAGAAATTTGGTATTAGTAAAAAACTGAGTAAACTTCCTCCCAGGTCTGTAAGGATAATGGCATACCAGGCTGGAGCTAGAAACCACACAGATTTATTTAATTTCTCTCCTCAAAGAGTTCTAACAAATACTTAAATATTACTATAACCACCCCAAACCTTACACCTTGTACAGTTGAGCAAAAATACAAGCTATACTTTGCATTTTAGAGCAGCCTCTCCCTGGGGAAAGAGCAATGCTTTCCCTTTTATATTCAGTTTGGATTACTGAAATTGCACAAGAGATACTCTGGTTCTGAACAGGGAGTTGTGCTGATCCTGGGAAGGTAATTCCAAGTTAATACATGGAGTTTAGGCTCTCCCTGGGGCACAAGCACTCACTGGCACTGAACAGACAAACCCACCTGCAGAACCAACTGCTTCAGCTCTGCTCTTATGGAACAACATCTGTGCAGCAGAGTTATGAAAGGAGCATCTCACAGGAACACCTGGGCCTCAAAAGGGCCAGTTTGCCTCACACAGCTCACCAAGGGGATCCCCTGGAGCTGCTGCTGTTGCTGAAAGCTTTTCAGATTACTTCGTGATCACACCTGGGCACCTTCTACCAGAGCATACTGGATTTGCAACTGGTCTGCCCTTGTTTTCAGAGGTGCAGAACACTGGCAGTACACGTAACCTGGAAGTGCTCAGCAACTCCAGGGACAAAGGGTTAGCCATTCCCAAAGGCCTGATGCAGCTGAAGTGCTGCATTTCCAATTACTAGTATAAAGGACAAAAAATGCTCCATGAAGTGTTTTGAGTTGTGCACTGCCAGTGGAATTGGCATTAATAGTTTACACAAGAAACAATCAAGACTTGCCACAAAAATCTGCCAGATATGACCTTTTAAAGTGAGGGAATGTGAGGAAAGGTTATGGCA
>NW_008238321.1:8423815-8424063 GCF_000691975.1 Corvus brachyrhynchos | reverse complement strand
GGCGCCCGAGTTCTGGCAGCACTGGTTGCCACGGGATGGCAATGCTGTGTGACAGGGACACTGGTGACCCTCCAAAGGCTCTGCAGTGCTCCCAGAGAGGGGCCTGGCAGGCACAGTTCCCATGGCTATTTATTATCAGATGCTACACAGCACTGAGGAATCTCTAACAGGTGCTCCCATCCCAACAGGCCCAATTATCTTCCCTTGCTGAGCTTAAAATACATAAGCAAACTCCAGCTGTGCTTCCC
>NW_008238321.1:8382158-8423756 GCF_000691975.1 Corvus brachyrhynchos | reverse complement strand
TCCAAGTTTCACTCAGGTTAATGTGTCACCAGCCTGAGCTCCTGGACACACTCAGAAGAATGACTCCAACCAGGAGTGGAGAAGTGGGAGATACCCAAATGTTACAGACTGAGATTTCATGGCATGACAGCTGCACTTCCGTACAGTCCACGCTGTCATTTGTCCAAAAAGCAACTCCCTCACAGAAAAAAATTTAAGAAAAAAGTCACTTCAGACTCTTGTTGAAAGACAAAACCCATAAAGAACAGTATAACAAGTCAAGTTTTAATAGATTTATAAAATTCATATATACAAAACAGTAAACTAAGTCACCAAAGCTATAAAATACACTTTTTACACATCACAATATAATTTTATCTAGTACACAGTTTTCATAAGTTGAAACTATTACAGCAAGTAGCTGCTTCTATCACGGATGCTGTTTTGGTGCTAGAAAGACACTTATGTGAGCAGTCTGGGACTGTGCTTTTACTTTATGCATTTTCCACCTTCTTTTAGTTTGTCACTGTTTTTAAAGTACTTTCCTGTGAATTGTTAAGAAAATTAAGGCTAAACTCAGGCCTTTCTTGCCCAATGTAGTGAACTGGTTTAAAAAAAGACTGATATTGCATAGTATGTGTGTTAATGCATAGGCACCAGAGAGCAAGTACATTGCAGAATAAAAGATATAACATCACTTGGCTTCCTAAGCTACGTGGTCATGTCACAGATAACCAACCTGGTGTTCTGTCAGTTTGCTTTCATACATTTTGATTCACGAACAAGACAACTCCTCACTAGAGCAAGAAACACCAGCACTGCTGTTCAGTGGAGTCTCCAGAAATACTTTTTCTTCTGTATCATCAATTCAAGCCCATTCCACATTCCAGACAACACAGCCTGGAGGAACACTCCCTGTCCTACAGAGCGTTAATGGCTTCAGCGCAAACAGGAGTTTGAACACACCTCTCCAAACCTATGTCCCCCAACCACCTTCCCCAGTCTCGTGATCGCCCAACAGATCCTTTCTCCCCCACATCCCCCTGCTCCCTGCTATCTCCTCTCAGCCTTTGTGCCCAACCGCCTGCACGAGAGATTGACGGGAAGTAATAGCAGAGAAATTGTGCTACTCAAAACCTGTCACTTCCCTCAAAAGATGCTCTCTGAGGTCCTAAAAATGTTGCTCTCCATCAGTTGTAGTTTTTATTCAAACAACAGAAACAGCCTCTTACCTTCTCATGCTCTGGTATCTTGAAGAAAGTTTAAGTAGCTGTCAGGAAGGAGTAAGATGCACTGTCTGGCCAGAGATCTGCATACTGTATTTTAGTCAAAATAGAGTTTCAGCACCCAGTGATGAACAGATGAAGAGAGATAAAAATGTTGCTCTCCATCAGTTGTAGTTTTTATTCAAACAACAGAAACAGCCTCTTACCTTCTCATGCTCTGGTATCTTGAAGAAAGTTTAAGTAGCTGTCAGGAAGGAGTAAGATGCACTGTCTGGCCAGAGATCTGCATACTGTATTTTAGTCAAAATAGAGTTTCAGCACCCAGTGATGAACAGATGAAGAGAGATTGACACTGGCAGGGCCAGCCTTGCCAGCCTGCTGCTCTTAATTCACAGCCAATGGCTCTCTGGAGTCACTCAAAGCTTTTGGGTCAGTGCAGATGGTATTTCACCTCAATACAGTCTTCAAGCACCATCAGCTTTTGGGATCTGTTTAGAAACTAGCTCCCCTCTCCTGCTCCCCTCCAACATACTTTGGCTTTTTTTTTTTTACCAGAATGCCCACCTTGGAAGTCAGTGCTGCTCTTTTTTCCCCCCTCTGACTATTTTCACACCAGACAGAAGATACGACCTTCAGTCACAGGCCAAGAGCTGTGCTGTGACAGCTCCTCCAGCCAGGCACAGAACCACCAGCACTGACAATCTAGTACCTCCACACTCTCCACCCAGTAAGAACACAAGCATATCAACACACAGACAAACTTCAACACTGCTTTCCAAATGCCATTAGGAAGATAAAAACGTCAAGGATCGAGCTAAACTGCCCAACCACCAAGATGAGCAAAGAAGCAGCATCACCTGGTTAGCAGATAGGCAGTTTCAGCTCCAAATCTCCTGGCTTTACCCATTTCCATCTATGTAAAAAAAGATTAGTGTTAAAACAAAGAAGTGCCCACGTCACAGCACAAAGCAGAGATCACCCCAGCTAATTACAAAACAGGTATTATTAAAAAGCACTAGGTCTTGCATTACCAATTATTCCTCACTAGGCTACAGTCCTCACGTAGAACTGTGTGGAGTCAGCATTAACTCAGGCCAAGTCTGGCCCAGACCATGCCAGTCTTCCTGATCCATAATGGATGCTCCCTAAAAAACTGTTAAAAGCTCATTTACAGAAGTAGGCACAGATGTTTTATAGTTGCTACTGAAACACCCCACCCACCACTTCGTGTTACAGAATTAAAGAGTATGAGGTAAAGAGTTGGCAGTGCTATATTAAACCCCTGACTACACCACGTGATTTTATACTAGAAAGAGAATATAGAAAAGAGGCTGCTACTAAACTTACAGTTCTCATCGTAAGATCAGTGTTTGGTTTACATGACAAACTGCACTGTGTGGAGGTGTTGCTGCATATCGTGTTTGTCTCTCAAGCTGGCACACATCAAATCATCCATTAATCCAGCAGATACTCCTGAAAATTTGATGACAGAAGCCAAGCTAAGTCAGGTGTCAAAACTTGAAAATCAGAGGGGCCTTTCAGAGAAATCCTGTAGGTCCAAGCACAGAAGGATTTTTTTCTCCCCCAGAAATAAAGAAGTACACACATAGAAAAGACTCCAAAACATAAGTTAATATAAGTTAAAACATAGTTAATACAAAGGCAGCCATCTAAAGGCAGCAGAGGACTTGTTTTCTAGAATGCTGTTCTGTGGAAGGTAGCTGTCTGTCACTAAAGGCAGCTGCAGGTTTCTTCAGTGGTACCATGTCTGTTCTTTTAACTGCTTTAATTCTACGTTTCTTTGCAGGTCACAGTAACCAGGATGGGTGAATTCCCAGAGGGAATGAGGCCATGGGGATGTGGGGGCAACACACGGACAGGATGGGAAACACTCCAAATGCACCATTTTTCACACCAAATGCCACTTCAGCTGTCCTAAGGGAATTATATTTTTGTCTCCAGTGCCAGTACCAACAAACTCTTCCTACTCCGTTTCCCTATAGTTTCTTTGCCATTACTTTTTCTGCCTGCTTGGCTGCAGTGCAGCTTTACCTGCCTCAGAAGGCCTGGGGATGGTCATCTTCAGGAGCTTCTTCATTCTTGTAACATGCCTAGTTTTAGGTTTTACAGAGCAGCAATTAAAAAATTTAAATACATTAGCAAGTTAATAAGTCAAATAATCTATGCTGCTGTATTAAATAAAATAAGATCCATTCTTTGCATGAAACTGAAAGCATCTTTGAGTTGTAAAATTGAGCAGGCAGTAATTTCAATTCCATAACCACCATTAATTAATTTTCAACATTAAGAACTATTTAATTCCTTCAAAGTGACAAGTGCCTATTGAATATGTCACTTCCAGAAAACCACTCTTCCTTTTTAACTTCACCGAGGCACCTTGCAATGCATCTAAGGATTGTTCAGAGATTGACAGCACTGCAAGCTGCAGGAATGGTACTGACTGACACACTCAATTAGCTTAACACTTGTTTTTGAGGACAACAAACACAAAGTAGTGTTGGATAAATGACTCCCATTTATTTTTTCTACTTAAACTCCAAGATTACGTCAGTCTCTGCCCCAAGCACTGGCTGCAAGAGCTTCCTCTCTTTGTCCTCGGGAGAGACAACCCCTTTGCAACAGTCTGTCACTGACCCTGGCTGTCAGAGCAGAGACAGCAAAAAGCTGCTTTTTTCTTAAAAAAAAAAAAAAAAAAAAAAAAAAAAAAAAAAAAAGAAAAAAAAAAAAAGAAAAAGAAAAAAAAAAAAGGTACTTGTTCAAGGTCTCCATCTGATGATCATCCTGCCTGTGACCCATTTCCTGACCAGCCAAATGAACAATAAACCTATAAAGCTAACAAAAAAAGATGTTCTCTCCAGCTGTGTTTACCTGCTAAGTTCTCCAGGATGTCACTTAAAATAAAGTTTTCTATTTGTTTCTGGTGAAAGGACTAAGCAACCAACCAGGCCTGTCCCGAAATATGTGAACAACCTCATCTACCTAAGCTCTGCTTTAGTAATTCACTGATTTACCACAACATGACTTTCTGGCTTTATTATACTACAACTCACCTTGAAAAAAAAAAAC
The DNA here is from genome assembly GCF_000691975.1 of Corvus brachyrhynchos. Taxonomy (NCBI): domain Eukaryota; kingdom Metazoa; phylum Chordata; class Aves; order Passeriformes; family Corvidae; genus Corvus; species Corvus brachyrhynchos. Next base: position 8,419,464 of record NW_008238321.1, on the reverse strand, counting down.
CCAAACCCACGCAGCTGTGGCAAGAAGAGGAGCGTATTTTGCAGAGAAAGCTGACACTTCAAAAAGACCCCCACATCCTTTTTACTCACAGGCCAGCTCATTTGCAAACTTGGGAAGTGCTTGACTTTTGCAAGGAGTTTCCTGACGTGGGGTTCCTGGTTTGATCCATCATTATCCAAACCTGACAGAACTCTGGGCCCACAGAGCCAAACCACTGATTTTCATCTGCAGGCTGCAGCCCCACACTTAGGCCCATTTCATCAATGAAAACAAGAAAGGCAAGAACGGGCCCAAGGTGAACAAACTGGTTCCCTAAGACTTAGTGTGCAAAACTGCCATATACAAAAAAAAAGCAGCTTGAGAGCTCAGTGTGAGATCTCTCATGCTGTTTCATTTCCAGGTGCAGATTTTAAGTTACTTATATTTTAAGTTGCATCATTAGCTCTGTTGAGAGTTTTAAATCCATAAGGTGACTAAGGATACAAAACCATGGATGAGTATCAAGAGAAAAACAGAACAGGAAATTCCATGCTATGCCTCCAGGTAAAACTACAGTAGATTCAGACACCAAACTGAGGTAATTCTCTAGAAAAAATACAGTTGAAAGGGAATGTTTAACTAATTTGAGAAAACAAGCATTATATTAACCCATCTGGAAAATTCAGTGAAAGAATAAAGCTCACGGCAAACTAAAACTAAAGTGAAGTCAACCTAGAAGCCAGGTGAGCCCACAACTGCCTCCTCTTTCCCAGTGTCTTGTGTGAAGTGAAAATCACTGCCAAGAACTCAGAAAACATCTGAAAGCTTTGAAAGCAGCCTTAGACTTCAGCCAGACAAATGGGCTTAGAGAAACCAACCTTAATGTGATGAGTAAACTTGTTTGCATCACGCCAGGGTGAAACATTTTCCTTTTCAAATGTAATAATCTTGAGATTTTCCCCCCATCTGAATATTAGTCACATAACACTCTTCACCTTCAAGGTTAAAAATTAATAAATATTTAAAAGACAGAGTTGGTCCTGGCAAAATAAGACTTGTTACAAGGAAGCTAATTCCTGTTTAAGTTTGCTGAAATTTAAGTTAGATTTTCCCATCTGCAACTTCTCAGCTGCTTCTTACCTCGATTCTGTGCCTGTTACAGGCATGGAAACAGCCACAGCTTTTCCACTCTGAAGCCTGCACAAAGAAAGCCAGGAGGCTGCTGCATCAGGAAACTACACAAAAATACTGATATGAACATCTGCAAGCTTCAGAGGGGAAGAAAGATTCCAGATTTTATCCAAATTAACATGAAAGGACGACGGAACAGGACTTTTCTTTGACCACATTTCCCATGGGACTACCAGCTGAAGTAAAACTTTGCTTGTTTTGACATGCCATTACAGGCTCAAAGGGGATAAGAACTCCAGGGAATCTGCTGACTTTTTATGGGTACAAACAGCCCTTCAGGTTTTATTCTTGGACAAAAACTATGACAAAAATTGCACAGTAAACTATGTGTGAGTTACCTAAAGGATAGCACTACAATATCTTCGGTTTGTTCATGTACCCCACACTGTAGTAGAAAAGATTCAATGTCTGTACGCAGAAAAGGCACCTGGCAGAGATTGAGAGCACAAGGAAATTCGGAGTTCACATCCAAATTATTCACAGCCTCTTGCCCTTTTACACACAAACCACTGCCCAAAAGGGGCGACTCCAAACTTGACCGTGCTCCGGGTTCCATGTGCATCCCTACAGGCTGAAGATCCCATTAAGACACAGATTAAAGCCTAATTTTACAGCAAGGTCTTGCTGTCCAAATACATCAGTGCAGCTGGAAAGCTGGGATCTCCAGGGTGTTCAGTCTTCCTACAAGGTCAGCTGTTGGGAACTAATCAAGCAGCTGCTGTGCTACCAAAACCTTTGCTTAAGAGTTTAATCAGCTTTCAAACTTTTGAGTACAGATGAAGCCCTGTCATGTGAGACACTGAACCTTCACAAATTCTGCCCACTGTGGCTGTGAGGACAGTGCTGGCTTGCCATGGAGCACATCTCCCTCGAGCACACACTGTGCAGATACATGGCTGGGTGCTCCAGCACAGGCTGCTGCACCAAGGAAATCAGCTTTCCCACGATGTAACACCCTCCATACATAGTGCAAAATAAACCCTTCTTCGTATCAGCAAGGCCTTAACTCCCCATCCCATTTACTCCAACATGAGTTTCCTTACACAGTTTTAGACTTCTGCCTCAGGAGACTCATGCAAAGCCTTCAGACAAGAGCTGTGCATCCACCTTGGAAGGTGGATTCTAGACCCTCAGCAAAGCTGAACACACACACAAGACCTGGTTATATTCCTAAGGGTTAAGAACGGAACTTCCATTAACATTCTCCAACACAGCTGCCAATCTCATCATGTTTAGATTAGTTTGATCGAATCAGCACCTCCAAACTACAAAAAAAAGGCAGTTTGTACAACTAGAGTTTCTGAAAAATGAGCGCATTCATTTGAAACGCGTCTTCCATCCATGGTTTGTCAGAGATTTCTGTTCTCAAAGAAGGCAGACGGTGGTTATGTCATTCAGCGTTCCAAACTCGGTACAGAACCTGCCATGGCCAGGTTTCAGTAGTGTTTCTAGTCCAAATGATTCAGTAGCTAACATCAACATGACTCCTCCGGCCTATAGCTCCTCTGTTTGGACTGGCTAGTGTACAGCATTCCTGAGCCAAGGAATTCGCATGGGTCCTACACCGCATGCAAGGGCCAGAAAGAAAGGATAAAAACTTTGATCGAACCCTCCAGCGAAATTTCAACAGAGCAGGGGCTGCTCTCCTTCACTGCAGCATGATATCCTTGAGGTTCTCCTGCAGGATGGTGTCCTTGACGGCGTGGAACACGAAGCGGATGTTCTCCGTGTCGATGGCCGTGGTGAAGTGGTGGAAGAGGGGCTTGCTGCGGTTCCGCCGCTTCCTGTCGAAGCACTGCACCAGGTAACGCTGCACGTCCTCCAGCCGGTGAGGGTCGCCCTTGAAGTCCGAGAAATACTTCTTAATGCTGACAGTCTTTACCTTCTCGATGAGAAGATCCATCTTGTTGAGGAATAGGATAATGGAAACGTTAAAGAAAAGCTTGTTATTGACTATTGTCTCAAAGATATTCATGGACTCCACGAGTCTGTTTGTGCGCCTGTCTTCCATGAGGACCTGGTCGTATTCACTGGAGGAGACCATGAACAAAATTGAAGTTATTCCATCAAAGCACTGGAACCATTTTTGACGCTGAGATCTCTGTCCCCCTACATCCACCATCTTGAAAGGAATTTTTTTAATGATGAAATCATGCTCTACTATCCCCTTCGTGGCTTTTCTGGCCAGCAAAATATCTTGTTTGCTGGGAAAATAATTCTGCAAAAGAAAGGAGAGATGCATCAAAAAAAGTCCTTCAAAAATGCTGGCTAATGCCTGAATACTGAAGTAAATCACCAGGAGCTGCCTTTTTAAACCATCACATGAAGAATGAATACTCAACTCTAAAACACTGGCCTGTTAACCACTTAGCTCAACACTTTGGTAAGCAGCTACAGATCCTGAGACACACAAGAACAAAAATAAAGGACTAATTCACTCCTTCACATTTTTATCCTTCAAGCCTCTTCATTTAAGGCTGAAGTGTATTTTTTCGTCATGAAATTCTTAGCTACAGTGTTCCTGCCACTTAGGTACAATAAAGCAGATCAAGTCATCACTGTATTTTTTTTTTAAATTTACTTTTTCCACAGTTCATTACTCTTACAAGGACCATCTTGAAAGCTTTAGTGGAAATTCTTCTTCCAGGTTCACACTCCATGACCAGCGAGTACAGCAACAGATTCTACCACAAGCTGTGGCCCAACCTACCACTGTAGAGAAATCTGTTCTTCAGAACCTTATCACTGTTACTATTTAGGAAAATCAACCCTTTTTCCTCCAAGTCTCCTGACAGATGTTTTCATTACAGGTTTTGAATCCTACAAGTGTCAGGAAGGGTTTTTATTTTGCTAAGGTTTCATTCTGCTACCTTAAGTAGCACCAGCCATCAGAGCATCAGGAAAAGTGAATGAGATCCAGAGACTGCATAGAAGGGCTGATAAAATATGTGCACAAATACAACTTCCACTTGTTGTCTGTCAAAAAAGATTAAGCAAATACGAAGCTTCAGTTTCATAAAGCTGGAGTTTACTATTTCTAGAGAAAGAAAACTGAAATTATTTAATGCATTATTATTTTAAAAAATCAACTGAAGAACCCAACCAAACCCCATTAATCACAGCACACTCAGGCTTTCCCTGTCTCTTGGAGCTCTCTGGGTCAGTAGAAGGTTTCTTACCAGCTGACCGATCCGATCCAGGTTATCCAGGAAGTATTTCACCGATTCACCCTGTGGAAAAGGAAAGACATGGGAACTAAGCTTGTTTCTAGGATAGCAAATCCAACAGAACCAAGGACTTCTCACTTTCCAACATGCACTGAGGTCTAACAGAGCAGTATCACCAGGCCTGGAAAAATCAAAGTTGAGTCGAGACTTGAACAAATGCTCCAATCTATCCAGTAAATCTTTACAATAAAAAAGAAGTGTTATTAAGTCAGTTCTTTGACTTAAAGAATTAGGCTTTTTCCCCCTTGTAAGATAAGTGCAGTTAACTGACACTGAGTGGGAGTAAAAATGAAACACTTTATAAGAAACCAATGTATTTTGTTTAAAATTCGTAACAGTGAACAAAAGCATATCCTAGACTGGCTGGCGTATCTTTAGAAAAGTGAAAGATTTAAGTCACCCACAATTTATGATGACTTAAGCTAGACTTGCTTGTCACAAACAAATGAAAAAAGGAACATTCTGAAGGACTTGCTCTTCTACAGATAGCTTCCCTTCTGGGCTCAAGACTTTTAATAACAGATTTGCTCATCTTATACAAAACCCTTTAGCAGTTATATTGAGAAGAAAAGAGGAATATTTACAGGGAAAAGTCACTCTTGTGTGAAAATTTACTCTTGTGTAAGAGGATTTGGCCTTTTATCATACAAGCTCGCCTGTGTGTCACACTCAAATCAAGGGCCCCTCTTTGCATTAGCGGGGACAAGAAGCCCTGCACTTACTTTTAAAGAAGTAACAAAATGTTTCCCTACAGATGCAGACTACTCTGGAGTGAAACTCTCCTGCAAACACTTCCCTAGCATGCAGAAGAAATTCAGTAAGTCTTCTTCATTGTTCAGGATGTGTCTTACAGTTGTAGCCATGTGATGAGAAACAATCAAGTGGAAAATCCTGCTGCCTTTTAGTGATTTTAGGCAGGAAAACCCATGCCTATCACAGAGCAGGGCTGTCAGTCATGACCAAATGACAGGCAGTAGGTGCCCTCACCAAGTCACCAATTCAGAATGGAACTTTCTCCAAGTACTGCCCTGGACTCCAGCAGCAATATAAACTCTTAAACCACACATCCTCCTCTACACCATGGCCCTGAGACAGCAGAATAGAATTATTCCCCCCAGTACAACTCTAAACAGATGCCAACACAACAGTTCATTGTGAGGAATCAGACTGGAGATCAGAGGATTCAGTGCTGGACAAGGACACACTCCCAGCATAAGGCACACACAAAAGGAGCTGGAGCTTATTATTTCCTAACATTTAAAACTGGATGTGTCTTTTCATAAAGGAGAGAGAACACTTGGATTTGCAAAAGACTACCGTGTATCAACAAAAGATTTACGATGGAGGGGGGGGGGGGGAAAAGGGAAGTTTCCAAAGAACAATTGCTCTAAGAGCTTCCTTACAATCATGAATTTTCATAAGGTGAAAGTAATTTCCTGTATTTTTTGGCACTCTGTGGATCAGAAGAGATATCACAGACTGCATGAATAAGAGAAAAGGGCTTCCTGTACAGCATTAGTCATGTTCAGGAGATGGGAGAGCCCAGAAAGAAAAGATCACTGAAGCTACAAAAAACCCCTTCTCTATCTATTGTGCTCTGTCCCACACAGTGCCTTCAGATATGCAAAAATACTGCAAAGGGGCCATCTCTGATAGAGATTCTTCCAATTTTCTACCCAGTTGCTTTAAGAGTCTCTGCCTGTCCATCCACCCGCCCACGCTGGAGCAGGGAACAGCCGTGTGCCTGTGAAATGCAGGGACACACAGGCAGGATCACCTGATTTACAGCTTCTGCCTCCCCTATTTCCCACCCCACACATCCATCACTCTGACATTCTGCACATTGATAAGGAGGTAAGAAAATAAACTGATTAATAGAAAATATACACATTCATTTCTGCAGTGATTTAGGGAAAACAGACTTCTCCAGGTTCTTATCCAGCTCTTCCTAACGTTGCAATTAAGCCAGGCAATTTGTTCAGGGAAATTTTAAGCAGCAATGGCAAAGCACTGGGAGAGCTGGGTAACCAGTCAGGTTACAAGTCAGGTGGCTGGAACAGGTGTGAGCACCATATGCATGGTCTGACAGATCTGAAGGAATCTGAACATTCTCCTCTAGCACAGAATCCAAAGGCATCCAGTACTTAAGTCAAAATATCTGTTTCCAGCCAAAACAACAAATCCTCAACAAGCTCCAGAGGGTTTGAAGTTAAAAAATCCTCAAAATGTTAAAGCACACAAACATGAAGGGAGGAAAAACACCCACCAAAACCCTCCCCGAATAATAACCCCAAACCCAGTGCACACACTCAAAAACCTCCTGGTTTAATGATTCCCGACTAGCGATTCCTGTGTTATGTTCTACAGAAGTGTGGACTCAGTTCCTGCTCTGAAGGCCTCTGGAATAATCTTGTTCTACATCTTAGTCAGATTTACAGAAAACTGGAATGTTCTGGGAAGCACATTCAGCTCCTCGAGCCAGCAGCACACACAAGTGCACGGAGCATTAACTGACTCGATGAGTAACATGTAACATATTAAATGAGGAAAATATGGAAACTCCAGGTTTCACAACTGTTTGCTTTTAGTGTTTTTAATTAGAACAATTATGCTAACTGAACATTCCTTTCTAGATTCATTTTTCCTTGCCATCCAGGGAAAATAGACAGCAATATTAATTAGATCTGGAAGTCAAATTTATTTAGCTTTATATCAAGCTGCACTTAAATGGATTTTTGAATTCCACTAATAAATTACTATTTATGCAAAGCTGTCTTATCCTTTGCAATTATACACACATATACAAACAAATACTTATGCATATAAATGTATGTATATAAAAATACACAAACAGAATTTCTAAATCAAAGTAGATTTTCCTTTCAAGGCAAATAATTATTGAAATGAAGTATCAGCTGCCCCTTTTGTGTTGAAAATTTTTTTTCTCTTCAAGACACTGACCATAAAGAAGCTGGTTTGACTTTTTCAGTGCAAATGTTTAGTGTTTCTCCAATATCTATCTGGCCACTCAGCTACATTCAAAGCTGGCTTAGCACTTCAAGTGGTCTCCTTTCCCAGATCTTAGCCAGTTATTTCAGGTCCATGACCATGACTTTCTATGAAAGTGTCAGCAAATATTTGCAATTGATTCATCAGATACTAAAAATATCTTTATGCACATTGATGACTTCAATTTCAGTATTTTAATGGTTATCTTGGAAAAAAAAGGTTATTTTAACATCACAATCTATTTTAAGATATGCTCGCAAGCAGCAAAATAGAAATGAAAGCTGAAGTTATTTATAATACATGTATATTTATACGCTCGATGTGTATTTATACTATGTGTAAATATCTAAATATAATCACATTGTGGTGTGCTCACTTAAAAGCAAACAAAAAAGCTCCAGATCAGATCCTTCACAGGCTGATGTTGCAAGAAAAACTGGCAGCTCCGGAAACCTCCTCAGATCAATGATGTTCATAGAAGGCTGTTCAGCTTCTGCCTTTCAGGTTTAAAAAGATTCACATCTTGCATTGTCCTAACAGCACACTATTTCCTTAAAAAATATTCTAATTATATTCATAAATAATGCTGTTAAAATATGAAAGACCATTTAATTTCAACCAGCACTATACTGAGATAGGAAGCCCCATTCTGTCACAGTCCCAGCAGAGTCTGCCAGTGTAGATTTACACACTGACATTTCTTACTTATTTTTGACTAGTAGTCTGTCAGTTCATTTCACATTGGAAAGTTACAAACCAGTTAGCTATTTTTATGGATTTTCATCCCCCTTGATAATAAATCAAGATGCTTCAGTGGTGTCTCCTGCACCCACACCCCGTGTTTTACGGGACAGCTGTGGGGGAGGGAAGAGTGACCTCTGAGTTATGAGTTTTATGTAACTCAGATGGTCCTTTTTTAGTGCCCCAGGGTACAACAGTGACCATTCGTGTTCCACTCCTTGCTCACCACACAAGAGTGACCACAAGGCTCGGGTGACTCATTCTGTCACTGCTGATCTCTCCTCCCTCTGCAATTCAGATCCTCTGAGTAACAGTTTTGCCAACTGGGACCAAGAGAAGGAGTAAGAGATGCTGTTCCCATTGTTCAGAAGGATGAGTCACTGCACATCTGGGAACTGGGGGAATCAAGAAACACAAACACAAGGCCTCAGATGAGCCCACAATGCAGTATTGCTATCGGATTATTTTTTTAAAAATCGTTATTTTTTTAAACTGGCCTATCTGCAGTAAAAAGTCTGGTGAAGCCAGAGAAAAATAGTACAATTTGTTTAAAAACTGACTGGTGGGGGAGAAAGGGAGGAAAGTTGAAATGTAAACATATACTCCTGCTTCCTGAAATAGTCCTCTAAAACTTTTTATATGCTAGATTATTTTGACCACAGCATTCTCAAGGGGCAAAAGCCATGAAACATAGAAATTTTTATCTACCTATTTTGTACTATGTGAATGCCATCTTAACATTAGCTCCAAATAAGTCACCATGAAAATAACTGATTGAATTCAACATCCCTGTTCCTTCAGGCTACGCTCAGAGCACATAGGAAATCTCCACAGAGAAATATTATAACTAATCTGGCATCACTTCCTTTGCCATTGATAGCCTCATTTTGGGCAGAGTTCGCAAGCAGTATCTATTTCATGAAAATAAATGCACAGCAATCATATGCAAATTACTTTAAAATACTCCCAGAAACTCAGTAATTGGACATGTTCTGCAAGGCCAGAATTTATCAACTTGTCACTGTAATCCTCAGTTATTCAAAGTGAGCATTGGTCAGATCATAAAGGACAGTGAAATATCTCATTGTCCAGTTCCCTAAAATACTGGCTCATTTCAAACTTTTGCTTCTGAAAAGCAGTTCCTCTAAATTCTGCTCTGCACTAAAAGACTTGAAAGGGGACCCTCTGTTCCAAATTGGCTTTTTTCCTTTCCTTGTCCCAAGGCCTTTTTGACATAATAATTATTTAGCCCTTCCTGATCATTCTGTCTCTGGCTGCTAAATTTAGAGTGCACAATTTAAGGCAGAGCTGTCAGTCTTAGCTTGTTTCAGATGATGAATTAAACCACAGAGGAAGGAAACGCTGTACTTCAAGGAAGCATCTAACACAGATCTAGCAGAATTCCCATAATACAGATCTAACAGAATTCCCCTAACAGCAAAACACCCAGAGAAACAGATACTGCAAACAACTGCCACAAACTGCAGCAGAATCTGCAACAGGAGAGAACAGTGACCCGGATAAAACATCAGTGTTGGTCACCTACCCTCTGCTCAGGAGCTGTAAAATATTCAGCAGCAGGGCTGAGAAACACAGGAAATCCAGGAGATCCCAGAAAGATGGTTGGGAATCTCCCAGCTCTGAGATCTTGGATACACAAATGGGATGGACTTAAAGCACTGACACAATTTACATAAGGAACCATTCCATAAGGGCTGCTGGAGACACATACAGACAAAAAGCAAACTTGCAAGCAAAATCTTTGTTTTCAAACACTGAGATCTCCTCTTTTCCAAGCTTCCTGGGATGTCAATCACCTTTTGACTGTAAGGGGTCTGAATGTTACCATTTCAGATGTTTCACAAAAGCAAGAGGCCCAAAGGAAGAGCAAGGTTACAAAATAACCAGGAGACCAGTCTTTGAAAATGTTGGAGATGTCAGATCAGCCAGGTTTTTGGGTACTGAAATTAGAACCAAAACCTCACCATCAAAAAGTGATACAGCAAACGCTTTCCTTAGTGAGAGCTACTGGACACAAGCAGCAGGTTGCCATCCTTTGGAAGCAAACAGGCTCAGGCTCTGCCCCCTGCTTCTGTCCAAGGGCTAAAATTCTCCTGAGGGGCAACTACAAACAAACAGCTCCCCCTCCCCAAGCCCACAGGCTCCTTCAAGAGCTTACTTCTATTGAGCCTCACTGCTAACAGGGCATGGATTTACTGCCGCCAGGAGCATGTTCTCCCCTCTCTGACAGCTGATGAATTCAGTATTATTTTCCAAGGAGGTGAGCAAGTCTGTGCTTGTTAAGAATTCCCCCAGAGGATGCTGAAGTAACCTAAATTGCCCCGAAATGCTGATGCCCACTGGACACTGCAATTCTGTTCTACAGATATTCTACATCCTGTCTGGGCATCGAAATTTATTGACATAAGACAAACATTAATTTTTCATTCAATCACCAGCTCCAATGCAGAGACCAACCACTTCTCCTTATTTAAGCTGTACAGAATTCCAGCTATCAAATCTCTCCAGTGTTATTTAACTTCCTCCTTAACAACAGACTGAGCTCCTGGCTCCCATCCAGCAACTCCAGTGCTTATCCAAGTTGCTGCTATCTGGACCATACAAACATACCAACTACAAAAAAGTACCATATGGTTCCAAACTTCTAAAAATTACCTCTCCTTTCTCCTGCCTAGTTACACACGGTAGGTATCAGATGTTGAAGTCTGAGAATATTTAAAAAATTCATTATTTGTAAGCTCAGTACAAACAGGCAATGGAAAAATTTATTTGTACACGTCAGGGTGGGTTTATATAAAGTCATCTACATGATCTACATGGCCTAACTGTGCTTTGCAGCATATGAATAATAATAGGTGATAATTATTTAATTCTCCAGAAAAAGTTTAGGCTAATCAGAGCTTCCATATCAGTACTGAGATTTGTGGAATCCTGTGACTGAAATTCTAGCTTTGCAGCTAAGAAACACTCATACAGGAGCAGAGCTCTTGTGCTGAAAGGCAACTCTTAACATGTGTTAGCTTTTTCCAGCAATCAAATACAGCAATTCTTTCTCCCAAGTGCTGCAAGGAAAAAAACAAAGTTACATTTTTTTCCTGAAATTCTAGGTATTTCTACATCAACAGGATGTAGATGAGATAAATTACTTTTGGACTAGGTTAACAATTCTGTCCATTTGTCTCAAATATGCATACCAGCAGCAGTGCCTCCAGGAGGAAAGGAATTTTCTGTTAATAGACTAAGGCAGGCTCCATCCTACACTCAAAGCTTCAAGAAACATTAACAAAAAAATCCCTGTAATTTTGATTTTACTCATACTACTGTCCTAATCACTGCTGTTCCTGCTTCACAGATTTGCAGTGGCTGGAAGAAAAACAGGTGCAAACAGCAGAGAAAACAGCACTGGCCACAAACAAAACACAAAGTTGCACAGTGCAACACAGAATTTTAGCTTTAAAAAAACATAAATCTAGAAAAATCCTTAACCAGACAGACCTGCACATCAGCCACAGTGATTCAGCATGTCCTACCCTTCACTGACCAGCACCTAGCAAGAGTCAAGCAGTGGATGCAAGGGGATATAGACCAAATTCATGAGGAAGAAGCAGTTATGTTTAAACAACAAAAATAGTTTGATGACTGCATCCAACATCAGCAGCGAGCCCGGCTCAGTCCTGGCACGACTGGACGCCAGACCTACTCCTAAGCATCCCATGGAAGGATTCCTTCCTGTTTCCCTGCCAACTGTCCAAGGGAATACATTGTCTGCAAGGGCTGCCAGAGTCCTTTCATCTCCCACACCGGAGGTTCTCTGTGGAGCCGAGCGAGCGCACACCAGGCTCAGCTTCTCATTCCAGGCACAGCCAGCTCAACACCCCAAAGGCAACTGAAACAACACTCCTGCCACAGTTAGAACAAAGTCCCGAGCTGTAGAAGGAAGGATGGATCCAAGATTCTGGCCCATCACAAGCAAATTATCCCATTTATTCTCAGTAGGCAGCTGCCACGAAAAAACGGGCATTTTCAACTAACACAGCAGAATTTAGAAGCAACTGGATGTATTTACATCCCCTGGAATGACGCACAATCCCGTTATTCCGTGACCCCAGGCCCATGCTTTGTTCCCAGCAGGTCAGAATGCAAACCTGAAAATTGCTTTGTTTACAGGAGACATCTGCAGAACCAGAACAGACAGTGACAAAAAAAAAAAAGCACCTTCTGAATTAATCTAGTCAGCAGTACTGACTATCTGATCAAGACTAAATCACAAGTTTACCAGCAAGTTTCCCTTTCAAATCTTATCAGATCAAGGGATGGGAAATAAATATCTTAGATCTTGTGGGCTGAAAAAGCAGCTAACACCAGCCATGAGAGAATGTTGAGCTTGGACTTTTCCATGGCAGGTGGCCAGCTGGAAAGCTCAGCAACTTGGATGCACTTACAAGAGGCATAACCTTGAGTATCTTGCAGAACGATGCTTCCTGCTCCACTTACACACCAAAGATTTGCTGCAGTGTCCTAATGCTCCACTTTCTGGGGAAATATCAGCTCAGACACGATGTACTGAAATTTGTCTGTTGTTAAATGGTGACTATAAGGATGGAAAAGCATCACTTATCCCTCATATTTTTTAAAATTTTTGTTCTAAATAATTATTTTATTTGTATGTATGCAGCTGAGACATTTTTAGATGGGCAGACTAAAATGATGGTCTTGCAAAACCCAGAAAGCTGCTCAGTATCTGAAAGGAAGTTTAAATGTAACCTAAGTCTTAGCTGCACTCAGGTGTGCTATTTAACAGTTTGATTCCTAAAAATCAAGCGTGTAGAGAATAGAGTGCAGAAAGAAATGAAATTCCACCTTGCTTAGATTACTCTGAAGTTGTGCCCCATGCCCATTACCTCAGCACTTGGCAGGCTCAACAACAACGAACACAAAGTTTGCAAGTCTGAGGGACTCCTCAAAGCAGCTTCACATCTGATTTTCAAGAATCATTTGCCCCAGAAACAAAAACCTCCTTTTTAATAAAAGTTTAGTATTTGTTAATTCTAAGAGACTTAAAATTGACCAGCTCCAAACTCTGAGGTGCAGCTTCTGCCACCTGTTACCCTGCCTGCCCTCCCAGTGCCTTTCCAATCAGTGGAAATTCTCATCCTGCTCTCTGCACTTAGAAGCTCCTCAGCACCTTGTGTTCCCCCACTTACACCAAGACTTGTATCTACCAAGGCTGACCTTTCACACATACCTGTAAATCCCTCAGATCAAGTTGTCCCATGTCCCATGCCAAGAACACTTATTTCATTAGTTCCCAGCTGCATTCTGGGTCTGTGTGAGGGTTTCACCCAAGCGGTGACTGCCCTCCCCAAACCTCATCTCTCCTGCTCCAGTGCCAGTGATAGCACTGTGTGTTGAGTCCAGGAGATGAATGAACCCCAAAGGACCTTTGGTGACCTGAAATAAACTTCATTTTCCATTCACAATCAAGTCAAGTTCTCTCTTATGATCGTATTTATAGGCATTATCTTGCATGGCTTTTTATCTATTCATATCAAACCATATCAGCTATTCTAAATAGTCTCTCCCTTCCTGATGCCTGTTTTGGCATGAGGAGGAGAAATTCTCCAAATCTGCACTTAAATCTTTACCCTATTGATACTGCAGTATGAAGATTTCACGTACCCTAAGGTACTTTTAATTTAATTTCAGAATTTGTTCTCTTTCAGGTCTGAAAACAAATCTAAAGATGAAATATGTGATTAGAAATAAGTGACAGCTTCCATCCTCAAGGCCTCATCTACACATAGAAATGAATCAAGCCACAGTGGAAAATGAAGTGAGTTTAACAAACTTTTCCAAGCTGTTGGGCAGACTAGCCTATTAAAAAAAAATCCTAATTAAAGCCTCAGTCACATCCTACTGAACCGGAGAGAGGGCAGCAGTCCAGCCACGTGGACGGCTAGCTGAACTCCCTGCAACCAGGAACGCACGTGCTGGGCTGGAAGAAAGAAACCAGAAAAAAGAGGATATAGTAGGTGGTTCTTTTGTCTCCTGCCCACGTCTAACACCATTACTGATTCACTACTGTACTTTGACCAGACTGAAACCACACGGATCAAGGTCTTGAATTCAGAGGTGGAATTAAATGGGAAAGAGGTCCATAAATAAACCAGCGCTTTTTCAGTTTTGAGATTTTACTGAGTTTTCCAAAGTAGAATTAAGCGAGTATCAAGGAAAGCAAGTCAAATTAAGAGCTTTGGGGGCGGGGTGGAGAGCAGACCTTCTAAGGACAAACACCAACAGTTTGTTCAGGAGGAAAGCCAAGTGAAGCACAAGTCTGCCACAGTCTGACTGCAGGAATCCGTGTTGTATACAGAGGAGACATTTGAAAGGTGTCAATAAATTACTTCTCAGAGCAACATGTTTTCCACTTTCTCAAACAGAAAATCTTGCATGATGTTTCCAAGAAGTTTTCCTGCCCTCCCCCAAATCTGAAGTCAATAATAGAGCGAAACAGGTTTACTCCTCAGACTTGCTTTAGGTATAGCTGCAAACTCATGAGAAGGTGGGGACCATGCTGCCTTCTGCCTTTGTGACAGAAGCCTTCCCAGCGGTGCAGCTGAGAAAGAACTGAAACACAGCTAACCTTACCCTTCTCTGGGAAGGGAACTCAACAGCTCTGCTCCCTCCACTAGTGTCTACTTATCAGCTGGTTGGTTTGTGGCACTTTGGAGCACTGAGATATTTCCTGGAACAGTATCACATTCAGATGCATCTTAAGTCATCTGATCTATGAAACCCTCCCCTGTTGCACAGCTACCACTGCATACAAACCCAGAAGCCAAAAGTCAAACACTGTTTCTTCCCTTCCTCTGCTCTCCTCCTCCTCCACACTCAATACCTGTGAAACAGAGCCTGGATTTGAACAGTCCATGAACACTTCAGATACTCTGCTAACTCGGAACACTAACATTGAAAAAACTCATCTTTGAGGTACAGGCATCTTATTTTGGCATCAGGAGAGGAACCATTGCTTGGGAGAAGGATCAGTGAGATAAAGACACTGTCATCACTCCTTGACAAGCACCAGGTCAAGGCAACTCGTGCCCACTTGCAATGCCCATTGCTTGTTCCTTCCCCAGCAGCACAGTGTCACCCCCTCAGCTGTGCTCAGTCACTCCCAGGCTGCATTCTGCCTCTTCTCTAGAAGCTTCCAAAAAACCCACTTGTGCCAACATAAGCAAGAGCACAATGCAAAGCAGAACTCCCCAAACCACCATTTCCTATTGCTCACCGGATTACTCTGTCCCAGAGCTATAGCCCAAGGTAAGCTGAAGCCAAGACTGGTGTGCATTTAGTAAAACTCTTCATGTTTTAAGGCAAAACACGCTTGTTTTGAGAACAGCAGGAGCAGGGGAATAGACAGAAGAACAGCAGGTTAAAGACATTACACTCTTTTTGAGAGGTCATTGCAAAAAGGGCAGGATCTGGATAGGTAGCAAGGGTACAACATCACCACCTGAGCAGGTTATTGCTGCCTAACCATCCTACCTGCATTTTCCTTTTCATCTTGCTGTCAGGTCCCATCTTTTAAAAAACATGGGCTCATTAACCATAATTCACTGTCAGTGTGACAAGTAAAGAACAACTTCAAATATATGTTAAGTATAAAAATACAGAAGATATGCCATTAAGACTTTCTTGTAAAAACAGACCTAGTTTTTAATGTTTTGCTTATTTGTTCATCTGTTCTTGTTACTTGTTCTTGATCCTACATAGCTTACAATAAACTGGGATATTCAGGAAAGCCTGAAAGCATTCATTACCCATTATCCTATTAAAATCAGTGGCCCCATTGAAAAATCCAAGCCTTAACCTCTTACGTTTTTTTTCTCAAGGGAACCTTTTAGAAAATTTTTAAAGGCACTGAAAACAGCCTTGCTGGCTGTCCCAGTTCTAGGTGAAAAGCGCAAGGTTTGGTACCAATAAAAAGCTGAATGGGAACCAAAGGAAAGCTGAATCACTATAAAGAACATATAAATGAGGTACAAAAGGCTGACTTGTAAAACTGGAACTTTCTGAAGTGCACTGTCAGCACTGCTGTTCTGAGCAGAGAGAGCCATGTCAGGGAGACAGGCTTAACAAAACCAGTCACCTCTTCTTGGACAGTGCCTGTTTTTTTCCCCCCAATTTCCTGAAACCAACCACAGGGTCAGAAAGCTGCTAATACAGCACACAGCAAGTAGCAGGAGCTCTCTCTTTTCCTTCACACAGCTAAGCCAGTCCTTGCTGGATCTTTAAGTAGTGCACATAGCTTTCATACAACAAAAACTTTCAACTCCCGTATCATGGTAACACAAATGTAAAAGTCTCCTTTTCAGATGTATCTTTGAGACTGAAGGGATGAAACCAGTCTGACAAGTGGAGCCCTTCCACTAGAAACAATATTCTTTGGTTTTAGGCAGATAAACATTAATATATATGTCTCTGCATAATGAAGTATTTTTGTAGCAACTAAAATAAAAGTTGTCCTTGTGCTACCATGGCTTTAACCTATGCAGATGCTCATTACTGAATATATGAGTTCTCTCCTGCTTCCACCAAATTTCAGAAGGAACCCTTCATCAGACTCCCTTTGTCATTCACAGGGTGCACCCTTAAATGTGTCTCACTTCTCAGATTTCTGGAATACATT
Organism: Corvus brachyrhynchos; assembly: GCF_000691975.1. Classification (NCBI taxonomy): domain Eukaryota; kingdom Metazoa; phylum Chordata; class Aves; order Passeriformes; family Corvidae; genus Corvus; species Corvus brachyrhynchos. The sequence continues at coordinate 8,402,604 of NW_008238321.1, read as the reverse complement.
CTCATTACTGGGAATCTCTAAGGTGATACTAGTTGCCAATTTTAAAGTCTCCTGAATGATTGAGGTCCATTAGAAACTTTCTGAGTATGAAATTAAACAGCATAATCAAAAGCTGAAGGCTGCTCACTGGGCTGGATTTGTCTCTGCCCAGACCTTTCCTGCACACTAGAAAGGGATAAAGAGATTACTTCAGTGGTTTGTAGCTACAGTTGGGTACTGGCTCAGCCTGAACTGAAAGTTTCCTTCCTTGTTTCTCACAGCATGTGCCAGCATTTCTTGATGGGAATGCAAAGATTAATTACAGCTGTACTTGCTCTGAACAAATCCTCATATTCAATACAGTCCTGCAAGATTTAGAGTAGCACTAATTAGGGCTTAGAACAACAATTCTGCAAAGACAAACATACCGAGTATTTTTTCTAATTATTTTATGCATAATAAAATTAAAGCTTCTTTCCAGAACCAAGGTGGCATTTATTCTCAAGAGCTGGGAGCCAAAAGGACTTTTCCAGCCTAAGAACATTAGATTTAGTGTTTCAGTGCTGTTGTTGAAGGTAAGATATCAAACCATAGCCACTTCCATTCGCATACAGAGAGGCAAGGGTGAGTAAAAAATCCTTTGGGACAACCAGACAGTTCTCTAAGGGGCTCAATTACAAAGAGGTAAAGACAAAAAAAGTCTGTACTTAGTAAAATACACATAAGGAAAAAGAAACCTTTCAACCAGAAAAATGGCAATCATTAGGCAAGATGCAAACTCTTGCAATGAATTTTCACCACGGGAGCTGTAAATATGAAGTTGCTTCTCTCATTTCTCTTAACCACACCAAAAATACAGTCAAGATGTATTGGCTTCCAAGGGCCAATAGCAAACAGCTCCTACAGGAAGCCTTACATAGTACCAGACTTTTTAATCTGCCTCCAAGAACCTGCACGTTAAAGGTAGGACCACACTAAGTCTGAATTTCAGCCTTTTGGTACCCATAGAGAGCAGAGCATTAATGAAGTGCATTAATTGTACATCTTACAGACTTTAGAGGTGATTTTGCACCAAGTCTTTGATCTTCAAATAATGTAAAAATTAAAAAGTTGTAGAGTGCTCAGAATTCACTACACAGAATAGCAGGAAAGCCAGTAGCACAGCTCTCTTTATTCAGGTCCATCTCAGCTCCCATATGGTAGGCATATCAATTTCTTGTTATCCACTTATTTATTATGTATGATCTGCTCATTACTTTCCAACTTATCCTCCCAATTCCATGCAGGCTACATTTCACCCAGCTGTTGCACTTTGTCATAACCTGAGGTCAGGAGAAATTCATGGCAAGAATCCTTCTATTTTTCCACAGAGCATTTAGCACTCAATGCTTGGTTGAGGCTTCAGGTAGGCACAGTAACAAACTGCTGTTCTCCAAGAATTTTCCACTTGCACTGTTTTAAAAAAGTCATAATTCATGACCTTTCTGGTTCTTCTTATTTCTCTCCAATAGCAGACAGTATTTAAGAATGGCTAATGACTGTTTTACCCATCTTACACAGCTTTCTGTGATGGTAAAGGTTGGTTCTGCCTCAGAGAACAGCTCCTATCACTGAGAAAAGATATTGCAAGAGCAGGTTTTCCTAGAATTCAAAATGACTCGCAGTGATTCTCTAAACGGTTGTGAATCCAGCCTAATTGAAATGCAAGTTCTTCTCACCTCTTGTTCAATGGCACTTAAAGCAAAACTGAGAGTACCAAGTGCAGCATTCCTTCCTGTGGGTGACAGCCAACATCTCCAACTGTGCCTCCTGCTCCAGCTCAGTCCTCAGGCTGAATCCCTGACTGTCAAGACACACTGGCACAGCCAAACCCCACACTGCTCCAGGAGCTCTCTGGTGGCAGCAGGCCCATTAACATATCTCATTTTAACATTTATTTTTAGAATATTGCAAATATAATAGCAGACTGAGGATTTAACTTCTGCAGATGCAAACGGATGAACTCCACAGCCTTAGCCAACATCCACAGAATTTTGTGTGAAGGTTTCCAGCTGCATGTTGCTTTGTTATCTCTCAATTTTTAATGAAACCTAAACTATAACTCACTAACTTTCACCTCCTTTAACAAAATGCCACTTCTGTTTGAGGGTTCTTACTTGAGACCTTGCTCTGAAAAAAATTTTCCTATTTGGTTATAGAGACAGGATTAGAAGCCAGGGACTCCAGCTGCTAATCCTTCCTGCTGCAGAGCAGCCACCATGCTTTGCAGTATTACACTTAAACAAGCAATTAACTTCTCCTGCTGTACAAAGATGAGTCAGACTCCATAACCCGACCATAAACTTTGGAGCTCTTGGGACTGGAAACAGAACTAGAACTAAGAATTTAAATCTGGATCTCTGGCACTTAATTGCCATGACACCGGCCTAAAACCTTGCTCAGATATTTAACTAAGAAACATCTTCTTAACTCTCCCTTCTGTACAAGTCCAGAGAAGGGCATTATTCATGCTGCATTGATAAAGTCTGCAAGTCTGTGATCTTTCAGGTTAATACAACACCTCTTGTCAGATAAGGCAAAGTTTCAGAATTCTAACATAAAACCAGATTATAAGGGACTATTATTGTATTTTATATATATATATATAATATAGCCACCTTATCATTCCTTACATGTACTAGCTGTATTTCAGACAAGCCTACAAGTCCAGAGAAGGGCATTATTCATGCTGCATTGATAAAGTCTGCAAGTCTGTGATCTTTCAGGTTAATACAACACCTCTTGTCAGATAAGGCAAAGTTTCAGAATTCTAACATAAAACCAGATTATAAGGGACTATTGTTGTATTTTATATATATATATATATAATATAGCCGCCTTATCATTCCTTACATGTACTAGCTGTATTTCAGACAAGCCTATTTACCATCCACAGCTTCACAATTAGCTTTAAAAAAGAAATAAATCATAGAATATTGTTAGAAACAGATACACTTGACTTTCAGCACTAATAGTGTGCCAATACAAAAAATTAAGGCTCAGCAACAGCAATCGTGAGTTTCTGCACTGTAGCTCTACTGTCAATCCCTTGTTTTGTAAAAAATGTTGTGGGTTAGAGCGGTATGTCCCATCCAGATCTAGAAAAGAAAACAAAAAACCACGTAACTTCCCAGAAATAATTTAGTTTCACAGGAGTCCTGCAAGCTAGGAAATACCCACGCAGAGCTCAAAAGTAATTTGGCAAAGAGTTGCTGCCTAGTCCCAATTACATGCATTAAATGGTAACAAGATTTCCCAGGCTGGCCCTTTGAGCAGTGTGGTTATTGCCTTTGTGTATCTCACCAGCATTGGTCAAGCCTCAGCGGATTTCACTGATGAAATATGAGAGTTTCACGGCTCTGGGAAAAAAAAAAAATCATCCTTGCAGAATAGGCAACATTCAGAGTCTCTTGTGTAAGCTCATATTCAAACAGTAGTTTGCAAAGAGAAGAGCTCATTTTTGTGTTACAGCCAATTGTATAAGATGGGCTTGATTTGACACTCGGTATTTCCTCAAGTGCATCAGCAAGTGTTTTACAGCGATGCCAGGCACAAGTATTCCTGCATTTCAGGGCTGTGCCATATGTGCTGAAAGAGCAAATTGCCCAGAAACATGCTTTTAGGGCTGCCTCTACTCTGCCATTGCATCTTGAAGAGAAATAAACAGTTGGAAAGTCCATACTTCAGGATTCAGGAAATCTCTGCTAAAGTGCACTGAAGAACTCTCACAAAATACAGCCCATTGCTGTAGATTTCATTGCATATGTCACTTCAAAAATCACCTACTTCTCACATTAAGTCAGTTCTCTGCTGCCCCATCTCTCAATTCACTTGGCTTCAGTCAAATGCAGCCACAAAATCTCCCAGTGCCTCAGGGCCAATGTACAGCCCAACTCCTGATTACATCACTGCTGTACCGAGCACTTCTGTACAAAAATAAAGACATTTAAGCCACAGTTTGCCTACTCTGAATCACGAATTAGTGTGAGTAACTGGTGCCTCCCCTCCACGCTGCTCAGAACACACAGCTGGCTGCCTGTGAGGCTTTGAAGCCATCAGCTCCTTGCATGGGGAGAATGCAGCAACAAAGCTCTCCTACCCCAAGGAGCAAGCTGTTCCCTCTGCAGCACACTGCCTGTCCTGGCAGGCAGAATTTAACCAATTCCAGGGTCTGCTTAAAGGAAAAACAACAAACTCCACATCTAATTCTCAGGGGAGTGACCCACGTCCTATTACAAATACCCCCAATTCCCCCTTACCTCAAACACACACGGAATGGTGAATGAATATAAAAGAATGGGTCTTTAAAACATTTTCCAGAGTCTTCCCACATCCAAGGCTTCAGAGGCTCTCAGTATTTGAAGTATTAATGGATGTGTTCCATACAATTCCCTGTGCACACATCTAAAAATAGCTATGGATACAGTAGTAAGGTTTTTGTCTATATTTGCAAGAGTCTTACTTCCCTCTCAGGAACCACAACTTCCCATTAATGCTGACATTTATTTTTTCTTTTTAAAAAAGCTATTAAAACACCAGAAAGTCTTTTAACAGTGCAGTGAATGTCAATAATAATATTAATAGCAACAATTTCAATTGATATTCTGGTGACGGATCATGAACATATTCTCTATATCAACAATGTCAATTTTGCTCTAAGAACTGATGAAGCCACATGATGGCCTTGGCAGATCTGCTCATCACTATGCATCTGTTCTGCCCGTGACAAAAATATAATTTTCTTTCCCCTTACAAGCCCTATTTATCCCATCTTTACCCACAATGACATCAAGCACACCAAGCTGCAAGAAGTCAAAAGAGTATCTAACCTTGTGTCAATACTTTTTGCTCTGGACACATTAAAGAAGTGAATGGCTTCTCACATTCTCACACTAGAGACCTGAGAGGATGGAAAAAACCAAAAAAAAAAATCCCAAACCACAAAATGGAACAGAAACCACATGACCAAAGCAATTCCTATCTTGGCCTTGGTCTCCACCATTTACAGCATAAAAGGAAATGTCATTTATGGGTGAAAAAGAGCCTGCAGATACACACACCCAAACTCCCAAGTACACCCAAGTACTTGTCATTAGGCTCAAACTGAAGAAGCTTCCACCCTCGCAGCTAAATCCTGCTGGAAATCCCATGGCCCTTTCTCGAGAAACCATTCCCAGTGGGATTTGTCTCCCCCTGCTGCTAATGGGGGATTTCCAGCCCCTTGCCCAAACTACCACAGGCACCCTCCTAAGAACAATCATTACAGGACATTTGGAGACTCATGACCAATGTATTCCCTTCTAACACACAGACAGAAAATGGGGTGGGGGAATAATGAGGGCAGGCGAGAAGGGAGAAAAATCCCATTCTGATTACAAAGGAATTCCTATTCCAGTAGTTAAAAAATGAGGACAGACGTGACAATGGAAGCAAACATACAATGAAGCTTTTGTCCCCAAACTACTTGGCTCCCATACAAGGAAAAGAGGAACTTGGGTTGGTGGGGACTGGCTGGGGCAGGGGAAGAGCGAGAGGCTGATGTTTGCGAAAAGAAAGCAAAATTGGTTAGTCTGCTTTAAGAAAGGCTGGGAAGACAAAAGCAAAAAAAAAAGCAGCCTGCTATTGTAGAATCCACCCACTCACTTCTGAAACGCTCTAAGACCCAGACAGGGATTTACAACCAGCACTTGTAGGCACTGAGTATAAAGCAGAAAACACTCAAATGCCTAGAGGCAGCTTCTCTGGTGCCAGAGAAGCAGCTTTGAGATTGCACAGGGTTATGGTCAGAGCTGTTTTCTTTCAACAAGTTTGTTACTGCTGAGTCAGCCACTGAGCTGGGCATTGCAGACCATAGGAAGGCACCTGTACACTGCAAGTTTCAGCTCTAGTCAACAAACCAACGTGTTTTACTTTTTAACAGTCACACAACTTCCTGGAGAAACAGAGCATTCAAGAGCAGACCAATAATCCTACAGCTTTGAAGCCAAAATAACAATGATTAAAAAGAAGCTGGTGTTCAGTTGATGCCAAGACCAGGGTGAAGAAAATGCCAATGCTGAATGGGGTTGTTTTTTCAAACAGTGTCAAGGCACATTCAGAAAGATCACAGTAATGTAAAGCTGCAAAATTTTGGTGATGGTTTAAGAACTATTTTAAAGATAATAAATTCAGTTTAAACCCAGCATATTCCATTTAATAGCTCACTTATACTAGGGAAGAAAGAGAGTGCTGATGCAGAGGTTTTCTTTAGCCTGAGTTAAAATCAGTTCAGAAAAGATTTATTTTCTCAGAGTCCACTATATCTGGCTTCTATTTATTTACACAAGTCTATATCCAGCAAGGGTTTAAACTAAATGAAGGTATGGGTTTATACATATCATATGCAATTACAAATTAGGCATCTCCTTAAACCACCTCTTTCTTTAAAATGTTATGTAGTTTTAAACTTTTTTTGAAAAGGAATAGTACAGTTGCTTATTCCCATATACTCAGGCAATCAGACATCTACTGAACTGAGAAGGAAGCAATGGAAACTTGTTCAAGTTACTACAGTGTTAATAATTTGTTTAATCCAAGCAGCATTTGTATCCTTGAGACCAATGTACTACATTTAAAAACCTTTTATGCAGCCAAGTGCTTTTTGCTAGTTACAACTGAGGCAGTTTCTAATCCCCTGGTGATGCAGCCTGCACAATAAAATAACAGCACCCAGATCTTCACGTTGTCAGTGCCACAGGTGCAGGACTGGGATGGAGTCACAGTGTTTTCGTGACACTCATGGTTGCACTACTGACAGGGTAACAGCCCTGGTGCCTGCAGCAGCTCCAGCTGCTCCAGCAACACTACACAGGTTCCATCAATGGCATCCAAAAGGATGCACCACGGAACTGTAGCACAGTGTTGAAGATGACAGCATATCAAATGATCACTTGCATGCCTCTCTGCTTTGTTTCTCTGGGGCTTTTTTATTTTTTTGGTATTTCCTGTTTAATCCTCTAAGCCAGGGAATGCAGAGGTAGGCCTACTACTTTTGGAACACTATTTATTCAACAAATGGGACTTTTTCCCCCCTCCCCAGTTTGATACTACTTTATTGCTAACCAGCACAGGAATGAACCTCCCACATGATCCCCATCTGAATCTCCCTCGACAAACAAAATCCATGCTTGACCACAGCATTTCCCAGGGATAAAAAATAAACAATCTTAACAGGCTGCTGATGCCACTATTGCTTACTATACTGGATTCTCTTAGCAGTTGTTTCATGGTAAATTCAAGTTCCCCGTGGCACAAACCATCTCTGTATTTCACATTTGAACAGTGCTTAGAACAGCAAAGCCTGTGTCTACAGACGCTAGGAATAATGGAACAATTAATCCATCCTCTCTCCCCCTGCACATCCTTCCCCCGCCCCCAGTGCTGTAACATGGAAATTGTTTCATTTTTAGCCTAAGGAAGTGAGGTTTATTCAATCATCCTGTGACAGTTTTACTTCACCATTTCATTTATTCTTCACCTATTTGGCAGTCTCATGATACTTCAGAGACAGATTTCAAAGATATGCAACAACAAGACTCAAACAGGCATCTTATTAGTGGAGACAGACAAGTACCCAAGGGCTGCAACATGAGTTTAACTACAGCATCAGACACTAGAGAACCCACACAGAGAAGCAGCATCAGGGAATAATCAGAATTTCACTATCCAATTTCTCTAGTTCTCGTTTTCCTTCAGCTGTATCTACTTCCCTTGTGAGAGAGTCTAAGGGAGACTATACAAAGCCACGTTTCTATCCTTTAACCCCTCTAATTAAACAATGATAACAGTAATTGTGCTACCAGGTTGTTTGGATCAGTATCCTGTTCCACAAAACAGGGAAGAAAAAGAGAAGAAAAAAAAAATCCTCTCCATCTTGTACATATGAAGAAAAAGGAGTGGATTATGAACAGCTGTCAGAAACATATCCCATACCAGAAGTGCAGCTATTTTGGCACAAGAGCATGAAGACCCAACAAGAAAGCAGGGAAGAGAGCACATTTTTACTCTGTCATCTTTCAGTTGCTTATCCAAGTTTCACTTGCAGACGTCAGGATGAAAAGAAACAGCCAGGGAGCAGCAGCCGGAATGGGTGTTGCATTCACTTCAAAAGAGCTGCATGCAGGAAGAGTTCGCCAGTATCAATACAGTGCAGGCTGGCAGGACTGGAAAGTTACAAATTAAGTGTGCCTTCATCAGTGACCTACTATGAACAGATCTACTGAGCTGCTAAAATATTTTTAGTTCAACCAATTCCTGCCTTTTTTGGTTTCTCTTGCTCTTCCAGTTTATCCAGTCATGCACTTTTCCACTCCCTCTTACTGCCATGTAGTTTTTCAAGTTTGGATCCAATTACCACTTGTTTCTGCTGCTGAAGTGCTCAGATTTACAGCACTCCTACAAACAGCTAACAGGGTGGCTCCATCTTGCATGTAGCAAGATGTCTTTCAGCTGAGGCGAGATTTATACAGCAGAACTTTCTCCTCCCACCACAGAGACGGATGTACTCACCAGCTGATACTCGCTCCGACGGCTGAAGGCTTCCTTGATTCCTGAATCCCTCCAGAGCGCACCCAGGGCAGGGACATAGAGCTGGAAGGTGGCAGGCTCGATGGGCATTCCAGCTTTGTTTTCAAAGGCCATCAGAAACATTCCGTGCTTCTCATTCTCTGTGTACTGCCAAGGGATCCCCAGTTTGTCCCGTGCGTCAACCAGAACCCTGCAGCCCTAAAGAATGATTCAGATAAGAAAGTCAGTGATAAAAAGATTAAAGTGTAAGAGAACAAGGACTTGAAGGTACTTGAAGATTATTTTTTTGACACTGTTCTGGTAAGACTGAACTCAGGAGAGAATCATAAACACTGTTTATTGCAACATCTCCAACAGAAGTAAGATAGAGCCTGCTTCTGTAAGCAATTTAGCCACAAAATATTTCCCCAGGTGGAAAAAGTATTAGCGGCAACAGCTAATGGCAACAAGCAGTGCTACCAACAGATAATGAAAGTAAACATCAATGAGAGTATGAAAAGTGTCTGGGAATTAAGAAAACTGTCTGGGAACTAACGTGTGATCAACATAGCTCTAGTTTTAAAAGTAACACCATGCCTGAAACCATGTTCTTCCATCTTTTTCTTTGCATTTGGGTTTTAGACACCAAAAAGGACATCCCAGCTTTCTCAAGCATTAGGGAGATCAGAAGAGCATTAGAGGACTGAAGATACTGCATAGATTCCAAAGCTACCAGGCTCAGGAAAGCAGATCCAGTTTTCCTCAGAATCAGCTTACTTTTTGAACTCGCCACACATTTGCTAAGCAATGTGTGACAGGTAGGTTTTGCTACTCTAATACTGCAAGAGAAATCTGGAAGCAAACCTACCTAGTTCTCATTTCAGTTCAGGATTACTGAGCTGCTTATTTTCACATTTTTGCAGTTTTTATGGAAAGTTAATTTCATATTCATGGCAACAAGCCAAACACATGAGGTTAAGGAAATTCTAAGCTTCAGTCTTGAATCCAACTTCACCTGCAGTAAATAGCTTCCAATGGCCAATATTTATTTCTCAATAGCAAGCACCATTTTAGTAATGGATAGAACTGCTAATGGTGACTCAGCATCTCAAGTACCATCGAGTTCACAAGTAAAATCTGTGGGTTATATTGAATTACTTTTCTCACTGTGTTGATCTTTGGATTTAGAGATATGAAAATAAATAAAATAAAAAAATCTCCAAAACTGAAGTTCTGTTTCCACAGCTATTCACATGAGCCTCCACATTACTGGACTGATCTCTCTTTCTGCATATTTTAAGCTATCAAGACTGCATGTATGTTTTCTTAACACTTGAACCTTTCTGCTCTCCAGTCCTTTAGCAGCACCACAACAGCAACTTCCCAATAGCAACTAAGATTAGAGAGGGAAGTGAGAAGCAACTTAGTGGAGTGTCACAGAATAGGAATTCAAAGAAAAGTGTCGTGGTTGTCACTGCCCAACAGTGCTCCTGAAGTGCAGCTTCCCAAAAATGTAAATATTTATGATTCTCTACTGATTGTTACTTCTTTTTATAAAGTAGAGAATATATCTCCACAATACCACAAAAAGACTAAAATCAAATATATTTACCAACTGCTGCTTTAAATCCCAGACATAACTATTTAGTAACTCCATCATACAGACCAAAAGCCAACTCTCATTCCTAGTTGCAGAGCTGATCCCTTTATTAACAGAAGTCTTTAGATCGTTATTTGAACTAACAAACAGAAGCATGAAAAACCCATGTAGAATGCTCTGTCTCTGAATTGCAGATGCCTCCACGACATCTCACAGCTTCAGACACTTTTGCAAACCATCCCTTGCACACACCCCCATCTTGGCTGCAACTGAAAGGCAGGGTCAGCTCCCCACTATGCCCAGTCAAGAACTTGGGAGATTTTTCCAGAGCATGGTGGTGACTTGAGACCAGCAGTACACAGTTATTTCTAGGTGTTTCATGCCAGGTTTGTCTTTGCTCAGTGAGAACTGGTGTGTATAAAATGGTGAGTCAGCACTGTGGGGGGGACAGTGATCACCATCTCCCTGGCCACTTCCCCATGGATCACCATCCCCCACGGATCACCACCTCCCCACACTGCCCCGGGCCCCGCACAGAGCTCCCAGCCCACGCAGCTCTGACCTTTCTCCTGCCTGGGCGCAGCTCTGCAGGATCTCCCCCAGCTGCTCAGCTCCAGCTCTGGGGCTGGTTTAACTCTTCTCCATCTCACAGCCACTGCAGAGCATCTCAAAGGAATGGCTGCAGGACTGCACAACACGGATCACCACCTCCCCACACTGCCCCGGGCCCCGCACAGAGCTCCCAGCCCACGCAGCTCTGACCTTTCTCCTGCCTGGGCGCAGCTCTGCAGGATCTCCCCCAGCTGCTCAGCTCCAGCTCTGGGGCTGGTTTAACTCTTCTCCATCTCACAGCCACTGCAGATCATCTCAAAGGAATGGCTGCAGGACTGCACAGTTCCTGCTTGGATAAAAGAGCACTGGGACCTCAGTCTAAGTGCACTTCCCCACACTATCACTCTGACTTTCCCAGCTCGCACTGGAGACACAGAGGTTCTCAAGAGACTGTTTGTTATTAGGGAAAGTTTCATTGTTTGTGTGGAGAAAACCACAGAACAGTTTCAATCAAGGGCGTAGAGACTGCTCCAGTCCCAGAATAGTCACTTATCTGCTGGCTGCTGCTCGTTGGAAATGCAGGTCTGACCCTCCCTGAGGCAAGAGAAGGAACTAAACTTAGGTCCCACAGACCCTGTGGGAATGCATTAACTACTGTAAGGTCACCCATGGGGAGCACGTGGCATCAGCACCTTCCTCTCAGTGCTCTAGAGACAGAGGTGCTGCCACCAAGTCACATGTGGAGCCTGATCTGGGACAAAGTGATTCAGTAGTAGGACATCAGCATCAGCACTGACAAACAGACACACACTGAATGAAGAAAATAAAAAAACAGGATAGAGGTTAGCAGGAATCCTGTCCTGTGCACACCCACAGGAACAGCACCTCTCAAATTTTTTAGAACACATCTGCTTCAAGATGTGTCTCTAAAACACATCAGGAATAAAAGCTTTACATAATGAGTAAAATAGTCAATGTTTCTTCCTCCCAACTCTTAGCAGTTAGAAGTGTGACTCAGCAAAATCCTCAAGAAAGTGAATCTAAACTTAACATTTCTCCATCTCCACAAAACAGTTCCATAAATGCTACAAACAGATGTCAGAAAGATGAGGAGAAACAGAGAAATCACTAAACTTAGATCCTATGTACTGCTATTCTCGCATCTCAGACTTACTGGTAACACTGTATTTTGCAACCTCATCGAGCATTTGATAATCCTTGCCTCATTAATCTGCAGAGCAAGCTACCATAGGAAAGGTTTCCTGTCACTGGAAACACCAGCAAGACACTTTTCCTACCCCTTTCCTGACAGTTTTTCTCATTTTCTGCTACTACAGAAAATGTCAATTCACTCTTTCATTCATAAGGCTGAACACCATCAATTACCATTCTGTTTTCAAATTTGGAATATGGAAAAAAAATGAAGCAACAACTTTAGATGTGGAATAAACTTCTGAACACTTCAACTAATTTAAAGCTTTTATGCTGCAGGACCCAGAATAAGCACAGATGGATAGAATTAAAACTCACAGATAAGGATAGTGTCAGGCATTAGAAAATAGCAAACCAGCAGCATAATGGAAGCACCAGCTAGGGAGGAAAAAATAGGAAATTCTCTGTTCCATTCCTTTCCTAATAATTTTTAATATATTCAAGTCACTGCATAAATCCCTGGCATGCACAAAGCCTGAATGGAATCAGGGTAGAAGAAAAAGATGTAACAGAGTGTGATGTGATCTACTTCATGAAGTATTGCATCTTACACAGAAGAAAACATTAAATCTAGAAATCCACAGATTCAAAAAAAGATAATTAAGGCACAGTATACAAGAAACTTACAGAAATTACAAACCACTTGCAGAAAGGAAATAGACAAAGACTGTTTTTCTCCTTCCCCTTGCTAGACAAATATGATTTATCAAACAGCAATTTGAACTAGAAACCTACACAGCTCTGGCCAGACAAATGCATTTACACAGGATGTTGGCCAAAAGCAAAAATGGACTCAAAAAGCCATGAAGACAAATAGGTAGAAGGAAAGTCCAAAGAGGACTATTCGATTACATTCCAGATGCAAATCCTGGCTCAAGAAATTTCCAAAACCAAAGGCTGCCAATAACTGGAAGAGCACACCAAAGGATTACACTGCCTTGTGCTCGTACCCGTTTTTGGTTGTGGGTTGTTTTTTCATGTCATAGACAAAGCCCGAGCTCCTTGGCCTGACACAACACAGCTGTTTGGAGCATGTTTGCTACTCACCAGCAGTAGGAAGGCTTTAGGAGCATTTACACAAATGCTCATTACTGGGACCGGCTCAAATATAATTTTTCTCCTTTACTCTTGAAAGCACCCTAGCTTTGAAAAAAATCCAGGTTCTCTTGTATTTTTAAATAATAATTAAATGAATTTGTAGGAATTATTAGAAAGGTTATCACGAGCTAATGTCAATCGAAGCCAGAGATATTTGCCCATACAGGAAAAGAAGTGTTGCAGTATCTAAAGAGCAGCATGATTTAAGCACATCTTGTATCTGTACTTAGACTGCTTCATAAAACACAACATTCACTTTTTAAATTATTCACATACTCCAATACTTGGATTCATCATCCTTAAAACCTCACACCTTTGACCAGATGGACCAACACAGAGGCCAGGTGAACACCCCTCAGTTAAGCACCATACACAGAATTGGCACAACAGGTCTGGGGGGCACTCACTCACAGGCAAGGCCAGGTTCTTCCATGCACACACCAGCAGTCAAGTGATCAAAAAAACTGATTATTCCAGTCAGTGTCCAGAGAGAAGATGCAAACCTGCTCAGAGTTTGTATACAAATAGAAGAGTCTCATACAGTGCATTTTCTCAAAATAATTTTAGGGAACTGCTACTGGGTCTAAGATCACAGACCCAGCAGTAACTGTTACACATGAAATACTACAGCAGCTACTTTTTACACTTTGACCATTAATACACTGTTTAACCTCACAGCAACCCCCAAAATCTCCAGCATCTACGTATCAGTTATGGACCTTATTGTCCTGAGAGAAGTGCTGATCCCTGCTGAGTACTGCCTGGGGGACTCCAGGTCACAGCTAACAGGCACTGCTGTCTTCTCTTATGGCTGCAAAGCAACAGGAACACTGCAGGCACAGGGAGATTCAAACTTGTTTCCTACTGAGTGCTTTTCCTGTTGTTGACAAGGAACTGGCAAAATTCTGGGGATCTCATCTCACAGAGACCAATATAAATCTGCGCTACTGCCAACAGGATTGCTCCCACCTCAACCTGCAGATATTCCTTGGAGCCAGAGGAACAGTACAAGGTGATGCAGCCACAGGAACACAGGTCCAGCTGCACAATTTTTAAAAATAAAGTTAGCAAATAGAATCATATGCACTGTTTGTAAATTGCCATCTGGAACACTGCAGAGAAGGTGACCTACTACAAACAGAGTGATAGCACGACAATCAGATTTTTACAGCACACCATCATAAAAGCATTAAAAGAGTTTTTCTTTGATCTATGTCCTTGGAGCATTACAGCCAAGCAGTAGTAGAGAACCCAATGTTATTTAGGATAAGGTTTCACACTGCAGAACAGTCAAACTACAAGGTACCATCAAAAGGGACATCTTTCCTGGCAGTGGAGTTCCACCCTGTCCTGATAGGTTTGTCATTTGCCTGAGCCCACAACCCAGTGAGCAAACATCACTAAAAACCTGGTCATTTATATAAAAAGTGATTTCCATTGCCTGTATTAGTTTGCTGTGAGGTGAGACACAAGGGTAGGGGTGGGAACAGCACCAGTTGGCCCAGTTAGACAACGAAAAGGCTCCCCAGTTATGCATGTCCTCTCACCACTCATATTCCAGTACCACCCAGGTGAGAGCAGGGCAAACAGCAAAGATGACCTACCTTCCAGCCCAACATACAAATAAAAAATGAGAACAAAGGGGAAGTGTCATTTACCTCGTCCACAGGAACACAAATATTAAAAAACATTTGGATTAGCCACTGAGTCTCTGGATTGGGAGCAGCAGCGATGTCTGCTTGTCTGGAAACTCTGAAAAGAGTCCTTGTCTTTGACTGAACCCAGCAAAATGACGATAAATGCAGCAGAAGGAAAATACTCAGTGCAAACTTTACTTGTAACTCAGCACAGAGTAGACAGAGGATGACCTCAGAGATGACGACTGGTGCAGGACCTCACAAAAAGTTCCCAGTTAATGCTTTCAGACTTGTATGACCAGCTTTCTGCTTGCCCTGAGACCATCACACCAATATCAGCTCATAGTCAGTTCATGCTTTCTAAGAGAGAACAAGTAGCATCTGCAGTTCCAAACGTATCCCTGCCATGCTGCCCTCATGGATTCAGTACCCAGCACACGGGCTCAGACAGGGCTTTCAGTGCCAGGGTGAGACCAGCTCCCAACCTTCACTAGGCTGAAAAATCCCAGGCAAGTGGTGGAAACTCATTTGGAAACTCTGCAGCCTCCAATTTTTTTCAGCTTTTTCCATGTTGGAATTTGCACTGAACTTACTTTTTCAGACAACGTGCACTAGGGCTTGCTCCGAAGTTTTCCTGCAAACATTTTTAACAGCACAATTTGCTAATTTTTTTGCCAACACTGTTTCCAAACTAATTAGAAAAATGCATGTATAGTCAACCAAGTGAATATAATGTAACCTCCCAAATTTAGTCACTCCAGTGACTAAACTTTTGTCTGGAAGACATCAAAGTATGTGCCTGCAGTCTCCAGGGACTAAGTCATGTTCTGCAATACTAATGACTACATCTCAAGAGCATTGTGAGCTCCATTTTGGAACAACTATGAATAGTTATCATTTGCTACTGATCATTACTCCTCTTCCAGTATCTGCCATAATGAAGAGAGACTGCTGTCTCCTAGCCCAACCAAGAGACACCCCAAATGCAATGGGACCACCAGAGTTGATAGAATTTACATTTAAGACATAGAAAATACTGGAAAATACTAACTAGAAGTTAGTAAGAGGTGCATTGATTAAATGAACCCAGAACAACAAGATCAACAAGACTCATCAGGGGTTTTTGTCTTTTCTACATAATTTAGTGAATATTATTTTTCTTAATAGAATAAGCTCAGAGCAGAGATAATCAGAATTAAAAAGCTGTTCTATTACAGAACTTTAGCACTTCTATATTAAATTTAAAGGAAAAGGTTCTAATTAACCACAGTTCCTACACTCTCCCTGCCATTCCTCTGAGAAGAGGCTGTTCCAGCAGAAAGGAGATTGACACTGTCCTGAGACCAACTACTCAAACAGATGGATCACAGCTCTGAAGTAACAAATGGAGTGTCACCATCATCACCTCCTAATGGGCTTCCAAATTCATTTGCATGTAAACCCAGGGAAGTGTGGAGTAAAGGTAATTTTAAGAGTAACTGGGTTTTACATGATGTATTCCCCCTGAGTTTTTAGGCTACTGGAAGAAATATGCTTACATTATAAATGAGCAGTAACTTGGTCACTTTCAAGTGTAGCTTCCAAACAAACTGAGGAATAATCTGTTTCCATATCCCAGAGTTTGCATCTGTACCTGGCTGAAACCTGAAGGTTGCAAAAGAGTTTTCTTGGTTTGTTTGTTGACGACAGGAGGTACAACCACCTTACTTCAGCCACCATAAACACAACTTAAGTAAATTCAAGGTACACAGAGTCCCAGCAACAGTCCAGATTTAGTATTAATTGCAGAAGTCTAAAGTTATTCTTAAAACTGCCTTCAGCACAAGCCACTTACTTTGCTTTACTGCCACTTATATTCCTGCTATCAAGGAGAAATGCTCTCAGGTATCCCCTCATGTATTGCAGCTGCACTCAAAAGTCCCAAAGGACTGTTCCTGAAAGATCTTTCATGTTCAGAATCTTTCCTTGTTTTTTCCCCACTCAGAGCTCAGAAATGAAATTACACATAACTTCCTCTGCAGTCCTTCCCTCTGCAATTCCAGGCTTTTCAATTCCACAGTCAATCATTACAGCTCAAGCCACAAACAACAAGAAAACACTCATGGATGTATTGAAACCTTGAGCTGGTCTTTCCATTCTCAACAAGAAAACTAACATTACCAAAAGAGCTCAACAGATTATACTTCAGGCTTTTAAAAGCTGAACTTTTCCTCTCTTCAGATCGAAATCTCCTAAACAAGCTGGTGCAAGTACCACTCTGGTGCTTGTAGATTGCTTTAATTATTTTCTTATGCAACTAAACCAGGTTTTTTTAAGCAGCATGATATTCACATACTTGAAACAAAAATACATTTAGACAAGGAACATCAGAGTTGTGACTCGTTGAGTGTCTGAGCTCTTTAACTTTTATCAAAGGAACCAAGTAGAGTAGCAAGGCCAACCCATCCGTTTTGGATGGAAGGTATCAAAAGACTCCTGTAGCCACAGTTGAAAAGCATCAAAATCCTCATGTAATGCCACCACACACTGCTAAGATTTGAAATTTAAGGTACATGAAAGTTTTCCAAGTTTCTCTGCATAGCCAGGAGTCACCTTAAAATTCACGCCTCAGCAGCCAGACAGCCCTGTCCTAGGCACTTTCCTTTTCCAGGTGGGTGTGCTGAAGTCCTGAAGCCTGTGTACTCATACCAGAACATTAACACTACTGCTTTTCACTTCCATCATCAAAAGTTCCAAAAAGTTACTTTGAAACTTAGCCTTGATTAACAAGCAAAACCCGAGTTAACCGATGACTATTTACCTTAAACCAAAGCAAAACTCCTGTATTTGAATACCATCCCACAAATGCCAGAAAAAGCTAGCAAGGCCCTGAACCATCACCTGTACTAAATGGAAAAGTAAATTCGGTATCATAGGTTTATTTTACTTCAGCATTTTGTTTCTAACTAGGGTTTCCCCAAAATGGGAGATGAGAACCAGAGAGAACAGGGTAAGCAAAGAACGCAGCATTAAGATGATATCAGAAAAGCAAGGTGAAAACTCAAAATAAAGTGGAAGCTGACACTAATGTCAAATTACACTCAGCACTGTTATTTTCAAAGAGGTTTCACATTGTATTCTCTGAATCAGTTTCTTCATTCTCCATAAGCTGTACAGTTGCCTAAACACTACTGCAATAAGCATTTTAGAAATATCCAGCACTGTTAAAGAGAGTAGGAATGCTCCTCCTTCAGAGTTTAGTCATGGCTGGAAAATGAAAATTTACCATTTAATCCCAGAGATTTACACTGCATTTCTAACTCAGATCTCAGTGTTGCAGAAGCTTAGCAGGACCATTGTTTGATCATGCTGAGGACTGTGTGGAAAAAGGGGCTAAGGTTGCTGCAGCTGTACTTGACAATGTCACACAGATTTATATGCTACTTGATAGGATCATTTCCACTTCACTTTGTCCACATACGGTATGATAAAAATTCATCCGAGATCTTTTACTGTCAGCTAAACACATGGTGATCTTGGCTTCGTTAAGTCGTAGTGGGTGATCATGGAACTTCCTGAAAAAGTAAGAAGAACCTGTAGTCTAAACACTGTTACAGAAAGAGCAGCAATCACGTGCACTTGACAATTTATTTTGTCAAAGAAGCTAAGTAAGTTTACTTTAAATACTAGATGTTTATCCACAGAACAAAGTTTAATGCAAGCGAGTATTACACAATTACCCTAAAATAAATGCACTGACAACATCACTCTGTTTTGAAAGCCGTTATTCTGTCTTGGTATTTGATTTCTTCCTGATGAGTATGGCAGAATATCAAGGTGTTATCAGGTTTCTTCCTGATGAGCAAAAATGCAAACAAAACATCTACTGCCTTCCCACCAGAAAACTCTTCTAGTTCCCTTTGTTTGTTCTCCCTCCTTCTGCCTACTTTTTCCACAGTTACTATTCCCAAGCTATTCCCCAAAAATTTATGGGGGGAGTGTAAACTGTATTCTTATATGCAAGAGCCACCTGTGTCATCTGGAGAAGCAAGGGAAGGAAGAGTCTGACATGTACCAAGAGGAGAGCCCTAACCTAACCTTAACACACCCAAATCACCATCTACAAGGCCAAAAGAGTTTTAACTCACTTTAAAATTACTTCCAAATTTTATTTTCAGGATTAAAAGAGTTTAAAAGATTCAACTGACATAGTCCAAGAAATGCTGTTAACTATCAGAACACCTGACTGCTACCTCGAGGACCCAGATTCTACTTTGAATTCTGCAAATCTGCCCAGAGCCATCCAGCAAACAAGTGTTTCAAGTGTGTGACTCTGCCTCCCCTACTACAAGGAGACACTTTCCTTTCCAAAGCACACTAAGTTCTACTGCTGAAAGCTCTACACCTTCTGCATACATAAAATATTACATCATTTTACCATAACTGCTACTGCTTAGACAACTTAAAAAGGAAGGAGTCTCAGATTTTTCCATTTTCACAAACTGCTTCCCTAAAAGCTTTTTTTACTACTTGAAACTAGTAGCAGTAAAAAATAAATCACAGGCAGGACCACAATAAGCATTAAGACCTAAAATAAGACTCCTTATTTCTAGGCATATAGATTTAAAAAAATTGTAACACTCTCTTTGCTCACATAGCTACAATCAGAGAGAAGTTTCTGAATTTCAACTTTCATGCAGTTAATGGGCTCCAGCCTGAAAATGGACAAAAAAAAAAAAAGGAAAAGAAAATTAGACAACAATTTTCTGTTCATTAACAGAAGTGAAAGCCCTTTATGGACTAGCAGCATTCTTAGAAACAAGAGTCATTGTATGCATGCACTTATTAAGTGCACATAAAGCTTCTATTTAAACACAAATCTGGAAACTCAAAAGTAACTCGTTATCTTTAACTTGCACAGTTCCCTTTCCTTTAACTTTGTATGAAATCTCACATAACCTCACAAATCCATGCCCGCAAAAGAATGGAGACAGTCCTACAGAAAAATATAGGCATGAAAGCAGCATTTCTTTTAGGTAAAGATTATGAAGATGAAGAGAGAGACACTCCTGAGTGAGCTTTTTACATATCTTCAGGTATTTTCTGAAATGTGATCACTTCTACCTGCACAGGACATCAAAGCTTGTAACCCTGAAAGAAACAGTCTTTGCCAAGGTTGATCTTCCCTAATTTGGGAAATATGGGTCTGTAGACCAAAGGCTCTACCAGCAAGTTTTATATTCTCCAGTCAATACAGAAATACGCTGCCAGCACTATAAAGCCTGCACACACACTGAACAAAAACTTTCCTGCAAAGGCACCAAACCAAAGTTACTTCCCTTTCAGCTCTAGGTTTGATAACGGCCCACACTGCCCAACTCCGCGGGCCTCCACTCCCCCATTTTTTTTAAAATGTACCAAGGAACAACCACTTGCAGCCACAGCATCCGTACAAGGACCCCTTTCTTGTCCCATCTCGAGGTACGCAGACTGGGGATACTTTGCAAAAGTAGAGAAATTCCTCCTAATTTCTTCAAATCTTGAAGTTTCTCCAATTCCGACTTCGAGGATGCTCTCATAATGTTTTTTCCAGAAGGCAGGCCACACCTATATCCTCTTTCCTCTGCGTTTCCACAAAGCTTTTCTCAATCCCCTTTGCAGGGAAATTTTCTTTGAGCCTTTTTCCTGGAACCTTTCAGCCGGGTAACGCCGGAGCCCACATCCCCCGGCCCCCCGCAGCACAAAGGTCCCCGCCCTCCGAAACACCTGCACCGAGACCCCTTCCCGGGAGGAGGGAGCACCGAGA
>NW_008238321.1:8328476-8381107 GCF_000691975.1 Corvus brachyrhynchos | reverse complement strand
GGCGCCGGGGCCGGACCGGGGGTACCGGGGCCGGGGTTTGTAGCGTGCGGGGAGAACCCAGCGGGGTTCGTTCCCACCAGAGTGACCGAGCGGCCAGGTCATGCAGTGACGTAGAGAAACGTCATCGCTGACGTCATCAGAGAACACATGTGCATGGCACTGCAGCATCCTTAGATCCTTACTCAGCCAGATTAAACTGCACCGGGATTTGTCTCCGCAGACCGGGCTGCCCCTGGCAGCTGATCCCGAGTGGATCTAGCCTCTCCTTTGGCATCTGAACTCCAACACCCAGGGACACTTCAGTCCTTGGCTGACATGGGGTGTAATTCCTTGCAAACACGCTGGAGCAAACCAGTGCTGGGCTGATGGCGAGGTGAGGATTAAAGTATCAAAGTACATGTTTGAAAGAAAATCCCCCCGGTCTCGTGGTTAGGTACTGGAGGGGAAAAAAAAAAACATTTTGGGAAACAGTTGGTGTGTGATCACGGAGCAGTGGCTGGGATCCCAGATCTTCTGGCTGCAGAATGAAATCATAAAAGACAGGCACATGTCCTCTGTTCTATGAGATTATTTGTCCTTTCTGCATTACTTCTGTCTGTACTTCCAATTATTTATGCCATAAACTTCTAGTCCAGTTTAAGTTTCCAATAATTTATCCTCCCCAGGCTTGCTCCAAACACCGGGGCAAGTGACACAAATATAGAGAGCTGAGGGAAACTATTAGGATGACTGGGATTTCACAGAATATTAAGGATGCTGAGAATCACAGAACGGTTTGAGTTGGAAAAGACCTTACAGATCATCTCATTGCACCCCCTGCCATGGACAGGGACACCTTCCACTATCCCAGGTTGCTCCAAGTCTTGTCTAACCTGACCTTGGACACTTCCAGGAATGGGGCAGCCACAGCTTCTCTGGGCAACCTGTGCCAGGGCCTCCCCACCCTCACAGGGAAGAATTTCTTCCCCATATCCAATTTAACTCTACCTCTCTTCAGCTTAAGGCCATTCCCTCTTGTCCTGTCACAAGCCCTTGTCAAAAGTTCCTCCCCTGCCTCCTTGTAGGTATTGAGACATCTCAAAAAGTCAGGGAGTCACGATTTAAAAGAAAAACAATTAAAGAAATCCTTTCATGGAAGTGAGAATCCCGTGTGAGGATCAATCCCACTGAGATGCTATTGTCAGCTCTTTCCCAAAGAACAAGTGTTTTTCCCCCGGCAAGAAGAGACATTTCAAAACACATTTAGGTATTGGAGATTTCAGGAGACCAGCACAAGACTCTTAGTCCTGAGCCATTCACTACAGAAGCTTTCTTGAACAGTTTCCCTGCCATGATCTTACTGTTCAATTGTAGTTTGAGACTCAGGAGCAGCTCATTCCACCCATAAAATGCTGCTGTAGTTCAGGAGTTTCCCACTGGATGTCATGATTGCCCTGCCAGAACCCAGTAACACCGGCGGGGTGGAGACAAACAACCCAACCCCGAACCCCCCGTTCTCTGATTTTCCAACAGCTGAGCACTCAGGACTCCCGCTGGAATCCACAGATGTTAAACTGCCTGGAAATCGGGCCCTATGCAGCTGTGGAGTGCCCAGATTGGCGTTTTCTGATTAGCTCGGTTTCTCCTGCCCCACTGGCTTTGTCTGTGCCCTACTTGAGGTCCTCTTCTGACTTCTGAGGTGCTGAGGGGTTTTGGCAGTGAGCTCAGTAGTTATGAAGTCCAACTCCAGCGACAGACCTGTTTCATGTGGGAGAGGGAAATTGTGCTATACAATAAACGAATCACATAAATCAGTTGCCAGACGTCCTTAGTTCTCCATGCATTCATCCATGAAAGCAGCTTTCAACAGCTCCCATCTAATTGTCAAAAGGAAAAGGTCCACCCCTCCCTCCCTCCATCCCCCGCAGCACTGTTGTTCCTCATGGAATCATTGGGAAGCGGCTCCCGGGGCAGGACAAAGCAGAATTCTGTTTGCTCCTGCAGCTCTGCAGCAGCCGGGGCTGGTGCTGTGCCCAGGGCCCGGGCAGGGCTCACAGCCACGCGTGACGATCCCACATTGATGGCCCTGCAGAGGTTTTGTCGTGAGCGTAAGCAGGAGGTGAAAGCGGCCCTGATGAGGGACAGGTTTGTACTCAGCCTCAGAGAATTCCCTTTTCCCCTTTATTACCTGCCCAGCTCTATGCGTCAAGATTTCTGGTTCATCTCCCTTATTTGGGCTTAGACTGAAATTAAAACAATTTATATTGATACAAAATAAAATAAATCAACATCAATTACTTCCTTTTTCTGTTCTTTTACTTTCTCAGTTTTTCTTTTTTTCCTATTATTTTTCTATTTCTACTCTGTTTTCTTCTTCCCTATCTCTGTTTCTTCCTGTAACACCCGTTCTCTTTCTGCTGATTGTCCAGCTGCTTCTATTCCTCCTTCTTTCACCTCCCACAGAGAGAGGGAAAAGACTAAAACATGGAAGAGAACAGAGAACTGGAGGATAGAAAGACAGGGCCGTTGAGGGCAACATTATTTCCACTTCCCCCCTTGGCTATGAGCAACTGAATTATGAGCAGAAAGATGGGGAGCTCTTGGAGGAAAGGCTGGGGAATAAACTTCTGGGGCTCTGGCCCTGAGAGCATCTGCAGATTAAAGCTGGAAAGGTGTCTGGCAGCTGGAGAAGGCAGTGGGCTGCTTCTGCTTGAAGACCTGACTGCAGATGGGAGTGACAAGAGGAGGCCCAGTGGGAAGGAGCTGCTGCCTCTCGAGCTGAGGGTGCAGCTGATGGACCCTCAAGTGTATTGAAAACTGTTTGCCCATACCTGGGACATGTCTGCTGTCTCCCTGAGCCCCACCAGACACCATCACTGCCAGGAAGAACATTTTGCTCAGTGAAATTGGGAAGCAAATAAACCACAAGGAGGATTTGCCCCCACTGCAGTAGTAGTGCCTTGCAGCAATACCAGAGCTACTGCAAATGCAATCAAAACTCCAGAGCTTAGGCAAGAAACTGGAGGTCTTGACAGGACAGCAGGAAAAGGTGTGCAGTGATGGAATCAGCCAAGGTGATAAATCACCCTCCTTGTGCTGGGTGAGCAAACTGAGTCAGAATATTGAACTGTTGCTACCACAGGGCAGGTGCACTCCTGGCTTAGCCTGGGTGATTTGAAGATGTCTGGGCCCTTGAATTGCTCATTGTGCATTCAGGCAGCAAAGCTTGTAGATCTGAAGAGCATTTATGATCTAAACTCCTTTCGCTGCTTCTCTGTTGAGACTGTGACTCTCTTTGCCTGAGGAGGTGCAGGAGTTTATGTGCACTTCAAGCCTTACCTAAGCTGGTAGTTTTGTCGTGTTAAAAGTGTCATGTTCTGCTTATTGCATTCTCGAGGTTTTATATGGCTTTTTCAATGGCCCTCTCTCTGCACACTCCCCATGGCAGAATGAAAAAGTGGCGAGAGGCAAAGGGAATAACATTCTCCTGCAGAGGAATGAACAAGAGCAGTTCAAACAGATCAACCACTTTCTAGCAACATCATTAAGTATATGGGAACCTTCTGGTACTAAAGTATTACTTTTTGCTGTAGGTATCGAACCCTTGGCTGGTTGTTATCTGCAAGACTTTATGATCCCTACTCTATTCTATTTCTGAGAGATCCCAATTTTTTGAAGTGCTTGCAGTCTTAAAACTTGTGAAGCCAAAGAAAACTGAAGTAGTTTGGTACCTCTCAAGAAAAAAACCCACTTACTAGTGAATTTGTATCTCAGTATTTGCCTTGTCCCTTTTAATGCCACTGGAAGGGGTGAGAGAACTGGGTTTATTCAGCCTCGAGAGAAGGTTGAGGGGAGAACTTATCACCATGTTCCAGTATTTAAAGAGTGGCTACAAAGAAGAGGGAGACTCCCTTTTTACCAGGAGTCACATGGAAAGGATGGGGGGAATGGGTACAAGTTATTCCTGTGCAGATTCTGATTGGACACAAGAAAAAAATTTGTCACAGTGAGAACAATCTGTCATCAGAATAATGTTCTCAGAGAATTGGTGCATTCCCCAACATTGGACACTTTTAAGGTTCAGCTGGACAGGGTGCTGGGACATCTTGTCTAGACCAGTCTTTCACCAAGAAAGGTTGCACCAGATGATCCTTGAGGTCCATTCCAACCTGGGGAGGGATTCTATGATTTCAGTGTATCCTGATTTTTAATTATATTTTCTTTCTCCTTTGATAGCTCTGTGAATACAGAGGCTGCAGAACCTTTGGTGCATACTGTTTGTGAGTTCTCTTGCAGTGGATTCTCTTGCAGTGGCGCAGCCCAGCTGCCACCAAGCAGTAAAAATGCCATATTATGTCAAAGCAATTACTCCTGCTTCTCTTATTAAATTGGCAGCCGCTATTTTTTCTTTTCTGTGCGGTATTTTCATCTTCTGTCCCACAGAAGACACATTACTCATATACATAAAGTATGTGAGTCGTGACACTTCATGGAGTTAATTTTCAGTATTTTCAGACTGCTTGACAGCAGCCTGTTCTCCTTCATTACACACCAGCCAGCAAGTGGATTAGTTTACTTTCAAAACACAAAACCTCATATTAATCCACAAACAATTAATTATTGAGAGAAGACAAGCATATTTTGAATCCAGCCTGTGACTTTCCTACTTATTTCATGCAACGAGGCATGATCTGTGTAATTCCAGGCATGTCCTGCCAAGCATTCTGCAGCTCTTAGTGAAGACTGGATAATAGGAAAAAATCCTTTCCTATGAGGCCCTGGCACAGGGTGCCCAGAGAAGCTGTGGCTGCCCCATCCCTGGAAGTGTCCAAGGCCAGGTTGGATGGGGCTTGGAGCAACCTGGGATAGTGGAAAGTGGCCCTGCCCATGGCAAGGGGTTGGAACCTGATGGTCTTTAAGATCCTTTCCAACCCAAACCATTCTGGGACTTTGTGAAGTTACTGTGATTACATCCCAGGATGATGAACCTTGGTTCTGAGAGTGAAGAAAGATCAGAAATTGAGGTTCTGCTCCAAGGTGTTCCCTCAGAGGGCACAGAACCTGGGGCTGTGAGACCTGAGTGGGGCTGTTTCAAGTTCTGAGCTCTAAATGTGGGGACACATTCCAGCAGCAAAAAGGACAGAACTGTCCCTGTGCTGGCTCAAGTGTTCTCGGTGTACAGAAAGACCTGGCATTGCAGAAACAACTTAAAAGCAGACCTAAGTCCTGAAAGCATTTGGACCTCTGATTTTGAGTACAGAAGGCTCCAGCAATAAGGTTGAGGGGATTGAGCTTTGTCAATTTAGGTGCATTTTGTTTAGTCATCCAAGTCATGAAAAGTAATCGGAAAACAAGATGAGTGACATTAAGAGGGAAAAAAAGGCACAAATCTATAAATTGCACAAACAAAGCCAAAGCCCTGGGAGCAGAACCTCATGCATTTGCTGCCAAGCTATGTCCATTTTTTTCTGCATTGTTTTTAAAATGACTTTTCATCTGGTGGTGCAGAGCCAAATATCTCCACGGGCAACATGTATCTCCCCAAACTCGTTGGAAATTAGCAAGCCTTAATAAAATTTATGCATGGCTTGCTATTGCAGTTCCACAGCTAAAGGGAAAACAGATGTTCTCTTTAGTTATTCTCTTCATGTCCAAAGGAAAGCTGTTGGTTACAGTTTGGTTTTAACAAGGCTGGTGCTGAAAAGGTTACAAATGATGCAATTTTTGCAATCCTACTCCAAGACTCTCTGTGAACCTGAATTGCTGAGGTGACACTTGCAGATGCCTGTCACCCACTTACCAGCCTCATATTTCTTAACAGCTCCACTTTAGGATGAATAAATGGAACAGAGTTCCCAGTATTTGCCTGAGATCACTGACAGGCTGGCGGGCCAGGCTCCGAGCCCCTTGGCTCAATCCATGGTGAAGTTCCTCAGCCTGGGCTGGTTTCAGAGGTGAGGCAGAACGGATGGATGGCGCATCTGAGAAGTGTCATTGGACATGTCACTGAATGGGCCTCTCCAGGCTTCAACAGGAAGAAGGGAAGAAGCCTTGACTCCTCATCTCCCTCAGCTGGCTCCCTTCACTGAGCACACGTGCACCCTGCCCACAGCATTCCCCACTCACACTGCAGATGGGCAATCTTCCCTCTTTCCATTTTTACACAAATATTTTCAAGATGTGCAAAAAATGATGTCGGCACTTACGGTGAGTGTTTGCCATCTGAAAGAGTTTGCCCTTGCAAACATGGAAGCATGTGTGCACATACATCTGAAATTCGTATTTTACTTTGCAGATGTGTGGCAAACACAGAGCCTTTCAAAATGCTAATATTTGTTTGTTTCTACAACATATTTATTCATTGCTCCCTCAACAAAGGATCTCAAGCCTTCTTTATTCCTCTGCAGCTACCAAATGGACATTGATATAAAAAACCTTCTCTCTATCCACAAAAAAATGTCCCAAATAACAGCAAATGCAGTAAATTGTAGACATTGGTTTAATACCCTTTCTAAGTGTTTATTCAAACAATCCTTTTTAGTCTGTGAATATTCATGGTCTTACAGATAATATGGAAGATAAACACTCACGCCACACCTAAATGCCACGATCAGCTAATTTAGGAATTATTCTCTACCAAAAATGGAGAAGGAACAGGTCCTGTCACTTAAAGAAACGATAGCAAATGATGCAAAACCCAGGTGGCAGGAATGTTAGAGAGGAGCTGGCAGGAGCTAACCAGATGAGTGATCAGCATTTTATTCAGACAGTGTTTCAGCATCCACCCAGAGGAGATTAAGTATCCTGTCCTCTCAGTGCAGAGAAGAAGAAATAAATCAGCTTTTACCACAAGTAGGGTGGCAGGGAGTTAATTAGGAATGGAAAAAATATATTTCAGTTTGAAAAGGAATAAAAATGGACAAACGAAGGAACTAAAAGACACTGAAAACATGTTGGAACCCACCTGGGAGGCTGACTGAGAATCCTGCCCGGGGATCTGCAGCCACAGGGGACTGACACAACAGGTGATGCCGACAGCTCTCTGAAAGCTGCAGTCCAGCAGCCAAATGCTGCTGCTCTGAGTTGTTATATGAAAGCAGACATTTCCCATAACCTGTCTCATGTCAGAGTCTTTCCAACCACAAAGCATAGAAAAAAGGCAAGGTTGCATAAAGAAATAAAAAGAACCCTCGTTTTCTTCTTAACGTAGTTTTTAAAAACCACAACCCTTGTTAAAGTCAACAGGAATTTGCTCCACATCTCTTCTAATTTGCCTCCCAGGATTTGTGCAAAACTAGATGATGACAGATTCTACTATTAGAACAAGCAAAACTACACCAGAAAATTAGCAGAAGCCACAAGCAGTAGAACAGTGGTGAAACCACCTTATTGCCCTGTGTTCAGTGATTTCCATTAATGATTTAACAGTAAAGGTCAATTAAATGAGTGGTAGATACTGATACCCGCTGGCCGGGGCTCTGCTCTGTGTTGTTGGAGCACATGGGTACGGATATGCTAAAGCAGGAACAGCTTCCGAAGGCAATGCACCATCTCCCCCCAGCCTGATCCGAGGTTAGATGTGCCTGGGGCATGTTCCTCTGCTCCTAATGAGTATCAGTTCCAAACTAAGGCTGCCAGTCCCCTTCTGTCAGCTGAAGGACAGTGTTCTAGGAGGGGTAAAGACTTCTGTATCCCTCTGGGATTAAACCCCGGGTACCAGGGGGTTTGGGGCATGTTGCCTTGCAGGAGGCAAAGTCCTGGTTGTCAGCTGAGGGGTGACACACACCTCTGTGGAAAATGGCACAGTCACTGCTCAAGAGGAAAGCTTGGATGTAAATGAATGCATGAACATGGCTTCTGGCTGAAATATTTAATCAATGTGGAAGTGCCACCAGTGAATATCAACATTCCTCATTTTGGGTAAAAGCTGGGAGTCACATTCCAACAATATATTCAGAAAGCATCAATATATTCAGATTGCATCGGCTGATGCAGGAGCACAGGCTGTGGTCAATCACCATCCTGGTAATTTAGGAGAGTGCAGAAGAAGGAGTGCTGGCTTTTGAGTGTCTCCATGTCTGTTATTTATACACTGTGTCATCTGGAGCTGGCTGTTTGCTTGTAGCTTTGGGCTGACAGTTCCCTGATTCCAAAGGCAATTCAGCCCCTGACATAAAGCAGAGGAACAATGCAGAGTTCCTGTAAAACAACAGTGCTCCCCCCACTGCTGTCAGAATGCAGGGATTAGATGCAGAATAATGCAGTCCCTGATCAAACCTGCAGCTGTAATTCAACCTCTGGACAGTGCTGATGTCATAAATTTGGGAAGGAAGTGCAACTCAAGCGATTTGTGAACAAGAGCTGGTGAGTCCAATTGAATTACAGTTGTGGGAGCAGCCGGGATCCCCCTGCACCAAATCATTACTAATGAGAGCCAGAGAGTGATTACTTACAACTTTAATGAAATTGAATTTTAATTTATAACCTTGGCTAGGAGAAGGAAGAAACGTACACTGAATATTTGGGGGTGACAGGGCAAAAGTAAAAAACAGAAATCCAAAATATATGGATGGACAATGCATCCTCCTGGAAGAGAGAAGATAAAATTTTATCCTCAAAAATAAATTCATATTTAAGGAAACAACTGTGATACAGTGAGGACTGAAGAAAGCTATTCTATATCACAGTTGATGATGAAAGACCTCAGAAAGAAAATGCTCAGATGTGTTTTCTCTAAACCATTTATAATGCTCAGAAAAAGGGGAATCTTTAGCTGATTCTCAAGCCATCACTGCCCATTATTTTAGCATGAAATCAGGAGAATGGTAACCACAAGCACCACTGACATATTCTAATCAAATAATCCCATGGAACTCTTTCTGAGCAAGTCTTCCAATTTCAGCACTGAGTGATTCACTACTGGAAGGAAAAGCATAATTAACATTAAATACTGGTTTCAATAGAATTCTGTTTCTCGCTGCTTCCCATCACTCTGGAGGTATCACTCTGCTATTTTAATACCCTTTTTAATATTGGAGCTTTTCTGCTGGTGCTACAGGAAGGCCTAGGGAGGTTAAGAAAAGTGGTTTATGAAGTTTGTCTCAGATATGGAAATGTGAGGAGAGAGAGGAAAAACGGAGAACTTGAGTGGAGGAACACAAAATGGATGAATAAAAGAGCACATGTGGCTCACGACACAGATCACACAAGTTTTGCAACTCAAAATATGAATCTGCAATTCGAGGATGATTAGGAAGGTGTGGGATGGGTTGTGGAAGGTCTGAGACATGGGGCTTGCAGCCAGGGTCACACCAATCAGGCGGAATATGGAGAGGTGGTGAAAAATGCTCCGACTTTTGACTTTACATTTATTTTACAGAAGGTAAATCAATATCTCTTCACCCCAGTGCACTTGTGTCATATGGCTTTCTGTTACAAGGTGACCAGGGCTTGGACATGTCTCTTCTGAGCTGAAAACAGCTTAATCCAAAGGGATTTTTTTCTGCAAATATCTGAAGCACTGTATTACTTCATGCCATGGGGTGATGGGATCCAACCCAGTATTTTATGTGCAACTTGACTATCATCAATAGAAACTATTACTACTCAAACAGTGAAACATGCAAATTGAATGGGAATTCAGTGCTATTTGCATATATTAAACTATTTTGTTAAAAGGGGTAGTATTGAAAGAAGATTTGCTGGACAGGAGATTTTCAAAGATACAGGGAGGGTTCTACTGGGAGAAATGTTACAAGAAGGGGTGGCTAATAGTGAAAGGTCTTCAAAAATGCTTCAAAAAATTATTTCCCATGGAAGTGTTTTGCGGTGCACGCTCATTTACCCAGCCTCACATGCCCTCACTGATGTTGGGAGCCGAAGCTGTTTCCTGCCACCACTGGAGGGAGACCTCATTCCTTCAAAGAGCTGTAAAACTTCTGCTGCCAGACTGCACTTCACTAAGGAAGACTGAAAAATAATCTGGAGAAATACAGCTGCTGAATTTGATCCAGGCTGGACACGGTGAATCACAGGTTCTAATAACAATAATAATGCAGCACGAGTGAAACAGTGCCAGATTAACAGAGGTGCTTAATGTTTCCACTCTGATCAATACTGCTCAAGTGAGTCTGCTCCAGGGTCTGAACTCAGTCCTGGTTAAATCCACCACCATTCCCCTCCCTCCTTCCTCGCCCCCTCCCCTCACTCTCAGGCTGTGCCTGCAGAAGCCATTTGTGATGTTAAATTCTCAGGCTGATATTTCCTAAGCCTTTCTCTCACTGTGACCTTAAGTGTGACCAAAAAATGTTTCCGTCACTGGCATTATTTTCATTTTCACTTAACCCCTACTGGCCTAGTGGCCTATTTTACAATCATTCAATTACCC
Organism: Corvus brachyrhynchos; assembly: GCF_000691975.1. Lineage (NCBI taxonomy): Eukaryota > Metazoa > Chordata > Aves > Passeriformes > Corvidae > Corvus > Corvus brachyrhynchos. The sequence continues at coordinate 8,370,741 of NW_008238321.1, read as the reverse complement.
CCACTGCTGCTGAAAAAAAACAACCAGGGAGAAAATAATTTTTTGGTGCACCTCAAGGTCGTTGACAGCAGGAGGATAGAGAGCCATCAGGCAAGGTCCAAGTCACTCAGGCACTGGTGGCCCAGTGACAAGTGCATGGATGTGCTTCAGAGAGGGACCAGGACGTACAACTCAGCTCTAAAACCCCAAAGGTTCTGCTGGTGGAACAAAAGAAGCAGTTCTGCTAGGAAAAAAAGAAAAAAAAAAAACCATACCAAAAAAAGGGAGCAATTCTCCCCAATGCCATGTGACATGTTCCCAAAAGGATGATGTTGCACATGTCTGTATAGACACATTCTGCTGGGTGGTGACACAGATGTGTGTTTGCACATGTACACACTCACCCACTCTGCCCAAGTTACAAAACAGCATCTCAGCAAGACAAAACTCGTGATAAGAAAGAAATTCCTGTCTGAAGGACTCTCACATTTCCAGTAACAGTGAAGGGCCCACGGAAACTTTCAGCTCAGCTGACTGACTGTGGTTTGTGTTTTGAACTTTATTAATGACACGTGCTACCACCTGAGAGCTGCCTCCTCACTCCTTAACTAGGCTACTTCTAAAATTAGTGCAGAAAACAAAGCCTTTGTTGAACATATATTCTCATCACCTCCCCACGCAACTGCATCTGACACCTACAGTTGCAGCCAACCATGAGTTTCCTGTTGTACTCACTGAATGGGGCAATTTCAGAGTAAATATAGTTCAAACACTTAAAAATCTCTAGAGTGAAATCCCTGCTGTGCTGAAAATAGGAGCTTCACCACAGATTTTGATAGTTTTTCAGTCAGTTTTAAAGTTGCTTTTGGTTCTCAGTGAGCCTTGTTACTGGCAAGGGGACGATTAATGTAATCTTACAGCGTGTGCCCCCCTGTGTCTTCCTGCTGCCCCACACGTCAGCTTCCATAAAGCACCACGGACTTCCTGACAGGAATCATCTGCTCTGCCCTCATGGCTTAGATGTGCTGGCTGGAGACTGCAAGATCCAGCTTGTGAACAGTGACCTAAGACATTAGAGAAGAGATAGGAAGGAGCAGGAAAAAACCCATAATCACCATCAGCTCCATTAATTTTACTGCAGGACAAAACCTCCCCCTGGTACAACCTGCTTGTTCCAGCCTAAGCACAGGTGCCTGTTCTGCAAGTCTGTACCTCCCATCTGCTTCAGCTCCAGGAGTGGTTCTGGCCAGTGCTAAGCATTTGTAAGGTGTCATCTTGGAGAGATAATTTGTGCTCGGTATCCATGATTCTCATGGATTTCCTTAGGACTCCACCTGCAGGACTTCACACACTGGTGGAGTCTCATTATCACAAAATCTCCATATGCTGTTTTATAGCAGAGAAGGTCATGGCTTAGTTGCTGGAAGAACCCACTGTTCTGACTATCACCACAGAAATAGAAAGGGCTAAAGAGAAGAGAAATTCAAATACCTATCCCTACTGCACAGTGCAGTTCAATCTTCCCGAGGCATACAAAGTAAATAGTAGTAATAAAATGTGATAGGAAAATCAATTGGAACAAATGAAGCACTGTCTGTGCTGTATTCCAGCTCCTCCGTCCCATTGTTACCGCTTTGATTAATAAACAGCAATCTGATAATGAGCAAATCACCTCAGCACCAGGATATGGGGAAGCTAATGCTGCAGGCAGCCTACAATGACAAAGCTGAATCTTCCCAGTGTAAGGTTGTGTTTGGAAGGTGCTGGGCTGGTCCAGGAGGTTGGGTCAGAGGAACCACGACCACCACAGGACAGGCTCAGAGGGCAGAGCTCTTTGGGAGAGGAGCTGTTGTAAGCCACTGGATTTGATGTTATATTTATAAACGTGCACTTAGAACCAGGCATCAATTTTTCACATTCATTTAATAGAAGTTTACCCCACTGGCTTTCTCTAGGGTGCAAGAATGAAGGCAACAGCCCAAAATTGGCTCTTAAAACAGTATTTTAACAATACAGTAATGTTAGTGTGGGAACTCCAACTAGGTCAGAGTTGATATCCAGCTTAGTTTCTTTCTGGTGCATATTTAGACGGAACTGCATGCTAATGGAATTGTGTCCATTTCTGCCAGGAGTAAATCAGTTTAATTATGAGTTATTCTTTATTTCTTACTGTGTTTATTTCTTTCCTGTTCTTTCCAAATGTTCCCATGACCATGGTTGGAGATTGCCTTGTGCAGCCCTTCCTCAGCAGTGTCCTGACGTGCTCTGGTGCCTTCCTGAGCACTCTGTTAGGAGTTACTCTGACTGCTGCTGTTTGAGCAGGGGGTTGAACTTCAGCAAGTGTCAGTGCCTGTTTCTGTCTCCTTGCTGTTTTGCTAAGCCTTGGTAGATGCAATCACTGCAGGCTGTGCCAGAGATCCTTGTTAGTTCTCCACCTCTGTGAGCAAAAATTATCAGATTCACTGACATTTCAGACACAGAGACGAGGAGCAGTGTACATAATTGATGTGAGACCACTGATTGCAGGGAATTTAAATCAGAAGTAGGGATCTGTTGTCCAAAGAACTGGATATACCCAACACTTGTCATCAAGGAATGGTTCCAAGAGCTGACTGCTGACCACGAGAAGGCTTTTCTACCAACATGGGAAAAAGAAATTAATGGGACAGGGGATAAAGGAGAAATCTTAGTTCTAAAGTGGAATTTTTCCAAATGCTACGGTGTTAAAATGGTTACTTTGGTAGTGCTCTGAAATGTCAGGATGGCTGCTGTATCTGAGGGAAAGACAGGTGGAGTAGTAGCTATTGCTGCTCAGATTGCAGCAATTAATTCACATATCCTCTGAAAACAGCAAGGGAAGCAAGCTACATCCCATGTCTCTTTCACATTCCATCCCAGATCCACTACTTTGCTCTACTTCCCATTTTCCCTGGTGGGAGCAGCCTGGTCCTGGCCCCAGTCCTGGTTCCTCATCCCTGGGGTGGTGTCCCTCCGTTCTGCACAGGCTTCTGACAAGGCTGCAGCGTATCTCTCCTGTGTTTCCCCCCAGAACCTCTCACCTGCAGGCTGCTGCTGCCCTGATGATAGGACTGGGGGCTGCAGGTCTTTTCCTGCCTTGTCTTTGCCCAGGCATAATGGGGATCCTCTGAAAGAGCCATCTCTCCATCTTTGTCTTTCTGCATCTGCACTTTGGAAGAAAATCAATATTGGTGTTTGTTGCTAAATTGTCAGACAGCTTTTGATGCTAATATCTGATGAAGCAGACATGCTGTTGTAGATAGTTACTCTCAAACAGGTTCTCTATCATCTACCATCTGCTTTTAAAAGGTCTTTTTTTCCTTTTTTCCAGTGACTAATGGTGTATTTAACCCTGGAGAGCCTCTGATCTGAACATCAGACATTTCTGCAGCACAGGAACAGAAAAGAGGAGGTGGGGGAGGGAGAGTGAATGAGCTTCCTGTTGTTCTAACTTGGCTTACTGGTAGGGTTCTCAAATCAAACTAGAAATCTCACCACTTAAGGCAAGCCCCACTCAAACCCTTGATCCAGCTGCCAGATGGCATCACCCCCTCACCCAGAGTCTTGAGACAGAGCAGTGCAGTCCAGGGGGAGCCAGGCCGTGTCACTGGCCCATGTGGACAAGTGCCCTCAGTTCTCTCTCACCTGCTCCATCCATACAAAGACAGTGACAGCACCTTCTTCTTAAAGAAGCATTAGTTCTGCAGGTGAAATCTGCAGGGATGCCAGGCCTTCTGTTTGCTTCTGCAGCCTCAAAATTTACAAGGAATCAATGAAAAGTCTGTGAGAACAGATTCCTCAGTGTTTGGGTCCGGGATTGTCCCTGAGAGTCAGACAAGAGTTTTACAGAGATATCAAAAGTGATGCCTGGGAGCATGGCAGAATTCTGCAGTGCCTGAAGGATATGGAGGAAATCTCATGCCACAGGCTTTCAGCAGTGCCTTGGCTGAATTAGGTGTTCTTCCCAGGAAAGTGTTGGACAGAATGGTCAGCCCAGTTGCTGCAGGTTCTGTGTGGGCAGGACTGGCACAGCAGGGTCACTGTAACTCTTGCTGTGCCAGGAAGCTGTCCCAGGCACTGACTGTACTGCCACCCAAGCTGCCAGTGCTCAAGAGCCCCTATTCACTGTGCCTGAACCAAAATTCACACTGGATTTGGTCTCCAAAGCCAAAAGCCACATGGCCTTGGATTCATGGGAGAGCCTCCTTTTTGTTCTGCAGAGGAGTCTGGAAAAGCATAAGGTTTTCCTGGAATTACAGTTTCAACTGACACCTGTTCCTGAATCTTGTGGTGCTCTGGTGAGGGACCTCAGGGCTGCACACCCCAAATCAGCCCTTGTGGTACACAGGGTGCAGAGCAAGCAACTCTGGGAACTGAGCAAGCAGGAGAAAGGGGGGGAGACAACGTGACTTAGAAGCAGTGAATCACAATCTCCTGTTTGATATTGTGTGTCTCTTTGTGAGATACTGTTCAATTCTCAGAGCTGAACGAGAGCAAGGGAGACGGAAACTGCACCAAAGGGGAGCACATTTTCACGGTCTAAGCTGATTAAGGCTGAATGACTTGGAATACACAATACAAATAACTGCAAAATCCAAGAATGCTGCTCTCCCAGAAGCCCAAAACTCTTGTGTCTTGCTTTTCCAGTCTCCAGGGAACAGTTTAACTGCTGCTTAGACAGCCCAGCCCAGACAGAGCTGAAGAAGCTGAGAGAAGCTCCAGGGCTCAGCAGTGCCCGACTTCAGCATTGTACTGAGCTCTCGAACCCTGGGCCATGAAAATAGCTTGGCACAAAGAACACAGAAACCTCTAACAGGTTTACAGGCATTTTTCCAGCTTTGGCATCTATCTCCACTTCAAGTTTGTAGGCACAAGCCTGCTTTGTGTGTGTTCCTACCCCCCTGTAAATTGTGCTGCCAGAGATGTCTGTGCTGCAGCCGGACCTGACTGACAGCTTTGCCTTCAGCCAGAATTCTGATTCAAAGGAATATCCAATTCTGTGTCATAAAGTTTGCATGAAATTTTTACCTGCAACAATTCCCCAATGTGCTGAACTGCATGATGCTGACTTATACATCATTTTAGCAGCAGAGTTAAACAAAACGCAAAGCCAGACTCAGTTTGATTTTTCTCTTGTGATCACAGACATAATACCACATGTGAGACCTGTAAGCCATTACTTCCATTATTTTGTAGTATAAAAACATCAAATACAAGTGTTTCAATCTAATCAAATGTTTAAATGTAGACTTTTAAAACTATTTCAACTATAAAAATTAAAAATTAACGCCAAAATTTTCTTCAGATAAAAGATTGAAAGTATGTGAAATATTGAAAATGACTGCTTCAGTATTATTGAAATACTTTAAACTTTTAAAAAATGAAATGTTAGAATGGAAGAATTTCCACAGACATTTGATTTAGATGAAAACATATTTTCTAACAGGACAAGTTAAAAAATTTCCAATTGCATTTTCTAGTGGGCAATTTTTCAATGACATTTTCAGAAGAACATTCTGCATGTGAAAAATTTTCCAACAAGCTCTTGTGAGCTCTTAAAGGCAAGAAGAACTAGTTTTCAAATAACCCATTTTGAAAGGCACTTATTATTCTATGTTTTACGCCTTTTACAGCAGAAGCAGCAGACCAAACATAAGGCAATTTTGGGCTTTCTGTTACCTCCTTTCTAACTTAAAATACAAATTGCTGTGAAATGTTCCCAGACCGCAATTAAAAACCATGAATGATTTTAAAATGGGTTGTGCTGAGAATGTTGCTTACCTTAGGTAGGGATGTACACCTGGGATCCACACACGGCAGCTGGGCCTGAGCTCTGGTGTCCAAACACAGCCTCCCGTTCCAACTCAGGTCTGCAGCTTGAGTCTCCCTCTTTAGACTGATTCAGAGAATGTATCTGAATTTTGGGGGTACCTGCAAATCCAGTTATTGCCCCTAAACCTCATATCATGTGCTGTCTAAAATACAGAAGCAACCAAATCAACATTAAACTTGTCCCATTCTAACCCTTTGATGAGATCAGGTGGAGAATCTGCTTGAGATTTCATTGTGACACTATTTACAAGGAACATTTACAACATTTCCAATTCCCACTTCGTTTTCTGAATTGTTCTTCCCAGTTTTTTGACCACACAATCCCTACTAAAGCTGGCTATGCCTGGTGGGCTTTTGTGTCTGTGCTGAGCCCAGGTTTGTGTAAATGGGATGTGCATGTGAGGAGGGATGTGGCCTAAGGTGATACCTCACAAAGGAGATTTAGCAGAATGGAAAATACCGCAACGATCTACAGCCCAAATTCCAGGCCTGCACCTCCAATCTCCCAGTTCAGGACTTGGAATCCACACTGATTCCAGCACTCTGACATTCAGGGAAAACCATGGCCTCTTTTCAAGATCTGAAACAGTTTTTCAAAAGGTGCAGGGGTTAATTTCCTTCAGTTGAGAGGGAGAGCTCTTGGCTCCAGAGCAGAAGCATCTCCCAGCCAGTGTAAATGACAGTGGCCCCTTTTACTCTGTGGCTGTTGTGCAGCTCCACTCCAGCTACAGATCTGCTCTTGGAGTTCACACCCAGAAGGCAAGAGGGAACTGAGTTTTCAGTCCTTCTCCACCGACTCACAGAGAGATGAGGGTTGTGCAGGCTACAGCACCCAGCTGTGCCATGAACTGCACTGTGCAGGGTCTGGTTGCTTTGCATCACATGAGCAGGCAACCACAATGCCCTGTAGTGTCTGCAGAGCTGGGAATTTACAGATGCACTTGGATGTGAGAAGAAAAGCCTGTTCCATGTATCCATTCCTCTCTTGTTTCACAGAAATAATTAGATCTCTTGTTCTCTGCCTCAAACTCTACTTCCACTTTTCCCATAAGGTGGTTTAGCTGTCCTAAATTACAGATCAAAGAGCTAAATGCTAAAGGCCAGGCTAATTCTCTCATTTCTTGCTGTAGTCTATGAAAACCCCAGACAGTTCAGAGGGCAATTCATCTTGCCCTCAGATAGCCATCTCCAGTAAGCCAGACATACAGCTCTTTGGAGGTGTATCTCTGCTCACTGCTAAAGGAACCTCCTCCAGAGTTTGGCATATGCCTTTCCTGTGCCAAAAGTGAAGTGGGACAAATCACATCTGCAGCTTTGTCCATGCAAAGAGACATAAAGCTGTGGGGAGATCACTGCAGAAACAACAGCAGCATTCTGAGATAGTCCATCCCCTCTGCCCCACCAGCCATCTGTTGCAGCCATTCTAGCAGATGGTAGCGATCCCTGTGGCACAGCCAGTGGCACACGGACATCCTCCGCACGCTGTCCGGTGAGCAGTCAGCTGGTGGCTCCTGGAGGCATCTGATGCTGACCTGGCTGAACTTTTTGCTGAAGCAGCTGAGAAATGTTCCTGCAGTTCCTCCCACTGCTCAGCTGCGGACTCAAAAGCTTTCACAAGAGGGGCAGGAACAAACCACAGGCAGCTGTTACACAAGGTTGCATTATCAGGACATTAGGAATGAATGCAAAATGCTCCTGAAAGGCTTAGTTCTTCCAACTGATGCTTTCTTATTTCTGCTTGAGCTACAGAGGATCTCTGAAGAATCATCCAATTTGTTCTATATATACCCCAACTGGTTGTTATTCCTTGCCCTGGAGGGAGTTGAAAATTGTGTGTGTAGCCTGTCCTTTTCGTAAAGAGATTGCACATGGAAGTTTCTCCCTGCTTGCACAGTCCAAGCAGATGGCACTGGGCAGGTAAAAAGCTATTCTCTGAGAAGTGCTAGCTATGAACATTCTTTCAAACATTAATAACTTGAGAAACACAGCGGCAGCAATTAGATGTAAAGTGACATAAATTACTTCTTGAAGATTCCATTAGTTAAAAAATGATGTGCATAAAAGAGAAGAGCATAAAAGAAAAAAGAGCATCAAGTAAAAGCGCAATCCCACAAGCCAACATACACTGACCCAGTCTACCTGAGAGACACCCCCAGCAGAAGTTTGTTGCAAAGACTAGGGAGCAGCTGATCGAACGAAGGCAACCAGACCAGATGTTTTATTTAGATTCTGATTGGTTTTTTATTGCCTGCTGCAAAAATCAGTCCACACCACCAAGATGGGGGACTGGGGATGAACACAGAAGCAAAAAGTAAATTTGTTTAAATGCATCTTAAAATGGAGGGATATGGCAAGGAAAGAAAGATCTAAGGACAATGGGATGCACAACTCTTTATCTGTAGGTCAATTTTTATTGCATTTCAGATCAGCAGTTGCGCGAGTCATTATTATCAGGTCAGTTTTATTGGATCAATTTGGCAATCTCAGTACAGCGTCTAATGTCGAGAGGAAAGGTTTCAAAGACTGAAGAGATTTAGGAGTCTAAGTCACACTCATGAACAGTGGAACTTAAACTCTCTGAGGACTTAAGTGCTTTTGAAAATGAGACATGGTCTCCTCAGCCCTATACACACTTCTGGAAGCGTGCATTATCCCACTTGGCCACAGCACAGCGTGGTGCTCGCTGGTCTCCTCGCTGTCAGCCACGGCACACAGGTCAAGGACTGAGTGGTTCACAGAAATTACTGGCTTATGAAATTCTCCTTTTCTTCTTCTCAGAATAGTCCCTCCTGTTGAGAGCAGGCATGTTGGCAGGCAGTGATGTCATAGAAAAATATTTCAGTGAAGAAACAGAGAAACCTGTTGTCCAGAGAAGGCACCACGGTATTTTCCATGAGTAAAAAAATGTTAAAAACTGAGAGATGTACAAATGAATATGATGCAGAGGCAGGGATAAACTAAATGAAATGTTGGCAGATCTGGAAAGATCTGATGTGCCACTGGGACAGTGAAGTCTGTTTTCCTGTAAGTGCCAGGACTACAAAGGAAACCTGAAAAACTGTTAAATAAAACTGGGGTTTCAAAAGGAAGGGAAAATTTTCATTTTAGTTAATGCCAGGAAGAATAGCTGTTTTCTTCTCTTTTCATTAAAATGGCTGTGGAGAAACAGGGCGACAGAGCTGCTCTGGCCATCAGCAGTTGTGCTGCTGCTGCTCCCAACCAGCCTCCAGCTTCCTCAGCTGGGTATGTTCTCACTTCAGGGGGGTGTGGGGCACATATCAATTCCACATCCTGAAGCCCAATCCCCATGCCTTATCCCTTTTAGATTCCACTTATTTGGTCTCATCAGAAGTTTTCAATGAAATAAAAGAAATCCATATTTTGAACATAATAAATTACCCCAACCTCCCTCTCAAGGTCTTTGTCCTCATGTGTTAAACAGGTGCTGTCCCTTAAGAAATGCCAGCGGATCAGAAATTGTGGTGGTGCCTGTGGTCTGTCCCACAGCCTGGATCCCAGCATCTGAGACATGGGCTCTTCAACACAGCTCCAGTTCCATTCCAGACATGCATCCTGCCAGCAGGAAGTGCCCAGCCAGCAAGGGTGAAACAGGAGTGAGCTCTGGGCACCTCATCAAAGAATTCTGTGAGGCCCTGCTCCACCTGGATGTGTCATTTGCTCACCAAAGAGCTCCATGTTACTTATGGCTTTTTATAGCTGATCCTCATCTATCCAAATGGTTTTCCGCTGCTCTTCCCCGATCCTGTCTTTTATTGTCCGGATGAGATCCTCAATGCTGCTCCATGCCTCTGCCTCCACAGAGGCATAAAGGCAAGGCAGTGCTTCTAGTTCTTTCTCCTTCAGGCGGCACATCCGTAAAAACTCATCCTCAGCCTCTGGCTTCGGCAGCAGCTTCCTGGATCAAATGAGCAGACCAAAAATAAATGTCCTGCATTCTAAGTTAATCCTGTAGTCCCAGCTGTTCCATCAAGAATTTATTTTCTCCTAACTACATACAAGCAATAAAAGCAGTGAAGAATGCAGCTACTCCAGGTGTGCCCTCCCCTTACCTTCATGCTGCCCCCAAGGAGAAATATTTGCTATGGGGAAACAATTTAAGAGCATTGAATGGAGGGAGAGTGCAAATGTTTATGAGCTCTCCTCTTCCAGCTTGCATTACCTTAAGAAATGCTGTGGGAGTGCTGAGCATGGAGAAAACCACATTTTCTTTGGTCTCATCCTCCCACAATGCTCATTGCCACCAGTGACAGTGAAAGAGTGCCAGATTTGGGGAATTCCTGCTTTCTCCGGTTGTAAGATTTCAGGGAGGAATCATGGGAGGAAACAGTGCACATAGAAGTACCAGATGGAGAGGGATGAGGTTCTTTATTTCTCTCAGTGAGAACATTATTGGACTCAAGAATCATTCACTGAATAAGACGGAATATCAAATATGCAAAAGGTTTGATATGTTACCTGAACCTCTTGATGTTTTTCTCTGAGACTCTTATAAAGAGAACAATAGGATATATCTTGGCTTTGATTAAATCCTTTGTGCAGCTTATTCCAGCTTCCAGGAGACAATGCTTGTTCTAAAAACAAAGTCATAACAGTGTCACAAAGGAAATTCACTGCTGTGGAATCTCAAGATAATGGTATCTATCCCTTATGGGGTCATTTAGAAAGCTCTCTATTTACCATTGTACTGATTTAAAACCTTTTAATCAAATACATTTAAAGTCCAGCTCCTCCTACTGGTTTAAAACTAGTCAGTCAAGTATCAGCTGAGCTTAACAGCTTTCCAAAAAGGTTTAAAATGGAAATGGATTGTTCTAAAGATGAAAAATATGATAAAATACCAGTTTTACATAGAGACACAAAACACAGGCTTGCTTTTTGTTCAGAAAGAACATCCAATGCAACTACTTGTGAGAGAAAAAACCATCACTTTAATTCTCCTTTTTTTTCCATGCTGTGCATCAAATCTACTCTATTTGACATCAGATCTCTGTCTTGGGCATTGTTCTCTTTCTTCCGTACACCCCTGTGTCTGGGTTTCAGGCTTCCCTTTCCTTTGTCTAGGTTCTTGTATCTCTCACTCTCTTGTGTATTCATATATACTTATGATATGAAAAGGAAATGACTAAAGGATGGAGTACAGAAAATGAAAGGATACTTAACTGCATCTATGTGGGTCATCACAGGGAATGAGGGAGAATATAAAAGAATATGGCTGAGGATGGGAAAGGAAAGGAAAACAAGAGCACAAATAAAAAGCCATTTGGGGGAATAAATACAAATCTGAGATTGAAGGAGGGCAGGATAGAGAACATGCAACTTTAAATTGGTCCGTCTCTTATGCAAGACATGGCAGAGAGGTTCACAGAGAGCCCAGGGAAGGTACACAGAGGACTGGGAGCACCTTGGCAGTGACAGCCTCAATGTTGGCAGGTACAATACATTCGTATGTGTTCAGATTCTTTTCTCTGCTGAAGATGACAGTCTCCGTCCTTTGCTTCCTTAAGAACTCTTCCTTTGTTACAATATCTAGGAAGAGATGTGGTTGGGGATAGAATCAAATTTACAACAGCAGAACATGTAGAAAATATCCAGTAGTACTTCACATGGGATGTAAGGATGGTTCAGGGAAGGAAGATGAGCAATGAATTGTCTTAACAGCTGCCTCATTTCTTCCATTGAATTCAATTAAAGCCTAATCTGATCACAGCTGAGCATCTCAGCTATATCCTACACCAATGAGTCCTTGGGCAATTACTACAACACTATGAAGGCATTAAATTAAAACAGTAAATACAATTCCAGCACCTAATGTTATGTAGTAACAGTTCAGGGATGGAGGATGCTGAGAAGTGCTAAAAAAAGAAGGTCTCCTCAGCACAGGATCCTAAAACAAGGATTTAGTGTTCCAACATTTGTGTTTAAAGTTTCAAAAAAATTTGGCTTAGGTTGCAATGTGTGATATCAGCCCCCTTGTGAATTGCAGCTCCACATCAAAGCTTTTGTTTTATGTTGCAAGACAGGGGATATTTATTATAATACTTAACTTCTCAGGTTCTCTGTCTGGATGACTGTAAGGCTGCATACTATGCTGTGGGTATTCAATATTAGTGTAAAAATGAAACGTCAGCTCTGTTTAATGCTGGGTTGTATACAATCCTGCCCTGCGGCCACCACGGCACTGCGTACTGCTTTAATAGTAAATACTTAGCATGGAAGAAAATCAGTCTTTCCAGTAGATCAAATGCACAATCTTCACAGCTTGGATGAGACAGAAACCTAAAGTCGCTCTAGGGAAGATATGCCTCATAATAGCAAATACTAGAAACAAATTAATCAAAATTTCACATTGCCTAGATATGCAGTATGCAAACAGTATGCAAACAGAAAGAGCACTCACAGCATTTCAGTCTCTGAGGGGCAGCCTAGCAACCACACAGCATACACATGGATAATATTTATAGACATAGAATCTCATAACCATGTGTACTGGCTGTCTCAAAAACATTCAAATATCCCAGATAGTCTCAAAAAGCAGGATTTACAGCTACACATCACTCTGATGTGACTTGAAGTACCTCAAGCAGCTCTCACATGTGCATTCCCCTACGTGTGCACGCATATATATGTTCGTATTTCCAACACTGAGGGTTGACAGTCATGGCCCTCTTTTATCCCATTACCTGGCTTGCATATGTTGAATTCCAGGGCACCTCCAGAGTTGAGAAGCTTCTGCACCAAGGGCTTGGCAAGCATGGTGGGGGTGAACAGTACAGGGCGCCTGCGCTCGCAGTGGATGGGTCTCACCAAGCTATAGGGGATCAGACTGAGCTTCTTATCGATTTCACTCTCAGAATCCAAATCTGAGCAAAGAACAAGACATTTATCATCTGAGTTCCCCTCCATCAATATTTCGAGAAAAAAAGGAGACACACATGAACCAGAAATGGCATGATTAGTCATACTGGTCCTCCTTCCCCTTTTGCTGGGGTTGTCTTTACTATACTCACAGCACTATGATGTCCAACCTAATACTAGATTCAAGTGCCTTTTGCTTTCAAGAGATTATTTCTTAACCTCTTCAACCCAACATTTGCTTGGAGACTTTCTGCTTGTTAGCTTGACTTACTCTAAATTAAAAGTTTTGGAGCAAAAGGCAAGAAAGCACTTAGGAAGAACTGCCAGTCAAACAGGACATTTCAGCGTCCTAAAGCTGCCCATGAAGGCTTAGTGGCCCAAGCACTTTTAGCAGAATCAGTTTTGGTCACAAATCCTGTTGAACTTTTGCAGAGTCAACCACAAATGCAAGACCTATGATACATTTCATAGCCATGCTGTTGTGTAGATGTTTATGTAGGCTTTGTGTCAGTGCTACGTGTGTAAAGGCTGTTTTAGATCTGCACCTTCCAGTTTATCAGGCAGCTGCTTCTTCCCTTCGGATGAGCTCAGTGCCAGGCCTGAGGGCCAGCCCGTGACGATGCGGACCCGCTCGTTGCTGTTCATTCGTTTGTATTTGTTCTCAGACCTACTGACAAACTAAAAAAGTGAACAAAAAAAAGAGAGATTTGACTCTCATTTCTTGCATTATTTACCCTCCCCATGTATTCATCAGCTGACACCCATTAACTACGAGATCTGAATCACCTGTGTCTATCAAAGACAGGACTCCATGGATCTGTGGACTGACTTCTAAGGCTCTTTAAATATCATAGATCTGTTTCAGAGCGGGTGTTAATCCCCTCTGGGATTTCTTGTTTTGTTCTCTGCTCTTAAGAGGCATGTTTTCCCTTCACAGAGCTCCCTGCTATCACCAGTACAAGCACTGATGTGTACATCATACCCAGAGTATGTGCACAAATGTATCACAAGTTATACCCAAACTACCTCTTCTTTACTCTACAAGAGAGACTTAAAAACTCCCAAATGGCATCTTTTTACAGTTATTTTACATGAGAAATGGGCTTCATGCTTTCCTTCCTCATCCACCCGACTATTCCTCTATCCAAACATTAACTCCTCCTCCTGTGTATTTGCTAACCTTTCACAACCTCCTTCCTTCACAAGGTTTATCTTTCACCCACAAGTCTCTGTCACACTCAGTCACTGGCCCACAGTTAAAGGACTATTTCCTGATGGAGCCCTATCTCACAGAGACTTGGAGATTTGATCCAGTCCATTGGATTTGTCCTTATGGTACAAGCAAAGCACATTTCAGCCTCTGATGGCAGACGTGGGATTCCTCAAGGCACATCCGTAATGGAAGCTATGCTCTTAAAAACAAACACCCCGCATCACAACAGAAAACACAACCCATCCTTCTCGTTCGTGCATTAAATCTCTTTTTGATAGGAATAAATTCCAATACAACCTCTAGACCTGAGCTGGGATTTCTGGGGGAATTAGGATAGCCTGAGAATATCAGCTGTTCAGATCCACTATTTCAGACATTGCACTGAGGATTTGAACTTTATTACCTGCAAAATCTGGCCCAAAAGAAAGCTTGCTCTGGACAGGCGAGGGCTGGTTTTTGGGTCACTCTGTGGGGCAGGCTCCTCTGGCTGCAATGTATTCTAGTAAAAAAGAACACAGGCGTTTTTCTCCTCCACCCTCTTTTTTGTATTTGTTTTTTTAAATCATAGTATTTGGGAAACAAAACAAGCCAAGACAGATATTTTATATTTCCAGTAAAAGAGGAGAGTGATCGATACCTATCCCAAATACAATGTTCTAAACAAACTGTGGACATAGCATGGCTTGTGCCAAGAAGCACTGCTTTTTCACTGCTCTTCACACTCCTTTTTTCACAGACTGCTCTCCACACCTAAGAAAGAGGTAATTTCTGCACCAAGAAAGATCATGCACAGCTTTTGCTTTCACAAGCACCTCTTCCAGTGATCTCTGTCCCTTTGATCAGTGGGGATGCAAGCACAGAAGGAATGTGTGACACTTAACCTTGACTGAAATCAAGCACAAGCACCGTCTACCTGTCCCTGCAAAAGTTAGAAGCATGAATGTCTCCCAGACTCTAAAAATAACTTACAGCAACTAATACACTGGGAAGGTAATTTTAATTTTGTAAAGATGGAATTTTGGGGTCTAAAGAAAGAAAAATCAAATTACTTTTTGTGATGGAAAAGGAGAAAATAGAAGGGCTGTTGTGTGTGAAGGCCTGATAATCCCAATTCTCTCCACAACATCTAGGCTGGAAGAGACAGGTCTTTCTAAAGTGGGACAATAGACTCTGTGGTTTAGAGGCTTGTTCACAATCGGAGAGAAATAACTCTGATTATTAACTCCAAGGACACAGCTTCTTCCTCATGTGTACATGAAGATGCATTCAATGTTTACAGGCAGAGAAGCATGAGAAGGGTAACTAAAGCACAGAACAGTTTTGACTTTTAAAGTGTACTCCTTCATAGCTGGAAGGGTTAATAGTGAGCCAGAGCTGGGTTCATTCCCAGGGACATTATTTAAAGCAAACAGAAGGTGCCCATTGCCTGACACAATCAAAACCTACAGCGAATGTAAACAGGAATTTCTGTAAAATGATGATGAAAAATGAAAAATGAAAAAACAGTAGCAGGGGAGTATGAGGTGTTAAAAAGACTTTGTTTGTGGATACTTACCCGCAGTGCCCGAAGGGTATTGTAGGAGTTTTCTGTCTCATCTTTGCTTCCTCTGTGCATCAACCGCTGCAGCTTCACCAAAAGGAGTTGCTGGGCTCTGAAAGAAAAGATGGAATCACGTAGATCAAGATAGTTTTGAAACCACTCAGAAGAAAGCTGGATTGCAATGGGTCTGTGCCTACAGAAAAGATTAAATAGAAATAGCAGTGAGGACTGACTGAACCATGAAGTAAAGGCAGGAACAAAATAATATGGAGAACTGCATTGCAGTTAAGGATTAAAGAATATCCATGGAATATTTGCGTATTATACTTTTTGAGCAACCCACTTTATTTTTTCAGGTGACATCTGGAATCTCCTTTCTTAAGTTTTATAGCTCATGTTGTAGTTTAACATCACCAGATCTTATCTCAAAATTTAAGACAGATACCTCTTTCCTTACAGCCGTAATTAAGTTCCCTGTTTCTAGATCCCTGCTCTCAGTTGTGGCCACTCAGCATCACCCTCACCTGCTGTAGCTGGGAATGGTCCCCATCTCCAGGTCCCTGTCAGTGAAGGGATCCACCCTGGCACACAGCCACTCACACCTGCCCTGGTACATGGTGTCGAGGATGTGGACGATCTCATCACATTTCACTGACAGGGAGCAGCAGTCCAGCTGGCTGGAGATATTCAGGTTCAGGCGGATGTGAAATGAATCCCCTGAGGTGATGAGCCCTTCTTCCAGCTCCGACAGCAGCTTCCGGTATCCTGCAGCAGGGAGGGAAGGGGTGAGGCAGGATCTCACACTCTGCTCTTGCTGCATTCCCGGGCATCCTCTGGGAGAAGCCACAGCACAAACTCCTGGGGCTCCTCCGAGAGAGGTTTGTACTTCCAGAGCGCTGCCTGCAGTAGTTCCAGCAAGATCATGGGCCTGCACCTCAGAGATACTGATGGGGCATTGCCTCAGGGACAGACCATGCTGCTGCTGTCAGGCCTGTGGGAATATTCTCATTATAATGCTGCTTTTAGGTAACTCCATTCTCAGTACTCCCCACACAACCTGTGGAACAGGGAACTCACCAAAGACGCAGACACAGCTATAGCTCTGCCCTCTAAGTACAGTGTGAGTTCTGCCACCAATTTTACTGGCAAGCTATTCCCCTTATTAGCTCTAATTGGCACTCCCAGAATCTATAACATGCTTTATCTGCAGTTAAGTGATGCTCAAAAAATTGCAATAGTCTTTTCTACCGTTGAAAACATCAAAGAAAATCAAAGGCATCACTTCTTGTGTGATCTATGCAGCTGAAATTCTCTAACCAGCATAAAAACACGAACGCCCATTTATACACACCAGTAAAGAATGGATTTTGGAATGTAATTTTTGATCCATAACCTGAAATTATCATTATAGGCCCTGAACACTAAAATCAGATTCTGTTCGCCACACATGAACTCCGGCTGTTAAAGATAAGATAAAGCCACAAAGTAATAAACAGGGCAACTCCATCAGGTAAATGCTAAATTGACCAGCTGGATAAAGATCATTCAGCTCACCATGTTGTATTGCAAAAAACTGTACATAAAAATAAGCTTGAACGTGTTTCACGAATCATGTTGCTATTTGCCACCATGTAAATTTTTCAGAATCCTCTTGACAAGCACATGGGCTTTTTATTTTCTCAGTCACCAGGCTAAAAGCTGAAACAGTTCCACAGAGGTGCTGTAATTAACACCAGTGGCATGCTCCAGATTTATCCCAATACAAAGGATATGCTGGTCCTGTCACTCTCTTCCAGACAAGTTGCTATAACAGACCATATGAGATGAGAAATACTTCCGGTCTTACCTTCATGATTTGATTTATACTGGAGTGTTACTGGACCACTGCACCTCTGAATTGTCCAGTGAACTTCTTCCTTTGTGCAAGTATCCAAGGGAACACTTTGATTTTCCCCTTTAATGCAGCCCTCCAGCTAGATATGAAAGAAATATCACTCTCCAGCGCAGGGTCAATATCTGAGTCAATTATACCATTTTTTTTAAAGTGTCATAATCTTTTTCTTATTAAACAATGCAGACACTTTGCTATCAGGATGTAGATTATGTCTTAATTATATAATTATTTTTCTCTCAAATTAGGAATGCTAACAGTCAACAGAACTGCAGCACTTGGACAATCCCAGGCTTCCCTGGGAGTAAGGAGTGCAGGAATATAAATTGTGGGGGGTGTTTTTTTCCCCTTGGAGGCATTTTAATAGGAAAATGGTCTGGCAACATTGGCAATGGAGGGAAAACTAAGTAAAGAGAAACTTGGCAGAAGCACTGTTGAACTTGTGCTCATGGGCTGCCAGGGACAGCATAGGTGGGTGGACAGACACCCTGTGCCACTTGGTGATGATTTCATGCTCACCAGGAGGATCTGGTGTCCCTCCCGAAGGCCAGCTTTCTCTGCAGGGGAGCCTGTCTTGACAGAGCTGATGAAGCTGCCCTTGTCATTGCCCCCGAGCAGGGTGATCTCTGAGTTGAGGCTGTCCCCGTTGAGTGTCACGCGCTGGATCGTGTGACACGAGCTCCTGATGCGGCCCACAGATGTGACAGAGGGACGGAAGGGTCTGGTCCATGAGAGGAAGGGACAGTTGGTTATCTCACTCTGAGTTAAATGCATGTATGATAAATGAAAGATATAGAAATAAACCTCCAGCATTACCAAGCACTAGGATCTAAGGACTCTAAAAGAAATCCTCCTCGTTACAGCACAAGTTCTGGAGAAGAGCATCTGGATAGATCCCAGTGCTCTGGCATCTCTGAAAACTCAGCGTACAACAGTTCTCCACTCTGCAAGCTCTTGCAGCGAGATAGCAAGATCACAAAGAGAAATTTAAGCCTTTAGAACGTTTAGTCTGCCTTGAAGTTTTTGAAATTTGAGGATTTGAGGGTTTACGGGACATGAAGGGGCTCCAAGATAACGTTATATTGCTGCCACCATAATCACTCCTGCCACTATAACTTCAGCAACTAATAAATAAATAGAGAGTTTCTACCACAGCACCCTTTCCTCTCAGGTATTTGAGAT
Organism: Corvus brachyrhynchos; assembly: GCF_000691975.1. Classification (NCBI taxonomy): domain Eukaryota; kingdom Metazoa; phylum Chordata; class Aves; order Passeriformes; family Corvidae; genus Corvus; species Corvus brachyrhynchos. The sequence goes on along the minus strand of NW_008238321.1, from coordinate 8,352,210 downwards.
GCCAGTTTACCTACCTTTCTAGAGAGAACTTTCTAAATATGGAGTTGACATGCTCAAGCTCATAGGCATCCAGGCCTTCTGACTGATGAGAAGAAGAGGAAGAGTGCACTGAAGGAGCTCCATGTGACTGCCTGTCATGACTGTCATCTGGAAAGAGTAACAAGAATGATAATGAGTCCTAGATAAAGTGACAAAGATGAAAAAGAGGAAAATTAATTTTAATTGAACCCAACCAAAGCTGAAGTAGGAAATTCCTCAGGCAGAGGCATGAGGACATGGCACGAGGAATGCCTCTCTCATAGAATAGAAAGTGGGAAGGGACCTCTGGAGACTGTCTAGTCAAAGGTCAGTGCAGGGTCAGCTCAAGGAGATTGCTCAGGACTTTGTCCAGTTGAAGGACATCTAAGGATGAAGAGTTTGACTAAAACTCTCTGGACAACCCTGTTCTAGTGCTTGACCCCCCCTCACGGTAAAAAAACGAATCCTTTTCCCACTTAGTTCTTCAGGAATGACTGCTTTCCCCTTCTTAACACTGGCTGACCCTTTGTTTTCTCAATTTACTCACAGATTGTGCGTCCCATTTTCTTAGAGGGGGTTGGTTATCTGACAGTCTCTGTAGCTGGGGAGCTGATAACATATTAGCTCATATTTCAATTACACATGATATCCTCTTGCTTACCATCCAGCTCCAAAGCATCACATCCAAAGCTGTCATTGTCCTCTTCAACCAAGCTGGAACTAAAAACAAAGCATGAGATAATGGAAGAGAGAGAAAGTTGCACACTTTCCAGCTTTCAGCAGATTTCATTAAGTTCCGAAGGAGGAACTTCTTCTGTGAAAAAGGAAGATGTTGGAGGCGTTGCATCAGGCAATGGTGCAGATGCAAAAAAATAAGCAAGTAACATCCTTGAGAGTCCAGGGGATATATAGAAAAGGGCAGGAAGACAACATGTGTCAGCCAGCATGGGAAGCATGTGAAGCAGCAAGAAGGTTCAGAAGGAAGAAATGCCAACAGCAGTGAGGGAATGAAGATTTTGCTGAGGACAAAAGGAAGCTGCTGACTGATGGTCTGGTGTGTGACTCACACCACACTTGGTTCACATGGAGATAAAAGGGCTGCACAATGCCTGCTGTGCATGCACTGCACCATGGGGGTTTTCCATGACAGAGCAAAAAGCCAGAAGTTCACTGATGGACAGAGTAAATGCAAGGGAAGTTACTGAGGTGCAGCAGTAAGGAGTAATTTATCTGCTTGATTTAAAGTGCTTGAAGTTTTTTATAGCAGTTTCAGGGTACCTCGCATGGCTACTCAGGTACCTGCAGTACAGAACAGCAAAGTGCTCCAGGCTTTGGGAACTGCCACAGCTCTGCTCCCAGCCCAGCTCGTACAGCCATTCCTGGTAGAGGTGACTGGATTGGTTGGCCTGAAAACCACTCAAGATTCTCTAAAATTCTGCTCTTACAGGGGTATTGGGGCTGTCCAGCCAAGTGAGTGATCTGTCAGCTTCACTAGAAGGACTTCATTAAAGCATGTCCTTTGGTTGCAAAGCTGTTTAAATAACAGCTTGTTGTTTTTCCCATTCAGAATGATTTGTAGGTCTCCTGTGGAGCTGATATTCCTCATATTTGGCTGTAGCTGAAGGGTGAATTTTTGCAGCCAGGCTGCAGAGGATCAGCTATTTTTACAGCATGCATAAGCAGGGAAATAATGTACCTTTTCCTACATTAAATGATGATCTCACCTTTTTTATTCACACAAATTAAGTTGAGATGAACTGTGAAACCTGCAACTTGGCTTGCAAACAGCAATTATTCTGGATTATGTTCACAAATAAGTTACAAAAATTTATCATGCTAATTATAAAGTTATTAGCTACAGTGAATTTTTGGGCAGGTTCTTGAGATACTTGACTTTAGTGATTATCAGCTCAACAAAGTAAACCCACATTCAGACCTTGTTCCAGGGTACCTTTTCTTTCCACACAAAGAATATCTAATATGAGGGAAAAATTCAGATTTCAGTACAACTCAGTCTTCCAGTGCCTTAACACATGGAACAGAATACAGTCACAGTTACAGTGAAATAAGTCCAGAAGATGAATAATCTCTGTGTAATCTCTACTGTGTTCTGTAATACACTGCAAATATTGAAAGGTTCAGGCATGCCAAAGGCTTCTCAAGCACCTGAGGCACAAAACATTCAAATCATTAATAAAAAAGCCTTTTCTCATCTTGTAATAAAACACACTTTAAAAAGGGACTTGGAGGGCAATGTAGGAGAAGCTAAGGGAGACTGAAATAAACACTGCTTAAAGCCTCAGCAGCCTACAAAATTATGTGGGAGGACCAGCTGAGGATGCCCTCAGTGGAAAGCTGTCTTGCAAAGCTCTCCAGAGAGAGAGGCAAAAGTGGCAGTCTGCCCAAGATCAGATTGTTTTGAAAAACATAAAAATATGAATAAAGGTCTAATAAAGATTAGATATCAAAAATAGATCTAATAAAGATCTAAACCCTCCACATATATTGCTTTCTTCTAAAGGTCTGCTCTGTTCTTTTCTCCTTCTGCTTGCGACCTTTAGGGAATGTATTTGTATTTCCTGATATTTCTGATGCAGACACTGATGCTATTGACACCACACCAACACAGCATGTCTGAGTATCACATTGCAAAAAACCTTTTAGAAAAGGGGTCAGTGCCCTTTAGGGAACTGTGAGGCAGGAGAGGTCTCCCTCCTTCCTGCCACCAACTTCCCACTCACCAGCTGATGAGATTTCACTGCCAGGGGAAGTCCATGGGGCCCTGACCCGACAGAAGTGGAAGCTGCAGCAGAAGGTGAAGCCAAGAGCAAAGCCTCTCTCTCCACTCCCTGCTCTGCTGAGAAGCAGACCCTGAGACTCAGAAAAACCACCTCCCTCCTCCACTTCTCCCCTCCACTCCTCGCAGACATGCAAGCAACTCTGCTCACTTCGGCAGCTTACAGAGAAGAAGGGCGAGCTTTGAAAGAAGGGGAAAGAACAGGGACACAAGGGCAGCATGGAGCTGAGGGGCAAAAACTGAAGCTGGATCAGTGTACGAAGGTAGAGAGAGCACTTTCTCCAACAGCATCAGTGCCAAGTGATTCCAGTCCTGTTTCTGTTCATTACAAAGTCAGTGCTGCAGTGGTATCACTGTGTCATTCATCCTGGCTGAACCGTCAGGCACTCCTGAGTGGTTTGGACAAAATGTGGGATGAAGGGCTGCAGCCTTGAGAAGTTAATCCTGCTGCTTTATAGAGGCTCTTCAATCAGAGGCAGACACAAGGACCTCTACAGCCCTTTTTCCCTTGTCCTTGTGCCATTGGGCTCAGGACAGGTTTCCCCACATGTGACCCACCTGCAGTGAGGGGTGTCCTCTTTGCAACGCCGCACGATGGAATCGTTCCCGGGAGGCTCGGGAGTGGTCGACATGATGCTGTCGTTGCGATTCCGCAGGGTTTGCTTTGAACAAGAAACCAAAAGGTTTCAGAAAGGTTATCTGGTTGAAATGTGCTCTCACCTCTAAGTCACAGCAGCATTAGCAGTGGTGCTCTGCACTGGCCATAGTCTGCACTGAGAAGCACACACAGAAAAAGAAGAAAAGTCGATTCTAGCTGTGCAGAATCCAAGAGCACTCATATATCCCAGTTTTTAGCACAATGCCCAGCTTGTGTGCTGGCACTGCACCTTCTCCTGTGACCACATAACTGCCTGATTTACTAAGCCATTGTAACTTTACCCTTGATGTGTGGTGTATATGTTGCACAGCTGACACAGGAGGAGGATGAAAAGCAGTATGTCTACTTATATAAATATATATATAGTTGGAATGAGACAGAAAAACACAGATCTTCATATGTTAAATAATCTTCCAGTACACTGGAAACTAAAACCTGAATTGCACTAGAGGGAAGACCAGTATAAGGCATCTAAATATTCAACAGATATTCCAAAAAGATATTCCTAACCCAGCTAAGCTTATTATGAGTGGCAGCAAGTTCTTTCCTGGCTATTCTTGAGTATAATTTTAATTTCCTGGGGGCAGCATTTTTCACAGTGTTCTAGAAAGATGTCTTGTTCTTTGTTATTAACACTCTGCAAGAGCACTCTCTCTATCTGCCTGTCCTGCTGTGTCAGTGCTCACATATGTATAATGGAATATCTACCTTGGAAGATTATGGGGATACAGCAAGCAGGGAAGAAATGGTTTGATTATGGTATGCAGAAATTTCCAACTGTGATCTGCACCCCTTTTCTCACTTGCTGTTACTTATAGACAGAAAAAGCATTATAGAACTCAAAAAATCCTTAGAATTTTCCCAGATAAGTTACAAAGCAGTTTTAAAGCAAATCTCTTTCTTCTAACAGTAAATGTTAAATGGCATAAGGAGACAGCAAGAGGTCATAAATACCTCTGAAATATCTTTAAATAAACATAAACCAATTCTGTGATTTTGGGAAAGGCTAATAACATAGTTCTAACAAAATGCTGGTAAAAGGATTAAGGGAGCTTCTGACAAGGGCCTTGAATGTGATCACAGCTGGGATGCTGGGGAAGTGCTAATACTGAGCTGTGAAAGCGCTGAACCACATTAGGAGAGACAGTTGTAGACAGGCAAGGGGCATCCTTACAATCCTGGTGACTTCACAGCTGCTGATGGAGTTACTGATGGACACAGAGGAGCTCGTGTCCGTGCGGCCGGTGCTGCCCTCGGCCCCGTCTTCATCCTGTGCTCTGACTGCTGCACTCATGGGGACACAGGGAAACACAGACAAAACACACGAGAGAGAAGCACGTCAGAGCACTTCCAGTGCAGAGTCTTTCACAGATGTGCCACTGCACTTATGTTCTCTTTCCATTTCAGCTGGTCTTGTACTGGACAGGGGCGGCAGACACGCTCCTGCTCTGCAGCTCTGGCTCGACACCTTCCCCAGCAGTTCCCGACAAAGCATGGAAATTCCCAAACCTCTGCACAGACTCCTGCCCACTTTGTCTCCCAACTCTGTCCTGGCCATTTTTAATAGATCTGTGAATGCTATTTGACAAATAAAGAAAGATTGTTTCGTGAATTTATGTTCTAACTTCATCACCTGAACCAGGCGATCTGCAAGGTAGGCTCATTGAATTACACATTTTTACTACAAAAAATTTACAAGGATCAAGAAGCCTGGGATCCCTCCGCAGCCCCAGGTAACACAGAGTGAATGTGGACTCCTCCCCTTCCTCAGCACCTCTGATTGGTACTAATGTTGCACACTGCCTGCTAGCAAAGCTGCTGTTTAACATGGAGTACCTTGGAGCGGGAGCCGTGTTTGCCATGGTGTTTTGTCCAACAGAGGCACACTGTAACACACAACAACTGAAGGAAGTGCTGCCTCTGATGGTGTTTGTTTCAGGGATAGTGTTACACAAATAGGAGGAATTAGGAGTAACTCAAACATGAGTGTACAGCAACAAATTTGGTAACTTGGCAGCTGGCTGGGGCGTGGGTCAATCCCCCTCTCTGAGCTTTTGCAATGCTTTAGATTTAAAATTAATTCTGTTTTGCTGAAGGACAAAGGAACTCATTAGACAATCACTAGATTAGGGCCTTTTCAGCTTGAATGATTTTTCCAACAGCAAAAAGAGAATGGTATGATGATTTTTAGTGCAGATGTTACACAAATGACTTTACAACTTTTGTAAACTAAATGGAAAACTGAGAAAACAGAAAATTTAGCTAAGCTATGGGATGCACATCGTGTGCCTGTGGAGGCATCTTTGGATGGAGAGGACAGTGAAGTAGAACATTTGACTACTCTAAATTATTACATTGGTATCTGTGAGAGAAACTGGTTTTTTTTTACTGACTTGGACTTAGTTAACAATTTCCCTGGTTGGCATATTTGCTAAAACAACTTAAAGAGATTAAGTGAAAGAGACAAAGCAATGGAAAAGGAATAAGGACATGGGTGCTCTTTCTGACCTTGAAACTCTGATGTTTTGTTCATGCTGACAGGGGATTTAGCTCTTGGACTTATCTAAAAGTAAGAGGACAAAAATCAGCACAAATGCAGAATATTTGCCACACACTGTAAACCAGATATTTTTACCACCTTTTTTCACTGCTACGTTGTAATATACTTGCCCTCCTTTAAACAACAAGACCCAAAATTTGGAAGATATTTAGGTATCTAAATACCACAGCAGTGATGGAGGGTTAGCTACCTGACTACTTTTGAATGTCTGGCCCAAATAACATTGCAATTTACAGATTCTGCTGAGGAAACAAAGAGACAAAAGGTGAAGTGGGTGCCTTGGGACTGGTTTCAGGCAGCTGTTAATACAACAGGCATCCTTTTGGAGTGTGCAATGTGAAAAATGCAGCTCTATCGCCATAAGTAATAATGACAGTCAGAGCTCAGAAAGGTTATGAAGGGCAGGGAGAATTCAAATGCAGATGAAAGGAAAGAGAACCTCAAAAGCCGGAATGTTAGATTTTTGTGGGTTTTCTTTACAATTCATGAATACAGCATCAGATAATAGCTGTGTGAATGCAGCTGGTTGGGAAAATCATGAACCTAACTCATGCTACCCCTTCCTGTTAAGGGTGAGGAAATTGCCATAATTTAATTCTAAATTAGACGGTTAATTTTGCTCTAGATTGTGTCCACTTCTTTCTATTTTTCCTTCCAGCTGCTGAGAGCTTTTCCTCCAACACTTTGTTTTTCACCTTCAGTGTGTGTTGGACCTCAGGCATTATGTCATTTTTTTTCCCCACTAATGTTAAGGAGGCAAAGAATCAATTTATTGACAATGCTCCAAGAATGTGAATGAACAGCAGAAGCAAGAAGAAAACAGAAAATGGGGAGAAGGGACAGAAAACAGTCTATAAAGCCTGATTAGATCTGCTCCTCAAGATGCAAATCACCACAGGGCAAAAACTGACAGCTCACTATCATACACAAATCTATTACCTTTACAGCAGTTTCAGAGGCACTGCCACAACATGTGTTATGTCTGATAGTTCTAACAGTCCCTGCTCTGTGTCATTCCAGCCTCAGATTCAGACACACCTGGATCCCCTTTAGGTTCACTCTTCTCTTGAGACGAACTTGATCAGGCAAGAAGAATTTGTTGTCTTCTGGAGAGTCTTCAGAAGTGGAGGAGTCATCAGCTTCCTGACCATTGGCTTTTGGGCCAGAAGTCCCAAAGGCCTGGGAGATAACGGTAATGGGAAGATTCCGTGGCAAACTCTAAAGGTCACAAGGGAACACTTTTACTTCTGAGACCAGTTTGGTACAACACATGACCTTCCTTTAGAGCAATCTGATTGAACCTATTGTGACTCTGTGCTTCCGAAGTTCATGTAGAATGTGGCTCCAAACCCAATCAATAATTTGGGTTGAGATTAGAGGGGATTTCTGTTCACTGCCTGAATTCTGTTTCACTCACATTCCTAAAAATATTTGTAGTTTCTAACCCAGTTTAGAAAATAATTGGTTTTCTGTATTTCTTTCCTTTTTTAAAGTCAAGCTGTGGAATGGCAGCCTTTGGGAAGGCATGTGCATGACAGACAACCTGAACAACACTACAGCAAAGAATTCACAACACTGACATTTAGTAGGAGGAGATTATTTTTTTCAGTTAATTCATGGAAAGAATTTAAAAAGTCCCCTCTCCCTTCCAGACCAAAATGTTTGCAAAAGCAAGTCTTAACAAAAGAGATCACATCCGTTTTGCTCAGCTGTACCTGGTCAAGGAAGTTGTTGTCCTTGGAGAGGCGCCGGAGTTTGCACTCCAGGTTGACGATGCACGCTTCCTTCCGCACCACCTCGATTCGGAGCTCGTCGTTCCGCTCCTCCAGCTCCCGGATCTGCTTCCTGTATTTGTCCTTCTCTATCAGACAGTGTGAGTACTGCGTCTGAGCCTCGTCGCGCGAGCGGAATGCCTGCAGCGGGGCAAGAACCCTCTGTGGCACCTGGGCACCAGACCCTCCTCCTGCTGCTTTTGTTTGTGAAGTGCTGGCAACGGGCACTTCAGAAGTGGTACCCAGTCACCCATTAACACAGCAATCAGGACCAGGATGTGCCACAGTAGCACCATCAAAAATTATGATGATGAGGGTTTACATCTCCCTCTGGGTTGGTGGGAAAATGTCCCAGAGTGCAAGCGGGGTGACTTGACACTGACATAAAGCCTTGCAGGAGCTGTTGTTAAGATCCTGGCTCTGCCTGCCAGATGCTACACTGTGGAAACAACCCAATATTACCCTGTGTTTAATTACCCTAATGCAAATCCCAACAAGTAATTCTTTTAACTGCTTATTTTATAATGGTATTTTGGGCCCAATTACCCACAATTCCCCAAAGTGACACAGAGGAGATAGAGGCTTTTGCTACTGATTTCCCCCACTTTAACTGTGAGATACCTGGTCCCGCTCCTTTTCCACCTCTTCCAGCTGTATCATTACAGTGTTCATGCGGTGCTTGTACATCTCACAGTCTTTTCCTAGTGTTGAGCACTTTAACTCCAAATCTTCTTTCTCCTCAAGATACTGGAAATGACAAACTGTTAACCACCACCACTCCCAGAGGCATTTTGGGCACCAGCCTGAGATATTCCATCTCTCAACCCTTCCATTTCTCACCTTGTCTCTCAAGTCCTCCACATGACGAATCTCCTCTTGGAGATTAAAGATCTTGTTGACCAACTCATGACGATCCTCCAGTGCCTCCTTACGGTCGTGTTCCAGAATATCCAAAATGGCTTTGTCTGAATCTGGCAAACCCCTCTTGTCAGCCTGAGGAAAGACATTTTTTAGAGCCAGGCCAGGGAAACAGAAAATAGTTTTGCAGGGAGAAAAGTATCAAAGACAGTAACAGGCAAGAGGAATAGCAAATGAACAAGGTACTGCAATGGGAAAGCAGGAGAAGAGATGGACATTTGTTCATATTTTAAAGCATTGTCAGAAAAGATGAATAAAATCTGTCTTGCTGTCAGAATAATCTGATGAAGGAACTGTTTTACTGGTCTATTGTACTGGCTGTAATTTGATCTGGTTTGGATGCAGTGACAATTCTTCACTCCAAGCCCTGCATTCAAAACTCTTTTCTATTAATCAGCTCTCACTGAGCACAAAAATCACCCTCTTCCAAAGAGCAGGGCCTAAGAAAATATTCAGGAGAATTTTTAAGTCATGCACAGGCTTTGCAGAGCTGTGCTCAGAGAATATTAAACATGCCTGGAGTACCTTGTACCACTACTTCATTTCCCACACTGTCCAGGAATATAATTTCTTTCAGATTTAAAATTAAAAAGATTACCAAAGCAGGTTCCAACACATAATTGCCATCCAAAATTAACCATAAATGGAAGATGAAAAAAGCACGAAATGCCAGCAAGGAATATGCATTTTTTTTTTTTTAAATACCTAGACTGAATTGGAGATTTCAGGGACATTTCGGTTATCCAGTATTTCTAAGCATTCCTAAGCATTTCTAAAACAACCTGGTTCAAGTTTATTTATACTTTTGCTTAGGAGAATTTAAATCCTATTTTTAGCTATTTCTCTGTTTCTTTAAGTGCTGTAAGACCATTTCAATTAATATAACAGACCTACATGGACCAGAACTCCCAGAATCTTCTATCCTACACTGTTTTTCAACCTTTGAATTGGATTTGTGTTAGAACTAAGAATCGTTAGGCGCTGCTAGAGGCTACAGCCATTTCTGAAAGGCCTTCTATTGATAATTTTTAAGTGTCATTTTAAAATGCCACAAACATTTCCAACAAAGTGCTAAGCAGTCTCATATATATCCCATTATTTGGCTAAGCTCTAAATGTGCTGCACATCATTTGTTTTCCCTACCTACCCAAACACACATTAGTTGAGCTCCCTGTGCAAGCAGGATTCTCCAGGGCACCCTGGTGCTTAGTGACCGCTCAAGTACAGGAACCTTTGTTACCCTCTGCTTCATTAAAACCTTTTTGGCAAAGATATGACAACAGCCTGACACAGGGTACACAGAGCCACTGTCAGAAATTTCTGGACTGGCTGTTTAACAGAGCTTTGCAGTGACAGGCTGGTACAATGTTCAGCAATTCAACACTGCATTCTTGGAAGAGCCAATTTCTCATGTACACTTGATTTTTTTAGAGGACTATTTTTGTAGAGCTCCTCCTCATGCATGTGTCTGCGCAGGGAGCACTCCAGGCAGCTGGGAGCTGTACAACCAGCCTTCTGTTTGTCCAAACTTTGCACTTATGCTGGTTGAAGCTTTGCAGGCAGAGGTTTCAGCCAACACTTCCTGCACTGTAACTGGAATATGCTTGAGTTTGGATTTAAAGGCAGCAATCTGCTTTTATACCTGAATGATGGACTGTAACTCTTGGATTTTAGTCTTCATCATCTCATTTTCCCGCTCCAGCTCCAGAACCTGTTCCTTTTTGGGTCGGTTTTCAATATCATTTTTCAGCTTCAAAGACTGGTTCCTCTCCAGCTTGCACTCCTCTTCCACCTTGTTCAAGCGATGCTTCAGCTGGTCAATCTAGAGCAGCCAGGGAGAGTGAAAAGGAGAAAGAGGAGAGGGAGAGAATCCTTCCTAGCTCTGACATTTAGTGCTCTGAAAAAGCTCTCACTTCCAGGTGAAAACATAGGGGGAAAAATAGTTTAAACTGTGAATGCTAAGGAGGAGTTGATAATTGGGTGCTGAATGTCCACAACTGAACTGGTGAAGTTTCAAGTACAAACCGGCTACTTGCCAGCTGTAACTCATATGGGCTGATTGTGAATATTTAGAACACCTGGATTAAAAAAAAGTGACATGTCCCCAATCCTTTAATAAATAAAGACGTATGAAACAGAATGAACACTTAAGAGGCTGACCACACATTGTGCTTTTTGCACGTGGACTATTTGGATCAGGAAAAACAGGAGAAAATTCACGATATGTTTCTGAATAAACCCTCAGCAGCTGTAGTGCTGCTGGATAACTGTACCAAGATATTACTAAGCCTAAAAAAGCCAAAATTATGTTCTTAGTAAGGAAGTATGTTTTAAATTTTATTTTTACTTGCATTCTGTTAATTCATTATCTGCCATTAATACACCTCACTGCAGTTGGCATTTCTATACATTGATGCCTCCAATCATCTGGGTAATGTCTTGGGGTGACCTTACGATGTGTATCCCATATCAGCAAGCAAAAGAGAGCTCTACACCTTTCTGCTTCTCATTTTCCCAGATGCCACTGGCGCTCTCCATTGCTGTTGCTGACTAACGCACCCCAAAGCATTTATCTCACCTCCAACTGCAGGTCCCGGCTCCTTATCACAGCCATGCTCTTCTCGTCACTCAGCTGGGCATATCTCATGGCCAGATTGTAGTTCTCATCTTTCACCTTGACCAGCTCATCGTTGTAGTTGTTTCTCTCCTCTTTCATCTTGTTGTACCTCTCCTGGAAGGTCAGCAGCTCTATCTTGTTCAGCTTTAGCTGCTTTCGCTCATCCTCCAGCTGGCGGGACTTGGCCAGGAGCTCACAGCGCTGCATGTCTTTTGTCTTCACTTGCTGCTGCAGCTTGATGATCTCATTCATTAGGAAATGGGTTAGGCCTTCATGTCCCTCCTCCACTGAAAATGTTTGAACAGCTTATCAATGTCTAGTGAAGTACCTTATTTAAGTTACTTTATTAACAAGTAGGATCAGAAGAACTAAGTAAGAAACAAGGGGCCAGAATATGTACAGAGGTGCAGAATTTGCACAAATTCATACACATCTGTATGTCTAACAGTACAAATATTACACAACACACTGGTATCACAATCCCAATATACACACATACAGCTTGTCTAGATAGAAGACAAAGCCTTTACATTTGTCTTGTTTCAGCTGAGCCCGTAGAAATAGCACAACCTTTGTAAAATGAATCTGTACAAGTTCAATTAATCTGAATGCACCAAATGTGCTGCACATGTGTAGGTCATCAGTGTAATTTAGTTCACTGCTCCAATATAGCTTCTCCTGAGATTTCTGGCAATGTCTATCATCTCATTTGAAGCTCTTCAGCTTCATTCAGACAGCTAGGATGTCCCTTTGCTTTATACATTACCTACCACATTTTGCTTTGAAGGGGACTGAAAAGCTGCAGAATGCTACAATAAGATTAGCTTTTATTTCCACTTCTTTCCCAAAAAAAAAAAAAACAAGCCAGTCTTCCAGATAGTCCTTAGTTCAACAGGCTCCTTTATGATTGATTCTACTCACCAACAATAGTGGAAAATCTCCGAGTAGGTTCTTTCCCTGTCACCAGTTTGTAGAGTTCAGGGTAGTAAAACTCCAGGCTCTCTAAGAACACCACGTAGCCTCTCTGGCCCTTGGTGTGGAGGATGTCCAGCAGTCGGCCTGGGTACAGACAGAAGAGAGGAGACACATCAGCCCCATCAGTAGCATGAGCAAGTACCACATCCCTGAAGTCAGATCTGCCTAAGGTTCATCTCTGCCACGGCGAGCTGTGCAAAATCTGGCTGATTAACTGAGTTCAGCTGAGCCCATAAAGTAATGCCACCAATTCTACATGTTTGTGCTGATCGTTATTCTGAAGGAGTAGAATGGGCAAATTGGTCTGGAAATTTCAAAGGACAAGTTATTCAGTGCAGCCTTTACCAGGCAAGGATGGCAGATCCTCCAGTGACAAATCACAAAGTACTGCAAGCTGAAAATTTGCTCCTAGAATGGCACTGGCTGCTGCTCATGCTAACTGAAATATTTGCCAAGGCCTTGACGGGAGTTTGAACCCCATGAGCTCCAGTCTGCACAGCACTGGAAAGAGTCTTTGCGATCAAAATAGCACCAGAATCCTCCCTTACTTTAAACCTCCTCTAAATAAGATTAAAGGTTTTCATTTGGTGATGTGCAACTTGATACAGGCTCCCTCCAGACTTAGCAAAGCAAAGCTATTCACACAGGGATGCAGATAGAGCCACTGACCAGACAATTACCTGCTCTGTTAATTTTGGAGGGCAGCATAAGGGAGTTGAGAACCTCATCCTCATCCTGCTCATCGATGACTTTGCACTGCCGTAAGTAGGGGGTAAGTTTGGCTGGGTTGATGTAGCGGCTCAGCATGTGCCGGTTGCATTCCACATTCTCCCACAAAGCCTCCTCTTCATCTTTCAGTGTCTCCAAGCAGTCATCCATCTCTGGCTCTGCTCCTGAACAAGGGAAACAACTGGAAAATGAACACCAAGCAGGAGAGCTTCAAATCCCAGTAGTTTTTTGTACTTCCACGTCATATGGGATGAGCTCAGAACCACTTCTGACTAATGCTGAATTTGCCCAATATTGAAGCTGTTTGAAGTGCAGCCTGTCCACAGCTTATCTGGGAAATGACAGTTCACAGAAGTGCTATCTTGAGTCTGTGAACTATTGCTCATCGCTCTCCAGTGATGAATCTGCACTCACCCAACTCCACCAAGGTCTCTACAAGTCAGAGGATCCCTCTGCTCAAGAGAGGCAGTGGCAAAGGGCACAGTGCAAGGCAAGAAGTGAATGAACCTGCAGAGCTCAGAGCAAAGACAAATACTGGCTGCAGGCAATGAAGGCATTTATCCTCACCTCCTTTGCTCCTCTCAGCTGTACTGAGGTGAACCTGTGCAGATGCGATGAGCCAGCACCTGTAAGTGGCTGCACACAAGAACAGTTAAGCAGGTCTGTGTCTGCAGCCGGCTGTGGATGCATTGAGGGGTGTGAGTGCAGGTACCTGGGAGCTCAGACCTTGCCTTTCCCTGCAGGAGGGGGGAGGTAACAGCGTTGTGTCACTGCAGTCTGAAAATGTTCTTGACTCATGCAAATGCTGTCACACGGTTTCTGAGTGCTTGCAAAGCAATTTCCTGCCAGCTCCTAATTTGTACCCACCTCATTAGAGAAGGTTACATGGCAGGCTACAGTGAGGCAAGAAAACTTGTACTGAAGTTAAAACAAAAGAAACTTGGCAAAAAAACCAAAAAAATCTTTCCTTCTTTATTTTGTAATAAATATTAACTTTTCACTTAGTGCTATTTTGCATTCTAGCTTTCACAGAATCTCGTGATCCAGGTGGCACGTGGAACATAAGCTTCTATTTCAAGTTCAGAGACCCTGGTGGAAGAATATGCAATTCTTGGATCATATGCGACGAGAGCTGTGCTTTATGAGGCTTTGCTAGTAATCAGTAACTAAAGACCTCAAAAGCAACATGTTGTTTTCCTCAGCTTCCAGCTGTAGGAACTGGGGAGCAGCCTGCGTTACACGGAGCATCCCTGGGCAAAACCAGCTCATAAACTGCACAGCCAAGGGTTATTAATTCCTCATTTTGAAAACTAAAGCCAAAAGTGCTAATCTGCTAAATAATGCGTTTGTCAGTGTTCTCACATAATGAAATACAGACTATTCCTACAAAAACAATGCATGCTCTCTGCTTGATGCTTTTAAAAGCTTTTTCAATTTGTCAAAAATCCTAGTTGGGGTTTCAATATCTCTGTGAGAAAAATTTGGATGGTTCCTCACAGTATGGGCAAGTTAAGGGAGTATTGCCAGGGGCTTTGTTCTTCTCCTGTACTCCAGCAGAGTTCTTTTCTTTTCAGTTTCACATCCTAGGAGCCACTTTTTCCACATTTGCTTTGATGCTTGCATGTGGATTCATTACTCTAGTTCAGAATATCAAATATTCTGGGAGAGACAGCAGTCCTCAGAGGGCCAGGAAGAGCAAGGCCGTTCAATGGGATCCAGAATCATGTGGCAAGGCTGTAGTTAGGGGAAAAATCTCCCTGATCTTATGAGCTCCACACTGGCTGGGTGAAATTCTCACCGAATGCCAGTATCTATGTGTGATAAAACTGACACTGAAGCAATGAGCAGAATAAAGGTAAAACAGTAGAGAAAAAGCTTTACAAAGCAGGTTGCAGTGGGAGGAATGCTAAAGGGGAAAGAGCTTCATCTGAAGTCCTCACACATTCTCATGAGCCTCATTCTCCACCACTTATTCTGGAAGTAACTGTATTTCACTTCAAAGGTGAATTTAACAAACGCTACATAATTGGAGAAGCTGGACTTTGGGGAGTAGAAGGCAGTGAAGCAGAAGGTCACACAGTACCTCAGTCAGCTCACAGCCACAGCCATCCACTGCAGCTGAAAAAAGGAGAGTCACAGGCCCTTTAATTTCTGGGAGCGTACCAGGGAGCTCACAGATGGACCTCAGAGTGCAGAAGAAGCACTTGCCTGAATTTCATAAAACGCAAGATATCTTGTAATCTGCTGCACTGAACCAGAAATTATTGCACACTGTCAGCAGTTCCCTCAGGACATTAGTAAGGGATTTCTCCACTAAATGATTCAAAGAAGAGTTCACTCATCAGCGTAATTCTCAACACAAATACGCTTTTTTTTTTAACCTGACATTAAAAAAAATCTTTACCAAATAGTCCCTTGTGTATGGGCATAATACATCCATACTGTTATTTTGGGGACATAATGTTTAATGGGAAAGCAATAAGTATATTAGATGGGTGGCTAAGAATTTTAAAAGGAGATTTCTGGTAGCAAACTCCTGCTAAACACAGTGTATTAATAAGGAGAAAGCCCCGAGAAATGACAGTGGGGTGGTCCTTCACTGCCATGTAGGAATGTCAGACTCTCCCTTTTGCTTTCTTCCTTGGAATTCCACCTTGGAAATGCCCTGCCAGAATCACAGCTAAGATCTGTCCTAACTTCCTGTGCTGTCCATCAGCTCCCAGGGGTGTGAAACAGGTATCTCTCCTCCCCTTCCTGGAGCTTGAGGCGTTGCCTTTGTTGTGATTCTTTGGCCAGGCTGGTCTAAGAGCAGAACCCCCATGGAGCTCCAGTGTCCTGTGGAGCTGTTCCAGAGAAAATAGCAATGAACAGCTGATTTTAGTGCAGAACCCCTCCTACTGAGCAAGTAATTCTTTGATTTAGTATTTAATATAATACTGAAGAGGAAACAAAACGCTTGCCATTGGTTGAAATTTTGGTGTGCTGGTCAAAAACCCAGATGTAACAACTGAAACTCAGTGGGAAACCAATAAAGGTCTTGTATTACTGGCTTTAATTTTAGGAGTTTTTTAGCAGTACATGCATTTTCTAGGCATTTAATAGCCCTAATTCCCTGCTTCTGTCCTTCCTTTCTATGATGATATTGCAGAAAAGTTGTTTTCACCTATAAAATTAAAAATGACAGATTTAAAATGTTTTCAAATGTGTAATCACTTATTAAATCTGATCTTTATTACCATTATCTACTTTGTGATTCCAGCACCTCTTGAGCTGTAAACTAACACATCCAGGAGTTGTAATATTTCATAGAAATACTATGGCATCCGTTACAAATCACAGGTGTGAAGTCACAGACTTGGACTGACTTCAACAGACATGAAGCAAAAAGAAATCAGAAATCACCACAGCAGTTAAAAAATTGCTCTCCTGCTGCTCCTTTCAGTAGTTAGTATACAAAATAGCTTTTAACTGCAGGAGAGCTTAATCCAGTAATAATCTCAGCTAGTTCTATCTATTTCAAAGGTCTCTGTAGATGTAGACAAATAAAAGAGAGAATCCCTTTTTACATTAAAAGGAACACTCTGCTCCCCTCGTCTCCTTTTCTCTCTCAGGGACTATCCTTCTGCTGGCTGTTACACACAAATGAATTGTTCTGTATGTTTGCTGGTTTTCTTGTGGTGTATTTTTCAGCTGAACAAATCACCTTGCAGTTAAAGCTGCTCTCTGTTCTCACTCAGACTCCACACTCTCATATGTCAGTGACACTCTCCACTGATCAAGGGAACAAAGCCTGCAGGCTTCAGACCCAGGGGTTCTATAAAGTGCTCATCATCAGGTCACATCTAAAGCTTCATTTTTGTTTTTTGTGCTTCTTTGATGATGGTGCAGAAATTAACCCTTCAGCTGTTTAATTATTTGCATCCCCGTGCTCTCAATTCCTGCCAGCCTGTCAATACTCAGGAGTTGCTGTGTAGCCGACTGCAAATGCAGCTTTTAGCTCAGGTTTCTGACTTCCTGATATCACCTTTGTGAAATATGTAAAAGTGGTTTTGTCTTCATACTGAGAAGCAGAAGAAAGTTTATTTTGGAAGAGGTAATCTATTGTAATGTTTTGAATTTCTGCATTTGTCACAGATGCTTGCAGACTGGCAGTATTTGAAAAGAAATCACAGCACACAAAATGTTTTGCATATTATAAGTTAATAAGAACAGAATTTTATGTTAAATGCTAAGTATGAATGAACTACATATAAATCATCATACTTTAAACCAAAAATAAAGATGAAAGCAACACTTTGTGTATCTAATTATCCTCAACAATTTGAGGGTGTTGTTCTACATCCTCTTTCTCTGCACATCTCCAGAGTCCGTGGGGCAATGTCTTTTCTCCCTGCAGTTTGTATAGCACCTCACATGACAAAGTGTAACAACTGGGTGATTTTCTCAAAAGCTGCTTGTGTGGATATGTGCAGATTTGCAATATCAGAGAACCACAAAACCACAAAGGGATTTAGAGCTATTTTTACTTTTAGAGGAAAGTCACAGTTTAAAGTGTGATAAGGAAATTATATTCCTTTGCTTAAGGACAGGAGAGCTCTGTGTGCCCTCCAGGCTTTCTGAAATGCTGAATACCAGCAGTTTCCAATTATTCTGGCTGCTCTCTGGATGTTCTATGGTACTGAAAACCACTTTTAAAAGGCTTAAACATTGATAGAGAGGACTAAATTTGATTACCTATCCTTGCAATTTTTTTCGATACAGATGTCTAAATCCAGACTCCCAAGGGAGACGAGACAGTGTCTTCATCTGCCTTTAAGAATTTGCACTTTATATCCATTCTTCCTACCTCAGTGTCCCCACCTGAAAACAAGGCTGGCATGGGTATGTTTATGACAAGGTAGGACTTGTTAATTAGTGACTGCAAAGCACATGGAACCACTGAGATGGAAAGTCCCCAGAAAAATATTTATTATTAGTGCAGTTTTATTACTTCAGACTTCGCAGGCTTCAGAACACTTTCTGAAGGCAGCAGCACTGTTGAGTGGGCTGTGTTTCTGTTTTGGGTCATAATGATGCACATGAAAAGAACCATTCTGTGTATCTCAGAACCCCTTCTTTATACAAGAGATTCAACCAGCTTACTTATTTCAACAAAATATAAAAGAAAAAAATTGAATAAGAGATACCAAAGTAATAGAAGAGCAAGAAGCTTTAAACACAAAATAGGATTATTTTTGCACAAAAATGTCCTATTCAATTCAATTGAGTCAATCTTCCTGTTCCACACAGCCTACAAAAGAAACCTCAAACACCAGCAGACCTGCAAGGCTTCAGGGAGGCAAAGCTAGATCTTTGGTAGCTAACATGAGTAGTACTCCCATTTTCTGAATAGAAGAGAGGGAGAAGGAAGCAAACCAAACTCCCTAACTGCTTCAGAGAGCTCTGGAGGCATCTTCATCTGGCTTCAGAAGGGAGAAAGAAAATTCCCTTCATTTTCCTAACTATAAGTTCAGCAACCAAGTGAGAGAAAAAGAAATGAAGGGTTCTATTCTGTTACTCTCATTCAGTACTGTTGCCCCCTGAAAAAAAAACAACCAAACCAAGCAGTGGAATAAATCAGAGATTTATGTCTAATCACTATTCCTGTCCTAACAGAAGGGGTTCAGAAGAATTAATACTCTTGGAAATCTCTTTAACCATCACTTTCTTTGCCTTTATTTACTTTCCTAAGAACAGATCCATATAAAACCCCATCTCAGGGAAAAAAAAAAAGGAAGCATAACTCATACATAAAGCATGGATCAGTTATTGGTGGTGTCAGTCAGGACAGCCAACAGTTTGCTTAGAACCACCTAAACCAGAAAACACCATGTGCAACAAAAACAGACAAGTGTTCAATATTGCAGGACAATATTGCCTAAGAGCTGAACAATGAATGAACTGAATGCCACACTTACTACATTGAGCTTTTGTGTATTTTGAAATTGCAAATGAAATTCTATACAATTCCTATTGCTTTCTGGGGGAAAACACTATTTACACATTAAGAACATCCTTTTGTCCCATGCAATACTGTTGCAAAGACCCCAATCAGTGCAGCAATACTCCTTAGGATCCTGCAACGATTTCTGTTTCATACAAGGCTGAGATCTGCGCTTTTCCATTTCACACCCCACCTGCTGGCAGGATCTGGTGTACCTCCTCCTCGAGTCTGGCAGCTTTAGAGGCTCCAAGCTCCCATCGCTTGATCGCACAGGAAGGAAGTGACTCATTTTGCTCAATGGCCAACTGACAGCAGGTTGTGCTGCCTCGAACAGGCAGCATCCAATCAGCTTTGGTTGTAGCACACACATTATTGATAATAAACAAAGACAATGGAAAAATCCTCCTCTGCAAATAGCTGAAATGATGTTTTGACAACTGTCATTTTCTGTGTGTCACTATTTCCTACAAACAATGAAGCTACTTCCAGCTCTGGCAGTAACACACAGTTTAAGCACTACTGAGAGAGGAGCAAATTTTGGGGGTGGATTGATCTCGCTGTTTTGAATCAGGCATGAATTTAAAAATCCAGTACCTCTCTAGTGAATGGAAAACGCTCTGCTCAAAACTCTTCATTTCACCATTTTATACTTCCACCTTGGAGTGCTCTCCAAAGATTAGTTTCCATCCATCCTGAGCCTCGGGTTCCCTCTGGGGTCCACAGAGAGAGATTTGTCCTCCTGATGCCAGTATCTACACTGGTGATTAGATGGGTATTATTCTGTTTTCACATGTTGTTTGAGAATCTGGTACCCAGGCTTCAGAAACTTCCATACTGCCATTATTCAACGCTAGTATGTGTAAAAGTAAATGAGAAGTGAGAGATATGAACAATGAGAGATGCAGAAAAAAAAAGTGAAGAGGGGAGAGAGAGAGATGAAATTTGAGGGTGAAAAATGGTGAGGTCAAGGGAAAAGAAAATATAAAAAGGTAACAGGAAAAGAAAAAGAAAGAGAATGAAAGTGAGGAACAAAAGTGAGACAGAGATGAGAATAGGAAAGGCCTTACTAAAGGCAAAGGCAAGGAATGTGGGAATAAATAGGAAAGGACCTTCCACAGATCCTGAAACATTAGAAATCAGCGTTACTTCTGAGCATGCAAATCAAGATAATGGCACAGTAATTAAAATAAATAATTTACCACAGGACTTCAGTGCATCTATTTTTTTGCAAAGTAGCAGTGGAGGGCTGAGCGCCTGACATTTAACAAATGCTTTAATCTACACATGCTCCGTCCTGTTCCATAGTGATGAGGAGGGCGGCAGAAATCGCTGTGCTAACGTAGTACAAATATGTTTATATAGTTGCCCTTCTGTTCTGGAGAATCAGCTACTGACACAAGCATTTCCTTTCAACTAATGTGTGCTAAAAGCCAAGATCTAAGAAAGAAGCTGTCATCCTCGGGCTGCCGAGGCTCATGAGAATGCTGGTCCAACAGACGCCTCCGAAGTCATTACTGGGTCCCAGGTTAATTTTTTCTTTAGACTGACTCACTTTGTTTTTACAATTGATAATGAGATTCTAGCCAGCTCAAGAGGAGGAGGAGGCACAGCTGGGGGCAAGTCCTGCGTGTTTAGGAGGAATGTTGAATTAAAAATTCAAGTTGCTCAAAGATGCAATTGGCTTTGATGACAGTAGGTTAGGTCCCAGTAAATGTGTGCTCAAATTACAAACCCCAGCACATCCTTTGGTACAGAGAGCCAGTGTTTGTGAGGGATCTCCACAGACTGAACTACATAAGAACCTGGTAAGGACAAAGGTTCATTAACTGGTACATATGAAACCCACACAACCCTGGCACAGACAGCCTGATTCTTATCAGTGCTGTTAACATTTCACTTCTATTAATACAAGTCACATCAGGAAGAGAGAAAGAATTGTAGCTCTGCCAAACAAAACTCCTACTTAGTCTGTTTCTTGAAAAAATTGTCATTTTCTACAAACTCTTACATTACAAAAGTTTTAAAAAATAACAGAGAGAAGAGCACTTTCCATCTAGTCAGTTAATGACCCTCTGTAGGTGATACTCTCATCTCCAGACAGTCAAAGGATAACGCAGAATGCATTCAAGGAGAGGACTGCACTCACTTAATCTCCACATTCAGAAACAATCGACAGTAAATGTGTAGGCCATTCTTAAAACAGAAAAGGTCACACTCCAATCTTGAATACTGTCAGATAATCTCACTGTAATTCACCATGACCCAGGAAACTTTGTAAATAATATTTCATCTAGCAGGCTTTATAACATGGTAGGAAAATAAGACAGAGATCTATACGGAGAATCGTAGAATTATGGAATCTTCTGAGTTGGAAGGGACCCACAAGGATCAGCCAGTCCAGCTCCTGGCCCTGCACAGGACACCCAAAAATCCCACCCTGTGCCTGAGAGCATTGTCCAAAGGCTTCTGGAGCTCTGGCAGCTGTGGGGCTGTGCCCATTCCCTGGGGAGCCTGGTCAGTGCCTGACCAACATCTGGGCAAAGAACCTTTTCCCAATATCCAACCTAAACCGCCCTGACACAGCTCCAGCAGTTAAAGAATCCCACAGCTAGTCAAAACACACTAAATACAAAGAGAGGCAAATAAGAAGCCAACTCTCATAACCCCCCTATTAAGAACAACCTTAACGAACTACTCCAAATACATGAAAAACAACCCCCATGCAACCATGCAATACTGCACTACAAGAACAGCATGCACTGATTGTGATGAGAATGTGATTCAGTTAAACATCTTAAATATTCTGCAAAGGTATAATAGCTCCCACCGAACTCTGTGAAGACTTACCCAGTCATGTTGAGCTTCTAATTTCCAGCAACATATCCTGTTGCATCAAACACTGGCTATTCTCCTAAAGCTGATGACTCCCATGGTCCACACATCCATTTTGATCATTTTATGTAAATGCATAGGTTATGTAGATTGACCAGATATCTACACTTTATTCCTTTTTGTGATCTCTTTGTAACCATTACTGTAAAACAGACTCTAATTTTAAAGCTCCACTGTAGCTGGAACAATGTCATACATACCTTACACAACCAACAACTCACTGGAAGAGGTGAGCTTCACTCCTAGCCACAGTCTGCCATAGTGCTGGACGCTCTGCTCATTGGCCAAATCCTTTCACCTTGCTCAGAGCTGCAGGAACATCTCAGTCAGCAGCACACAACACACACAGATGACAACTGGATGCCATTTGATGAGAAAAAGCCTACGATAAATCACAGCAGCCTGGCCTAGGAAGGGCAAACCCTCAGCGGGAATCAGAAGGAGCTTGATATTTTACTCCTTGCACATGGAAATGGTTGTGCTTGTTTTATGAATAGATCTTCCCTGCTTGTGCATTCTGGTCACCTCCTCTTCTTGCTCTGTGCCTTCTCTTTTTTTTCACCAGTGTTGTGGGGCTGTTTCACGCAGCTCCGGAAACTTACACCCACCACCCTCTCTCTCAGACTTACTGTCTATATATAGCAGGCAGAAAGGTGCTGGGGGCTGCCTTACTTCCCTTTTCTTCTGAACAGAGCTTGTGGGTAACTTTCAAATGTGACACCACTGCTGAGGAAAGTCTTAGAGGAACTTCTCTCACCGCTACGGAGAGCTGGGGGCTTTGCATGGAGCAGGAGGAGGACCTCAGATAGGTCCCTTTTTCCTGCAGAGAACCCAGCTGGGTTTCCTTAGCCATGCCCTGTCACCAAAGGCCTGCAATTAAGAGCAGGAAAGCAATCTCTGCAAAACAGAGAGACAATTCGCTCTCCGTCTTCCAGAATGGCTCCTGTAAGTCACTTCCGTAGCAATCTAAAGGAAAAATGGTCTGTTTGTACATTGTCTGTCCATTATTTCTGTAGTGGTAATGTCTCCATGACCTTGTCTTGCTGTCTTGGGGAAGAGATAATGCCAAATACTTGGCAATTCTATATTTTCTAGGTTCAAAGCATTGTAAGGAGGAATTAAGCATTTTCTGTTTCTCTCTCCATAACTAAGCCCATTGCTCTGAAGATAGAGAATAAAATACTGTAAAGCTTTCATGTGGAAAATTTATCCCCAAAGAATTAACTTACCATGGGAAGAGACTAAACTCTGGTCTCATCAGCAAACTCTGGCCAGTTCAGTTCACGGTTAATGTGTATTTTTTTTGAAGAGACTAAAGAAACAAACTACTAAAATAGCAATAAATCTGGCTATTTGCCTTCACCTGGTGTGGTTCTTGACCATGAGTCAAAGTAAGAAGAAGTATGAGAATTGTATTGAATTCTCCGCTGACTGTGGAAACAAATATTTGTGAAAATAACAACTGTAAAGTGATGCCAGAATTACATTCTATCTGTGAGCATCCCAGCCTTTAAGGATGGGCAGCTGTTATTAAAACAACATCTACAAAAACTACTACAAAAGCAATATTTGCAGGATTATTTGCACCCAAACCCCGATCTTCAGGAGATGTTTAACAGTACAAAGGGTGGTAACAAACTCAAAGTCAGAGGAAGTTTGTTTTATTCTCCCATCTTAAGCCTTGGAGCACAATAATTCCTTAGAACAGGCTGACAACAAAATCATTTGCAGAATGTGCAGAAAAGCCTTTGTTTTAAATGCAGCATTGCATTTGTGTCTGAGGTGAGGTTACACACAAGATGAGCACAAGCAAAC
>NW_008238321.1:8321334-8328461 GCF_000691975.1 Corvus brachyrhynchos | reverse complement strand
CAGATTTTCTAAGAGCACAGGTGGTATTTAGGCATCAAAATAAATGGGCAGATTTTTGCAAGCCTTGCCGTGGAGTGTGGGATAAGGTGGTGCTATGAATCACGGGCCTGGTGAGTGTTAAGCACTTTTTAAAATCAGGGCTTCTGTACACACTTAAATTGAAGTTGAATGCTTTCAAAAATCTTCTCACAACTGGAACATTCTTCAAATTCTAAGTATTGGAAAAATGGGCCTTTAAAGCTTTGTGAGGTGCTAATTTTTACATGAATGGGGAACTGCTCTCTATAGCACCTATAAATCTGGCTGGCAGCAGTATTTAAGTAGTTCTGGTTCTCTAGTGTTGTATAAACTCTCCAGCAGTGCACATTCCATGGGGAAGAGGGCAGATGCTGTGTGCCAGTGCTTACCTGTGTTAATTCTAAGCTCTGAAATAAATATTTTGCTAGCTAACAGGTGATGACAAACATTGCTGATGCATCAATCTCTTTTCAGTATATTGTTTCCAGCCACAACTGAGTTTTGAAGAATTAAATGAAATTTTAAGCTTTGAACCCTCTGAGACATAATAAAAGAAGGGTTCTTTCTACATGACTTTCTACAAGGAACGAAAACAAATTTATTTTTCTTATGCTCAAAAGCTCATACAGTGTAGAAACTGTATGAGGTTTTAGATTAGACTCTCCTTTCATCATTAGTTGCTCTATTTATCTTTTTTTTTCAAAGCCGGTGAGTTCAGCCTTGCAGAATCCATGCTGCTGACTCAGCTAACTGAGCCAAAACTCATAAAAATCTATTTAAAAAAGGTCCAATGATTTTATTTTCTAATCGTAAATATGAAATTTAATTAGCATCTCATTGCTAACGAAGTCACCATGGAAGACAAGACTGAGGAATTAGGCACAGGGGTGGAACATCAAGCGTAAGACAAAGCAACTGTTATGCAGGAGCCAATTTAACTCCTGCTTTTCTCCACTCATGTTTCAGAATTTTTAGGAATGATGCACAAGTTTTCTTCTCCGAGAGCAAGGCCCTTTGATCCTCTCTGTGCCATTAATTAGTCCAGCATGATACCCCATCACACAAAATACAAAATAACAACAGATAAGGTTCACTCTGGATTAGGAAAGGAAGCAAGGCAGAGCAAGTTGGATCTGAATTCAAAATCCTGTTTTGTCATAAGCTACTCAGGTCAGCAAGTGTTTCAAATCCTGTAAAAGCAATAGACTCATCAAATGAGAAAAGAACTCTCATTATTCTCCAGGGTACAGCAAACATCAGAAAGATTAAAGGAATTTTTTTAAACGAAGCATATGGAGAATTTAAAAAGCCTCTTCAAATAGGAATGTGTCCAGCCTTTTCATTATCAGCAGTTTTAGAAGCTGTGTCCTAGGCTGACATGAGCACTGAGGTCGGCATTACTGGGTGGAATTCAGACTACTGGGAGCTTCCTCTGCCACCTTCTGCCTGAGTTCTTGAGAGGTTGGGAGTTCTTGCTCTGGCTTCACCCACCCAAGCCTGCAGGAGGGGGTTTCACAGGTGCCCTTCCCTGCACAGCAGCACAGTTACCTGAGCTGAAGGCAGGGACAGGTGCTCTCCTGGTGCCCCACTCGGTGCCTCGGTGAGGGAGCACAGAACACAGAACGTCACAGGAGAGGGGACTCAGTGTGATGTGGGCAAGTGCCGTGGGAGAGCTCTGCAAGGGGAACTGCAGTAACCACAAAGCTGTGCTTTCTCCCCACACTCACACTGAAATTGTTCACAGCAATCAGTGTGGGAGGAAGTGTTTACAGGACCTTTCCTGTGAGCAACTAATTATTAATAATTCCTGGATTGCTAGAAGAGCTGTAGGAGTAACTCTGTGAGTGGGCAAGCCCCTTGGGTGCTCTCAATGACAACATTCTCTGGGGTGAAAAGCAGTTTAGCAGCGGTGGTCCTGGTTACTTATATACATCAGGACAATTTCACATCACTGTTGCACAATCCGTTACCTGCAACAGCAAAGAGCCACACCCAGACATGTTATCACCACGATGGACTGGGGTAACACTGCCCATTTTATCAGGAATGCTGGTCCTGAGGTGAATGGTGGAGTTGAGGTGAACTGAGCAAGGACGAACAGCTCTCTTCAAACAACTGATGTGCAGCTCCTGGTATCTTCAGTGGAGTCGTGATGGAAGTCTCTGTGAATCAGACTTATCCCAGTTCAAATTCCTGAAATAACTTCGTTTCTTTCTAGTATTTATGATACCACTTATTCTAGCAAGGGAAAAAAAAGGGAATTAAACTTTCTCACTCCACAGTTAGAGGGTCTGAAATGGATAATTCTGGTAAAGCATATTTTTAAAGAATAAGGCAAGTTTAAAGCAATGGCCATATGCTCCTTTTGGATTCCTATATGCAAACCTTTAGCACTTAGCCAAAAATGTTGCTGTTCCTTTTCAGGACAGAATGGTCCAGCTGGTGGCTCAGAATCCACATTCAACCATCAGAAGGCACTCACCCCACTCACTGCTTTTTCTCGGAGGAATTAAGGATTGTTGGTTTGGGCAGCATATAACTGTACAGTTTCTCTTGGGCTTGTGTAAGGCCAAATTCACAGTAGAACAAATTTCTGGTCTGAGGTTACAGAGTTCACTGCCTCCACGTGAGGGGAGAGGAGAGGTGGGCAGGAACCACTTTTAGCCACAGACAACATAGTACAAAATGCCAGGATGTGGCATTGCCCAGCCCTCAGAAGCTGATGCTCTGATCTGAAACCCAGCACAGCAGCCAGAACAGCCTGGATTACTACAGCCAACTGTCTGTGTGAAACGTTCTCCACAAGAGAAAAGAACTGGAAGAATATCCCAGATGAAAATTTGACCTTGTTTAGAGAGTTTAGAGCTTGCTAAAACACAATGGCCTGTCTCTGCTTTCAGGCAGGTTTTTTTCATTTGCTGTACTTGGTGCATTGCTTCATCTCCCTCAGTCACAAACTGGAGGTGAGTGATGCCTTCAGCTCTAAAGTCTGCCGTAGAGAGAGGAGTTTGCCAGATGCCTTCTCTCATTTGACAGGACCCGCATGCATGGGCTGGGAATCAGAATCAGAGAGGAGAAGGAAAGGAGATATTAAACAAGTGAGGAGAGTCAGACAAACTGGTCAGGCTGAAGGGAGAGAGGACTTGAGATGTCCTGTGAGGACCAAAGGAGCAGTAACAAACCAAACTCTGCCTTTTCTCATGTTTTTTCCTCGCAATATTTGAATGTGCAAATAATTTTTACTGTTTGGTCCCTTTGTGCAGAGACTCTACTCAATCTGTGCTGATGGCATTGGTTATTCAATAGCCAGTATTTCTGAATTCATTCAAGATTTCTAATACTATCCTGCTCAAGTAGCTTTGGATTTCTGCACTATTATCATGTTGCAATGAGTTTACATTTTTCTGCATTGCAGCACATACTACAGTGTATCAGGAGCTTGTCACTGAATCCACAGCTTTCAAAGGGGCATTCAAATTCTGATCATTACTGTCTCAGACCGAGTGTTTTCCAGTTGTTCCTTGCAGGTGGAATATTCTTCCTGATATTGTATTCTCACCTGGCTTCTAAGGCCAACATGAAGCCAGCCCCACACTCCCAGGTGTGCAGCCTTGCTGGGCAGTGATTCAGTGAAGGTGCTGCTGTCAGTAGCGTTTAATTCAGCAAAACTGCCTGGATGCTGCTCTCAGTGTGGATATGGATGAGTCACAAAAACACCATTCTGTAGTGTAACAATCCTTATGAAAATATTCAAGTATCACTTTTCCTTCATTCCACAGACCTGCAGATTAAAAAAACCCAACAGATTCAGCGTTTCCAGCCTTTCGGGAAATGTAAAACTCCTTCACTTTTTTTGAACAACTCAAGCAAGAAAAAACCACATTTTTTTCAATCCTGACACAGAAGTTTAAACAATTTTTGTTTCGTACTACCCTGGTATCTTTCATGGCATATATTGCAAAAAAGAGAGAATAAAAGACAGAAGGAAATTAAACCTTCTAAAATAAAACATGTTAGTCTTGGGTCTTTCTGAAAAATATGTAACTGGAAATACAGGGATATGTTACTGGAAGGACGAATCACACACAAAAGATTCTTAAATTTTGAGACTTATTCTGACTTCCTTTGGCAGGAACTGTGAAGGAAGACCAGCAGAGTAGTAGCAGGGAAGTATCGTACCTTAAGCTTGTTTTTTTTCCTCAGGCTCAGCAATAGTAAAGAAAGTGGGAAAAATTTATGGAATTTTCTATTTTCAGTCACTGCAAATCATTAGTGAAAAGAGTTTGATGATCTCACTAACTACCTCATTATAAACTACAAAAACCATATGGAATGTAAACTACTTCACATGGTGCTCAGAGACATGATTTAGTGCTGGACTTGGCAGTGCTGGGTTAACAGTTGGACTCAGTGACCTTAAAG
The DNA here is from genome assembly GCF_000691975.1 of Corvus brachyrhynchos. Taxonomy (NCBI): domain Eukaryota; kingdom Metazoa; phylum Chordata; class Aves; order Passeriformes; family Corvidae; genus Corvus; species Corvus brachyrhynchos. The sequence continues at coordinate 8,324,021 of NW_008238321.1, read as the reverse complement.
GTCTTTTCCAACCTAAATAATTCTGTGATTCAGAAAAAGCCAAGCAATGAGATGCAGGAAGCAGATGCTGGATAGACACTATGACTTGTTCTTGTAAAAGACTGGGATGCACCAGTAGACTTTGGAGAGGATCCACACAAAACTGCAACCAGGGAGGAAAAGTTCTTTTAAACACAGACTCCATGCAACGGAGTTTGGTCAGTGAGTAGTGTACGTCACTGGTATTTGAATTGAGTTGTTAAAAGCCAAAAGCCTTCAAATGATCTTATAAATGTGATAATTTTTCAGTTCATGATCAAAGAGAAAAGTTTCAATCACCATTTTCACTGTAGTTGGAAATGTACTTGGTGTAAAAAGAATTGAAATACCCTTTGGGTGTTTTCCCAGTTTCATCAGGATTCAGAATCCCCAGAGGGAAATATTTGAAAGGTGTCTTTATTAGCGTTTCAAATCTTGGAGGAACTTATTTTTGTGCTCAAATATATTAAATGTGTGTAACAACCTATTAAGTACACTCACTTGAAATCATACACTGATTTCAAGTATGGGCACAGACAGACTGGAGATGTTTATATACATTTTGAGCTATAAAAATGAAGTGGAAACAATCCTTCAACTGCTAATGATAACCATATATGTACTGCTACCATACAGCTTTTTCTGCGGGCAGATGGAAAAAAAATCCTTATCCCATTTTAAACAGAAACCTTATGCTACATTTGGTCCTCAGCATCTCAATTACAACCTAAGGAGAATTTGTGCAGTGCTCAGAGGGCCAGTGGGAATCCTTTCCTTGGCTACACTGAAGTTGATTCCTCCCCTGAACTCCAAAAACCAGGGCTGGCTTGAGCAAATAACAAGTACCTTTGTGTAAGGCCAAGCTGGCCTCAGGGACCAGAACAAACACATCCCTTAATACTACACGAAGTTACTTCACAGACAAATTCACTGAGGCAACAATTACTACAAATAATATCACACACACAGCTGTATATACATTTATCCTTTTGACAAAACCAGAATGCTACAGCATTTCATTTGACATTTCTGATAGATTTCCAGTGAGATTTGACAAATTTCTCTTTCCTCTTGAGCTGCTAAACAGATTCACTGAAGCAGACAGCATTAGAAAGTAATGCCCCATCCAGCCCTGAAGATAAAATAGGTTTTGCAGGACTAACGTAACAGGAATATTCTCCTCACTACATGTTCAGCACTGGGGGCAGACAGTGTATAACACATTGCCAATTTTGGGTGCTATTAATAATGTACTTTTGTGAGCTGTGAAAACCCACCCTGCATGTTCGCCTTACATATATGAAAGCACAAAGTTCTTACCTGCTGGTAAAATGTTACATGTAGATCACTAAGGTTGTGAATTCATGGTACTCATAAACTATCACCCTTCCTAGAGCCCAAATATTTGGCAGAAGGTTATGAAGGGAGGTGTTTGAAATCAAAGTTCAGAGGAGACCTTCGTGCTTAAGTCAGTGTGCAAACCTCAGCCAAGGGAATCCACTGCCCAGAGCTGGGACACCGTGACAGGGAATCTGGCAGAGCTGCTGCTTTGTCAAACTGCACTTTAAACAGCCTGGCACTGCATTCTCCTCTTGCCTGGGAGGAGCAGAAGTGAGAGGGTGATATAGGGAGAGAATACAGACTAAAGCAGCAGAGACAACGAAGCTTTTATCACTCACTGGATGCGTGCCACAGACACCAATTATATACATTTGACAGCAACCATTATAATTCCAGAGTCCTTGAACAAATCACAAGCAGAAAGGTTACCTTCCTGAAAATGTTCTTTGCCATTAAATAAGTGACCCAGACTAGAGGGTGAAGGCAGCTCCTAAGAGAAAATTTGGGGGAAGGGTGGAGATGGAGAATCTTATTACATGTAGACCTATAAAACCACATCATTTGTTCTGAAAAAGGAATTGCAGATTCACTGCAGATGCTGGATTCACAGCAAAGCAGACAGGGTTCTGCAAATGCAAATCCTACAGACAGCAGTGGCAAAACAGACAAGAGACAAAGAATTTTTCTCTTATATCAGTGGCAGAACTTGACCAGACTTGGTGGGGTTTATGGTTTTACCCTTCAATTTGAAAATCACAAGGCCTAGTTCCATATTTCTTTTTAAGTTTAGATTGCTATGGAGGTTACTGCCAAAGAAAGCTGCCATAGGTCAAACTCCACCATCAGTTACACAACTTAATGACCATATCTAAGTGAAAGATTTGTATTTCATGAAAGATGTATTTCAATATCAAAGAGAGAGTTGAGCCATCTGCTAACAAGTGGGTAGCTAAGGATCTCTATAAATTTCATCCTCTGTGAGCAATCTTCCATATATCTGGTGAAAACTTTTCACCAAGCAACTGTATAGAAACCAAGGTCATTTGGTATATGGCATTCTGGTATCTTCAGCATATCTGGGATGCATCCTTCTAGAGAAGGTCCAAATTACCTTTAATTGGAACAAATCCATGCAGTCAGATGGTTCTCTCTTGTCACCCACATTAAAAGCTTATTGTTCTCTTAATTCAGAGTTAAGTCTAATTGGAAGTAACTATTTGCATAAGAGCAGAGAGTCAAACACATGATTCTGAATTTCTGTTCTGGAGTTGGCTCTCTTGATAGAGCAATTTGTTGAGTAGAATAGAAAGTTTCCAGGCTCTTTCCTG